>NW_022631088.1:6474146-6988942 GCF_010015895.1 Lontra canadensis
GGGGGGGGGGGGAGTAGGGCAGGAGGGAGGGATTAATCCTGCTTTGGCTCACAGACATCCCAGCACCACGCAGCACTAACTATTGCAAAGTTTTTCCCTACACTGAAGCAAAACGCTGACCCAGTTCTCTGAACAAAGCAAGAAGGGAGTGCAGAGGTCGGCGCTGGGGGAAACGAGCCAAACAAACCTGGCTCCTTCCAGTCCATGGGTTACCCCCTCCACACCCACGGCCCTGCGGGAAATGGGCACTTCCCACACAGGGCAGTACTCCAGGTCCCGGATGGGAGGGCTCCAGTTCCTGCTCCCCGGGATCAAGGTCTGCCAGAGCTTGGTGGCCTCAGACGGGGGTGAGGGGGGACCTGGGAAGCCACGGATGCAGAGAACTCGCTCCCTCTGGGCTCCGTCAGGTGGGCGGCTCGCTATGCTGCTTGCCCTCTGAACCCCAGCCCTTGCAGCAGGATCACCTGGAAAGCCCTGGGCCTTTCCTCGTCTCGCCTCCTTCCTGACAGCACGTGGGCTGGGGCCCGGGTCACTCAGACGTGCACAAGAGATATTTCCACAGCAGGGGTGCACCTGGGTGCAGCCAGGAGTTGGGGGGCTCAGTGGGTTAAAGCCTCTGCCTTCGGCTCAGGTCATGATCTCAGGGTCCTGGGATCGAGCCCCGCATCGGGCTCTCTGCTCCGCAGGGAGTCTGCTTCCTCCTCTCTCTGCCTGCCTCTCTGCTTACTTGTGATCTCCGTTGTCAAATAAATAAATAAAATCTTAAAAAAAAAAAAAAATCTGCAGCAAACCACCCCCGAACCTGTATGATTCCTCCCACCTTCCATCCCTGACTTCAGCTCCGCTCCCACGCCAGGGGACTGAAACCCAAATATCTTCCCTGGAAGAGAAGAATGTGCCCCCGCATCTGGCAGAAAACCCCGTCTGTCCCCATAAGGATCACCTCTAATGCCACGGAGGCCGGCTCTCCCCGCCAGCCAGTAAGCCTTCCTCTCATCGGTGACAGTGCCCCTATTTCCCAGGAAGTCACTTCCCCCCAACTTTTACCCCACGTGCCTGGGGTAGAGACGCTGGCCTCACACCCTAGCTGAGATTCCCTGGCCACTGGAGCCGGGCAGGGCAGGGAAGGTGGCCCACATAGGGCCCAGAGAGCCGGTCCTGCAATATTTGCTGGAACTACTGGAGAAGGCGGTCTGCTTCTGCTTCTGCTCCTGCTTTGGCATCCTGCGCTGCCACTGGAAACTTAGAGCTGCTAAGAAATGCCTGTGTTCGATGAGGGGGGCCTGCCTGAGGCTCCGCCCTGCCCAGGCAACCCCCCTTCTGGGTACAGTGTCTACCCCAGAAGAACCTCAATCAGGATCTCAAAGGGGTGTCTGCACCCCACATTCACAACAGCCAAAACACAGAAACAAGCCCGATGACCATGGACAGACGGGGACGGAAAAGGAGGAACACGCGTAAGTGGTATCATGCAGCATTAGAAAGGAAGAAATCTTATTTGTGACAGTATGGATGAACTTGGAGGCCATTATGCTACGTGACGTGAGGCTGTCACAGGAGAAGTCCTGTACGATTCCCCTTCCGGAGACATCTAAAGTAGCCACCACAGAAGCAGAGAAGAGAAGGGCAGTTTCCAGAGGCCAGAGATGGGTGATGGGCATTGGCGCTGAAGGGTTATAAAGTTGCAATCACGCCAGGCGGATACATTCTCGAATCCACTGGTAACACTGTGTCTGTCGCTAACAAGACAGAAATGCCTGCTTTGAAACACGATAGGAGGATAGAGCTCCTGGCCAGTGCTCTTACCACAAAAACAAGAAAGAAATAGCAAAGAAAAAAAAAAAGTCACAAGGAAATTTCTGGAGGTGCGGACAAGCTCAGTACCATGATGATGGGTGCACGTGTGTGTGCACACTCGAGATCTATGCCCTGACTATGTGCAATGTTTTGTACGTCAGCATGCCTCAAACCACAGAGCTAGCCAGGATACGGAGGAAAAGATTCTTGTCATCTACTGTGGTTACATTTTATTCTCGTGGCAAACACCAAGTCAGCAAACACAGAGCCGCTGCTCGGGGGAAACGGGTTCCTGCCAGCTTCTAGACACAGCCTGAGGGTTACCCCCGTGGGTACGGAACCATGTCTTAGGTATGTTTCTGTGTAAAGACACCTTACCTAATACTGCTGCCCCCTGGCCCTCGAACTGCCGGCCACCAGCACCGCGCCTCACATCTGCGAGAAGCTGCTTGGACACACGACCACCCCGCCCCCCAGCAGAGCCTGCACTCAAGACGACCACCTGCACTCCAGCTTCTCCCCCAGCTCCCCCATTTCTTGATCAGTGCTCTGAATTCTACGTGGGGGCCATGGGCAAGAGTGGAAAATGGGAGCTAGGAATTTCCTGGGCGGAGAGAGGGGAAGGAGGATCAGGAAGAGAGAACCAGAATGGGCCCACGGGCAGACTGCCCAGGTCCTTCTCTGCCAGCAACATTGCTGTGGGTGAGGATGCTACCCTCTCCTCTCCTGGCTGAACCCCGACAGACAGACCCGGCCCACGCTACTGCAAGATGTTCCCCACGAGAAGTCATCACTGCCTCTGCAGGGGGGGCAAGGTGACCCCGCCACTGTCCCTGTGACTCTGCACAAGCACCCCTCCCGGGGGCCCTGACCCGGGGGAGCCAGCGTGGGAGTCTGTGGGCCCAGCGCTGTCACGAGGCAACTTGCCCTCTCCCACAGAGCCCACTCAATGCCCCACTAGCCAGCCCAGCTCCCCTGAAATTCCCACGGGTGAGGCCTGGACCCTGTCCCACACGTTCCTGCCCTGACCCCACCGGGGGAGGGGAGCATGGCCCTGCTTGCCAGGTCTGCAGTGAAGGGACAGGAGGGCTTGAGACTCCCATCCAACAACCAAAAGCATCAAGTCATCCCTGAGGTTTGTTATTCTGAGTTTTAGGATAGCTACGTGTTGGCCGGTCACAGAGCCTGTCCCTGTCCCATGTCCTGAGAGCCCGCGAACCCCCAGCCCTCCACTGCACTGAGCTCTTCCAAGCTCCCCACCGGGTCTACGAGCTTTTAGGTTATAGTGCTGGGAGTCACATCACGTCTCTCCAGCTCTGGGAGAGCCAGTCCCCTCTTTTCCCCTGACCATAGTACCCCCTCCCTAGTCTGCCCTGCTCCTCGTGAGAGGACCTCAAGCAGACGGAAGCTCAGAGGCCTCGCTGGCCACCGGCCCCCAGGTCTTCTGTCTTCCTAGAGGAATGCCCGCACTGCCCCACTCAGGCAGCTGGGGCCACCGTCCAGGGCCCACCCCAAGGATACTCTGTCCAAATGGGGTTCACGCTGCCCCCTTTAAACTCTGTCATTAAAGTTTCCCAGGGACACAAGGGTCCACTGAGCTCCGGTGAGTCAGCTCGCTAAACTCATGGCCAGAGCCTGACCTCCCCATGACCATCGCCTCCCCCTACCCTGCATCTGCCCCAGCCCGGGCTCCTGACTGGCTTTCAAAAAGCCACATCCTGTGGTCAGACGCAGAAGTCTGAGGAAAGCAGGGAAAGGCGGCTCTTTCCGGAGAAGGTGATTTCAGCTGTCAACAGTTCCTGGCTGATTTGTTTTCCTCTTCATATCCCTCTGGAAGGCATAACTTTGTCAGGTGTCTTCCTTAGAATTTCTACGTGGAATTCTCTAACTGGGCTCCAGGCTGGGGCAGCAGAGCGCGTCTGAGTCTGTCGTACCATCTTTGTTTGACCCACGCGTGGTGCCCTGTGCCCGGCCGGGGGACACGGTTACAGAGAAACGGAGGGGAGCCGGTCTTCACAGCACAGAGCCCGTCCTCACACCTGAACCCTCCCCTCCCCTCCTCTCATAGGGCACCGCCACGACACCGAGAATACCGCTGCTGTCGTCCAGAAACAGCTCTCCTCTGTCACTTCAGAAAACATTCCACTCAGTCTCAGCAGCAGTGCTGTGGGCTGGACTGGGGCCTCAGTCGGTATATTGAAGCCCTAAGCCCCGGGACCTCGAAACGCGACTGTATTTGGACATGGCGCCTTTAAGGAGGTAATTCCTGTTAAATAAAGCCCTGAGAGTGGGGTGTCATCCATCACTGGTGTCCTTATTGGAGAAGAGACGTGGCGGGGGTGGAGCACGGCCACAAGGCAGTCCCGTGAGGACGCAGTGAGCAGGCGCCATTGACAAGGCGAGGGGAGAGGCTCAGCAGAACCAAACCTGCCGACATTGGATACGGGGCTTCTAGAGCCCGGAACGGCGATAAAGTACGTTTCTGCCAATGAGGCCACCTTCTGAGGTGTTTTTCTCCGGCAGCCCGGGAGGACTGATGTGACCAGCTCAGCACGGACTCTCATGCACCAGGCTTCGGCCGAACGCCTGCCTGGCGAGCGAGGCTCGCGGGCTGACACAGAGGAGAATGCAGGCCCGGCTGCCCCCGCCACGGCGGGGACCGGACAGCCCGGATGTACCCCCACACAGCGGAACGCGAACATCACAGCACAGTCAGCGCTACTCCAACAGTCGTGCGGAAAATGCAAACGTGTTCCCATGCTGTGTACTGGGGAACAATCTGGTCAAATGTGAAGATTGTGTCTGCTTAGGAACGTGTTTGTTCACAAGAAGACGAACACAGAGACGCGCATGCAGCCGAATGGAGCCGCCTGGGCACGGAGATGCCGGCCCCCCCGGCCGGCGTGCGTCCCGAGCCCCCATCTGTACCTGTGCCGTCCCAGCCCTCTTCTGACTTCCGACTTCACAGCACTATCCTCATACCACCACACAAAAACACACAACAGCAACCCTTCCAAGACTCACCTCCGCAAGCAAGTGCCACGCCAGCCTCAAGGTCCCGTCTAGGATCCTATTCTTTTCAACTGTCAAGGATCTTTCTTGACTGGGTGGTCCTAACCCGTGTCTTCCCCACAATGGTTTTTATTTCATGAGTCTGCATACTGCAGTGATTTCCAGGAACGTGCATGTTGCCTTACAGCAGAACTGACTTTATTTAAATGGTGCAGTAATGAACTCCACGGCAGGGAGCTGAAGCTTAAGTAATAAACGCCCTGATCATGATCACACGTAATTAAATACTTGAGGCATAAACCTCATTACGGAATATGCCGTTCTGGTCAACGTACCGATATCGCCTCCTAGTGACCACATCTCCTAATTGCAGGTAAAATACAGAAAAAATGAATTTAAAAAATTCATGTGATAAAAATGAATTTTAAAAAATGTTAGGTGGTAAATGAAGCCATTGCACAAACCAAGTCAAACACAAGTACAAATATGATCTGTTTCCTGAAAGACGTTGGTCTCCAGAGTCAAACAGCCTGTGGGGGGGCCACACTGACCTGTCATGGAGTTCTCTGAGGTGCACAGCTGCTCTCTGAGCTTCTCCACGTCGTCAGGATGCACCTGTTCGTACAGGGTGCTCCCAAACCATTCTGACTGGGGCTGGTTCAGCACAGGGGTGACGGAGTCAGACACGTAAATCACGCGTCCGGTCTCTGCCGCCACCACGAACAGAAAGCCGTCTGCTGCTTCCAGGATGAGGTGCTTCAGTTCCTAGGAAGCAAAGATCAAGAGGAGGACTGAGCGCAGACGAACCCCGTCCAGTTAAATGTTCACCTCAGCAACCTTCCACTTTTGCTCCCTTGTTGTGATATGCAAGTAGTTTTAGAAATTTGATTCCTTTTTATAATTGAAAAATAAGCTTAAAAAGGCACATAGCTTGTCCTAGCTCTGAGATACAGCTACTGCAAATACGGCTGGCCCTGATTTAACCAGCCCTCTCTTAGAGAGAGAGAGGAAACTTCCAGCCCAGGGGGCTGATGGAAAGCAAGGAATGATCACCAGACTGTGTCGGAAGGCCAGAGGTGTGAAACTGCAGTCACGTCCTGGGGCACAAAAGGGACCCAGCACACAGTGCTTGGTACAAAAGGTGCTGCTGGAAGGAAGGGAGGGGAAGAGAGAGCGGAGAGTGGGAAGGACAGTCTCCCAGCCACTGCTCCCACGCTGGGGGTGCACTCCCGCTCCCACTCCTCCTGCCCTCCCGGCTGAATGCTGGCAGTGGGTACAAGGGTCTCTCTTTACACTGTCACATCTGTCGAACTTCCAGAACTCCTGCACAGGCTCTCAGAGCAATGCTGGGGGACAGCCCGGCACCCCCCATTGTCCGTATCACCTCACAGTGAGGAGAGAGTTTAGCAGCACCAGCCCGGAGGTCACGTGGACTCACCAGGCTCGCGACTGTCAGTAAAGGCGGGGGGAGCTGCTTGGAATCGATGAGTGGGCAGCAGGACGCCCTGCCATCATCCCCGGAGAGGCATGAGTGGAGCCAAGTCAACTTTGTTAAAAGATGTCTTTTCTTTGCCTGGAGGCAGCGCACCTGTGGCCGCCTACCGTGTCATTCTCACGTTAAGCTCAATGCAGTGGCTCCGTCCTCTAGGGCCCGAGAAGCTAACGCCCCCACATGCCCCTGTGCCCTCAGGTGTGCCTCCAAACACCTCAGACACCGACAACTGATGCCCTTCCCAAGAGCAAAGGTCAGCCATCGGCAAGCACTTCTGGCTGGGAACCCTTCATTCAGGTGTCGCCCGATAGAGAAGCCTCACGGAAACCCCACACAGACGCAGACGGTGGGACTCTGATGCCACAGGGCCGGCTGAGGGCACTCCAAGGACCCAAAGACCAGAAAACAGGGTCTGCTGGTGAGCAGAATCTGGGAAGCCCTGAGCCCTTGGCTGGGTCAGAATCCTCACATCGTCTGCCTGGGAACCTAGGGCCGAAGGAGACTATACAGCATTTTCTGAGAAAAGTTTATTTTGTCCATTTCTCTTGCTTTGCACTTCTGCTGATCCACTCACTCAGCTGAGGGAACGGGTCAGCCGCTTTCTTTTCAGGATCAGAAGACGGAAGAGTTTCCAACAGGAAGGACCACAACACAGAGCAGGAGGTCTGGGAAAGCTGCGAGTTCTGAGGCCAGGGCCGAGGCTCAGGGCTGTGGGAAGGTTTCAGGACGGAACCTCACCTTCGTCGCGGCCCCTCTGTCTACGCTTCCCCTCCCCCCCACCAGATTCGTCTTCCAGGAGCCTGTCACTGGCCATCAAGGTCCCCAGCCTCCACTCTCCGGTTAAACCGACAGGAAGGCTCACGAGCGTGGATTCTGGAGGAAAAGTAGGTTCCCATCCACGGCCCTCAGCTGTGCACCTCTGGGCACATTACCATCCTCAGCTTCCATTTCTTCCCACGGTTCTTCTCAGTGGGATTTTGTGAGGTTAAATGAGGTCTTGTCAACTATCACATGATTTCATTTATGTGTGGAATTTAAGAAACAAAACAGAGGATCGTAGGGGAAGAGAGGGAAAAACAAAACAAGATGACATCAGAGAGGGAGACAAACCATAAGGGACTCTTAACTCTAGGAAACACACTGAGGGCTGCTGGAGGGGAGTTTGGTGGGGGATGGGGTCACTGGGGGGTGGGCATCGAGGGGAGCACGTGATGGAATGAGCACTGGGTGTTACACGCACGTGATGAATCCCTCGCCTCTACCTCTGAAGCTAATAATACACTGTATGTTAATTAACTGAATTTAAATTAAACTAAAAGAAAATAAAAATAAATGAGGTCTTATGTGTGGAGGCTTGGTAAGGGCTTGGCACACAGTCGGTGCTTAATAGATGCAGCTGCGCTCACACCAACCACGTGCCAAGGGACCAAGGGAGAAACGGGCTGGACGCGCCGGGTCCGCATGCCCGCCTGATCTCCTCACTGCCGAGTGCTCGGTCACGGAGACTGGGACGTTCATTTCAAACGTGGACCTCGCAAGATTTTTGTGAATTAAATGCAGATAAAAAGGTTTGTTCTACAGAAAAAAAAATAAAGTTAAAAAAAAAAAAGTCTGTTCTTACCCCAGCGACTAGGAGGCGTGTAACACGTTTCTGCCCCCCATGGAGACACTGCACCCACAGGAAGCCCCAGCATCACAGGAGGTGGGAGCGGCCCCTGCGTCCGTGGAGGGGGACATGGGGCTGGGCGCCAGGTTCCCGGTCCTCCCGGTAATGGTCATGTTACAGCCACACCCCCTCACCCCTGTGAGGGGAGGCACCCCGGAGCCCCCAGGATGGCAGAAAAGGACGCCTTTGCCACAGGGGAGGGCATTCACCTGTGTCCACTCCTTTTCATTGTCCTTTCTCCGAACCTCACCCCTCCCAACTCAAACAGGTCTCAGCCCCAGCAACAGCAGACCGTCTGTCTCCAGACTCGCCTTTCGCTCCTGCCTCCCAGGCCCTGCCCTCACATTCCCCTCACATCAAGCCCCTGCTCTCCATCTCTCCAAGGGCACTCTGGGGCCCCTCAGAGCCCAGTGATGCTGGGGAGCCCCAGGAATGGGATATCCTCCCTCACGTGGGGCTCCCCCCGTTCCTGCACCCCAAGCACATTGTCCCACGACCGCCTGCCGGCCCGTCCCACACCCACCACCACACACCAAGGCCTTCTAGACCCATCCTTCCATTGATCCACTGATCCTGCAAAAGCCCTCGGGGTGGGGGGTGGGATGGGGAGGCCCAAAGCTCCTCTTCACTTCAAAGATGAGCCAAGAGAAGCTAACAGCGTCTGTGGGTCTGTCCTCCCTGTGGCACCCGGAAGAGCAGAGAATAGAGCCTGGGTTCATGCAGTGGTTTACAACATCTGTAACATGCAATCCCCCCCACCCAAGCCATGCCGCACCTCTGCTCTCCCCAACTCCTCAAGCCCTGTCTGGCTGTGAGAAGGATGGCCGGGGGCCCAGGCCACCTGAGCCGTCAGTGGACGCACTCGGGGCCACTGGTGGACCCTTTCTAAGCTGCAGCCCTCGTCTACACAGCAGGAACCAATACTAGTGGCTTCTCGTTTGGCTAGAACGAGAAGCCCATGGATCACCACGACTGCCAGCCAGCCTGGCACCCACACCACGGCCCAGCAGCACCAGCACGCTCCGGACCAGTGCACCACCCCTCCGCCCCACGGACGTTTTCAGCGAAGCCTCATGAGGGTTTACGGGAAACATAAAAGCCAAAGACACAAGGTCACACAAACACCGCTCTGAAGAAAGCAAATAAAATCTGATCTCGGTTCCCCGCGCAGCGTCTCTCCCCGGTGACAGCTACTCTGTCACCGCCCCGGGGACGGTGTCAGGACTGTGGTACCTGCTCCGTCAGGAAGGAGGGCTTGTAGGCGCCGTCCGTGGACTTGTTGCCGGTGCCCCTCATGGACTTCATGTGCGACACGGCCATGCGGAGGATGGTGAGCTTGTCCGGCTTGCGGGCCAGCGCGCTGCACGTGGGCACCATGTCCGACAGCTCCGTGATGTACTGCGTCATCTTGTTCCGCCGCCGCCTCTCAATCTCGCTGTGGTTCTCTCTTCCCGAAAGCACAAGAACAGGGCGGGGCGGGGAAAGAGACGCGTCAGAGCAGGGGTCACTGCCCAACAGGACGAAATAGGGCACATCCGCGAGCGCCAAGCGACCAGGAGACACACGCGCCCCTGCGGGGGCTGGTGCCTGGAACGCTGGCAGCGGCGCTTGGGCCCAGGCGGCCTGTGTCCCTGCATGGGGGGTGGGGGGGTGCACAGGCCGCCAGGGGGGCCTCCGTCTCCCCTTGAAGTGTGTCCCGAACCTGCCCTTCGTCCCCAAGCACCCAAGTAGGCTCTCTAAGCACAGAGAATTCTGGCGTTATCCTTCGGCTGTGGGAGGTGCAGCGGCCTCCGCTCCCTCCGTGCAGCGGGATCCGCACGGGGCGATCCACACATCGGGACCTACACACTGCGATCGGGATCCGCACACCCGATTCGCACACTGTGACCTGCACACCTGAGCCATGCGCCAGGATCAACGCATCGGGATCCGCACCCCAATCGGCACCCTGGGATCCGCACACCCGATTCACAAGCCAGAATCCATGCATTGGGATCCGCACACCCAGCCCTGCACACCGGGACCCGCACACGGTGGGCGCGCTTGCACACACCCGCACGCAGATGGAGCTACCCCCGCAGGGATGTGTGCTTTCCTTCCGCCCCAGAGTGAGAAGCACCGCATGGCCCCGCCATCCTTCCGTCAGACAAACCTTTGCTCTGGGCCCTGCACATCTTCCACTGCCTAAGACAGGCAGGCCCATGGCTCATTAACCAGCCCACGGCCAATTAACCATTAAAAGGCAGTGAGGGATTACTGAAGTCAATCTCCGTGGTGGGTTACGATGGAAGACTAGCAGAGAGGACGGCGGAATGTTTGCATCTTGCTATCATTACCTTTAGGATGAGAGAGTAGGTGTCAACTCAGCTCCACAGCCCGGCACAATGTTACCTGGGTTTAAAGGATGGTCTAGAAAGACAGTTGTCTGCAGGAGGATTTAGGGTTTCGCTGGGGCTCTGAGCAGGAGAGGGACACGGACAGCACAGGGTGCATGAGGCTGCCTGCCCACCCCGTGTCTACCAAGTGGGCTGAACCCCCACCCTCCCAACCGGGCAATACACCAGCCATTGGGCACAACCACGCGCCAGCCGTGTGCCAGCCGCACACACTGAGGGCCGCTGCCTGCACCAGCAGGGGAAGACGGGCCCACAGCGGAGCTCATGGCACTGGTGCGAGCTGACCAGCCCAGTGGGCACTTTCCACCCTCTCCACCCGAGGAGCACTGAGCCGGGCACTGGGGAGGGGACGAGAGGAGACAAGGATCACTCGTGCCCATCCTCCAGCACCCAGGGGGTTAACTAGGAGGGAAAGGAATTGCCTTGTACAGTCTGGAAATGAAGCCAATATAGAGTTAAACCCTGTGAAAGCATGTGGAACATAAAAACCATGGGGCAGAAGGAGAAAGGACAGAGGCAGAGGCCCAGGGGGCCACAGGGCTGGAGGGGTGGGCCGAGACCAGGAGGTGTAGTGTGGGGGGAGACCAACAGGATCAGAAAGGTGCAAGCAGGCCGGGTGGGGGGCAGGCTCGACCTGGAAAGCAGTGAGGAACAGGGAGCATGAGAAGTCGGGGACTGCCTGAGCCCAGAGGGAAAGCTGGGAGAACCCACGAGCTGAGAGCTGAGCAGTGGGACCAGTGCAAATGCCCTGTGGCAGCACCTGCTCCTCAGGGCAGACCCCGGGGCGGGGAAGGACACCCACTATTTAGGAGAAATGGCTCTTGGGTAATGGGACAGGGCCTGGTTACGATGGGGAAAAGAGAGGTAACCACGCGGTCAGGGGAGTCCCATGTGCTGCATCAAACTCCGGGTCCTTCCCTGGAAGATACAGGGAAGATCCTCTCCCTCCTCTCCGCCATTCCAAAGCAGGTAAAGAAGCCGCTGGAGCCCACCCAGAACTGGCCTTCCTCACCATCCCTTCCCTGGACCCTGCACCATGCACCTGTCACGGGAGGCAAGGGGCACTGGCCCTGGGACTCCAGGAAAGGCTTGGTGAGCTTGCCTGGGGGCCCCCCATCCCCCCAGGCCAGCCCGCAGACAAGCAGGAGACTGTGCAGAAAATGCTGCCCAAGGCTGTGGAAGAGGGTATGGCATAAGGCAGGAAGTCTGGCCACTTAGGGACGGCGGTCACAATGCAGGGTGCAGCCCGCCCACACCTCCGATCTCCTGCCCAGGGGCTCTCCTGAGGAGGCGATCGTGCCTCCTCCTCCCTGATAGCAGGAGGGAAGTTCTAACCTACTGGGCTTTCAGGGAACACCCTTCCTGTCCTGGCCAGCCCTCCCCGGGCACCAGGACAGGATGTCAGGAGAGCCGAGAAGGCCCGAAGAAAGCTATTCTGTGCAGCCCCACAATGAGGCTGGCCACAGGCCCTGTGGGAGGACCCACGGAGCCATATCCAGTTGGGAAGTTTCCCTGGCTTCTGAGGCTTCTCCAGAAGGGGCAAAGGAGGGTCCCTCCCTGGGAAGCAGGCAGGCGCCCTGTCCTCGGAGCACCACGCAAGGCAGTTTTCTGCAAGGCAGCTGGAAGGCACCCATGCACGAGGCTGTAGATGAGGTTCCTGTGCAGCACAGAGAGGGAGGCGGAAAAAGCCTCGTTCCTCCAAAGAGGGCCAAGCCCAGCCTCTGATCCCCCTGCCCCCCAGCTGGACACACCCCCTCCGTGTTTCTACAGCTGCTTCCAGCAGAGCGGCCTCAGCGCCCCCCACCTCTGACCCCTGCAACCACGCGCTGTGGAAGAGGGGCCTGAGGCTCAGAGGTCACTTAGCAGGACTGGACCAGGCTCTTCCCCGGCCCGCTTCCCGGTCCTGGATCCGGAGCCAGAACTCCCCCGGCCCGAGAGGAGCAGCTGCAGCGTCACGGGGAGGGAAATGCCTAGCAGCTCCGGAGAGACACAGCTCAGCACCACAGATGGCCCCAGAGAGGACTTCCACCCCCACCCAGCCTGCTGTTCTCCGGACACCGTCCCTGCAAGTCAAGCTTCGTCTCTGCAGGACAGAAGCGGAGGAGCAGGCAACTGGACGAGGGGAGAGGGCGTCGCAACCGCCTCAGGCACACGAGCGCCAGGCGTCTCTCCGGAGAGACAGTGGGCTCCACCGGACAGATTTCTGTCTGAAGCATCTTGACCCTAATCCCAGCCCCGACCTACGGAAACCAGGCGTCCCAACCGAACCCCTGCTCTCCTGGTTGCTCGTGGGACCCCCTCTTCCAAGGTCAACCCAGCATGTCGGCAACACCTTCTGGTTCATAAGACCCAAGGATGCTGGGGCACAGAGAAGTCTAGAAAATCCGGGAATGTTCCTCTCGGGTCTGCTGGATCTCTCCTTGCTGTCAAGAGAGCTCACGTGGCCAATGCATGTGTCCCAAACATGGTGGCAGGTCAGATGACAGAGGACAACACTTGCTGCTTCCTGGCCATCCTCCCTGCCTCAAAAGGACTTTGAGCATCTTCCGACCTAGGAACGAAATAGCCAGCTTCCTCAGCTAAGTCTAGAAGCTTCTCAGCACAGTCTAAGAATTCCCGCTCCACCGGCCAGGAAAGATCCCTGCAGGACACGCCCGCCACGCAAATGTCTTCCCCCTTCTGTGGGGCTGTAATCATCACACCTGCCACGGGAACAGGGTGGTAAATCCATACGGGAGGATTCAAACCAAAATATCGCCACATCTCCCAAGCTGGAGAAAGCACGCGCGAGCGTCTGAACCACACAGAGTCAAACAGAAAGTGCCAGAGTATCAGAGTAGGTGGGATGAAACACAGAAGGCCAAGCCCGTGGGAGGCTGCCCTTCACAACTCCCTCTTGACGACGGGCTGCGCCCCGCAGACATAACCGGAGCTCCAGCAGGCGGAGCTGGGTGCTGCAGGCGTCCCGGGCAAGAGACAGGCCACCCGAGGGTGGGACCTCAGGAAGGTCACGTAGACCCATTCTCTAAGGGTGAGAGAGCCCTGTAACACCACCAGGGTTTTGGTTCCAAGCTTATTGGTCATCCCACAGCCATGGCGTCAGAGCCACAGTCAGAGCCTCAAGAGCGCCTGCGAGGTTGTTTGGATGTTTGGAGAAAAGGTACAGAACGAGCCCAAATACGGCAAAAATCGTGTTGACAAGAATGACGGCAGTGAGCGCTCAGTTGCTCTAAGCTGTAAAGTGAACGTTACAAGTATGTGTATAATGGAAACGTTACAAATACATTTCCGTTCCTTTCCTTTAACGAACTGCGCACGCACGCGTACAGACGCATATGTAAGTCACACGAAGGACGGGGCGTGCAGCTGTGACCGCTGGTGACAGCACGGATGTCAGCCGTCCGTCCCACTTGGGCAACAGTATTCTCGCCCCTCCCCACAGGCGGCGGCGGAGCCCAGCACGGGCGCAGGAAGAAACCCCAGACTCATCAGAAAACAGACAGTGGGGGGGCGCACAAAGGAGGAAGATGGCCTGAACCACAGAGCGTGTGGGTTGGGCCTCTCCTCCAGGGGGGCTTTCAGTCTTGCTGGGCGGGGTGGGTGCTCACCCCCCCAGGTGGCCAGGGCACCCATCCTGGGCCGGAGCCAGAGGGGCTCGGGGCTGGCCTCCCCAGAGGGTCTGCCCCACTCCCAGAGGCCAGGGAGACTCCTCTTTGGAGAAAGGCTTTGAGCTGTGTGATGGGTTTTCCCAGAGATGGAGAGCCCATCACCCTCCGCCATGGGGACCATGACTGGGCAACAGGGACTCCCCAAGGCGCCCATGAGGTCAGGCCACCCTCCCCAGACTTAGCCCAGGAGAAAGGTCGCTCTCTACCCGTGCTCCTCCTGGCCTCTCTGGCCAAGACGCCCCTCCCGAGACACGCAGGCCCCCCCGGGTCTCTATCAGCCTCAAGGCCCTCGTCCCTGCGGCCCATGGGTTGCACCAGCAGATGCCGCACAGTACGGGGGCCCAGCACCAGCACGCCAATAGCCTCAGTGTGAGGGGGCAGGTCGCCCACCCTCCAGCGGACCTCCGCCAAACCCCCCACAGCTTCAGCGTCCCCCTGTGTGCACACAGCTCCCTGCCGCTCCCCACTGCTCTGGCGCCCTCCGTCTCCAGCCCCCTTCCTCGAGGCTAACACTGTGCCCGAGACAGGGGTCTGGGGATCCCAGGGTGGATCCCAAGGACGCCACCAGAGGAAGGGGTGGGAGAACGGGACGGCCCACCGGCCACTGCCGACGGTGGCTCCCTTCTGTGAGTCTCCAGTCGCCCCCCACTCTCCCACAGGATCGACCCCACGGCTTCCCAGCTCCCGGCCTTGCTCTGGCTGCTCTGGAGCTGGGCCTGGGGCTCGGCCCCCTTGGCTGTCTTTCCCCGGCGCCCACCGCCAGGGCCGCTGTCCCCCCGCTGCACCTGCAGTTCCCCCAGCCCTCGTCTGCGGACCGTGGGTATTCTCGGGATCCAGGCAG
Source organism: Lontra canadensis (assembly GCF_010015895.1). Taxonomy (NCBI): domain Eukaryota; kingdom Metazoa; phylum Chordata; class Mammalia; order Carnivora; family Mustelidae; genus Lontra; species Lontra canadensis. The sequence continues at coordinate 6,489,019 of NW_022631088.1, forward strand.
CTGCTGTCGCTCTAAGAAAACGGACGACTGACTTCCTCTGTGACTGTGGCCATATTTCCCAGAGAAGAACTGAGACGGGAGGTCTGAGGGCAGGCAGGACGGTCAAATTTCAGACCACCCTCGAGGAAGGCTGGGAAAGCCGGCTGGGCAAACCTCAGGGGGCAGGGAAGGCACAGCTCAGCTTCTGCGGCACCAAACCACGCTGGGGGCCATCCCAGCGCCTCGGCCACCCTCCTTCACGGGGCCAGCCAGAGGGCCTCCTCGGGGCTGACGGCAAGCAGACGGGCAGGGGGGCAGAAGCCGCCCCCGACGGGTAGTGCACCGCGATGGTGGGAGAGCACCCCTGCAGATGCCCTGCTGCTCCCCTGCACAGCGGCCGCGGCCCCCAGCCCGGGGGGTGGGGTGGGGGTGGTCCGTGCCGTGTCTCTGACCCCGAGGGCTCAGGCGCACCCACCGGCGGACGGGTCTTCGACCGCCCCGCCCCCCGGGAGACGGTGATGCGACCCCAGCACCCTGCAAACTCTCCCAGAAACAGCAGTGAATGACCACACCCGTCCCATCCTCCCTCTGGTTTGTCGGCACGGAGGGAAGGCTGTGGCCTTCAGAAGCCTCAGTCTGCGCTCTGATGCGCTGACGGCCTGGGTGGACCGCGGCCCAGAGGGGAAGGATTGTATCTTAATGCAGGGCCTGCAGACAATGAGCTCCTTGTGTCCCGCACAGCGATTTAACTGCGGACACCGGTCCTTGATGTCGAGCGAACATCCCTCTGTGTCTCTCCTCCCGTTCGTCTGGAGACCCCAGAAGTCATCATTTCCTGAGCTCAACACAGTCTAGAATGTTATCTCGAGGGGGATCCTGATACGAAGACACCAAGAGTCCTCCCGTCCTCAGGAAGGGAGGCTGTGGGAGGTGAGCAGGCCAGACAGGGGTGCCCGTGCCCTCATCCGAGGCTAGTTCGGCTTCGGAGCAAACCTTTTCCCAAGAAGCGGGTGCCATCCGAGCTGAGGCTCTCTCAGCACCGGGGGACAGCACCCCACACATCTGTTACCCAAACTCATGTCTTGTTCTGATGAGAAAACCCGGGGTCATCAGACAGCACAGCAGTCACCGTGTCCTCTCTGCTGTCTCCCTGAGCATTGCAGGGGACGGTACACAGTGTGTTCTACAGACATGCGGACTCTGGGAGGCCACAGCAATGGGACGCCTATACCTCTCCAGTTCGGGGGGAGCGGAGGGAGAGCACTCGGTCACTGCCATGGGGTGAGCAGACCAGGGGGTCCGTGGGCCTGGGGCTCCCCAGGGATATTGTTCTAAGAACTTTGAAAAAATAACCCAGAGCGTCGTTCCAAGCTGTGAAGTGCAGAGAGCAGAGGAAGGGACCCATCGCCCAGGGCAGGGGTTCAAGTTCATCAGCAACCCGGCGTTAGGACTGCCTGGAGTTGGGGACGGATGTCCAGGCAGGACCCTCTGTGAGTGACCAGTGCAGAGGGGCACTCCGCTAAGATCGATGGCGTGATCCGTGCCTCTCTCCACACTCCCAAACCTCCAACTAACTTCAGCCAAACAAAACCAGAAAAAAAGAGAGAGAAAGAGGACCAGTCTGCAGGGCTGTCTCTGCCTTACCATACCCAGTGGATGGACCACCACCTGCCCCGCGACCCCCTGTCCTCTCCGGGACACGGTCTGCACTCAGGTCAGCCCCTTGAGCCCAGCTCCCTCGCTGTCACACGGCCAGAGAGCGACACGGCTCTGAGGCCCCCACGGGGCAGTCTTACAGCCCGTGCCCAGGACGGGGCCACCCCACGTCCTTACGGGTGCTGTCCTGCCCGTGGCAGCAGAAGAGGCCACACCTTGATAGTCTTTCCTAGACTTGAGCTCTAGCCTGCGTCACCATATAGCTCGGTGGTCACTGTCTCAGTTGAAGTCCAACCCAGCTAATACCCCGTTAGTGACATTTTGAGGTCAAGTGTCCTCCCTCAGTGACGTCGGACGGGCATGGCCTGTCCCGGGTCACCCGCGGGCACAGGACAAGGGGCAAGCAAGGGCTCTGATGACAGGCAACGGCTTCTTCACGACAGAAGACCCTGAAATCCCTGCGATGGCCTCGCGGACATGGCTGGCTGCTGGCTTCTTGAAGACCAAGGAACGTAAACTCACCTTGAAAATTTGCTGGGCCCTTCTCCATCTTCATCGTCAAAGTCCATCCTGAAAAGCCAAGAGCATGAGGAGGTTCAGTACAGACAGAACATTTCACGGGCGACCCAAGGGGCCGGCCCCACCCAGGGGGCCCCGTTTGGCCGGCCAGACGCGTCCCAGTCCCAGCCCTCAGGAAACACCACCTGCATTTCGTCCTTTATCTTGTGCTCCCTGTCAGCAGGCTCAGAAAGCTCGCGGGGAACCGGAGGCGCTCGGGGCGGTAACGGGCTAGCGGGGGCCGAGCTGCTGGCTGACGTGGCCGCTCTGGGTGAGTCAGAGAGGGGCATTCCAGGCCACTGTCCCCTAACATCCAAAGCCAAACAAAGGCATGGGGACCTAGAAACAGTCATCTGGGCCCGGAGCGACCCGAAGGACCCGTGTGCTCGTTAAAGCTCACCCAATACTTAGAACCCACTTCCCTGAGCCTCTCAGTATAAACATGAATGGAAAAGTCTGGATGAGTGTGTGTTTCACTAATAGCCCAAACTGTCCTTCTCGAAACACCAGGCCCCTCTGAGGTCAGCTAACGTTACCCCAAAGATGCCGGGGTAATTCATTCGTGTGAACCGTACCCGGAACCTTCCAAGGACAAAAGGCAAAATAGCGCGGATGTCCTCATTCTCCAGGATGTTCAGGGGAATGTGCGGGGGGACGCCCCGGAGCCACAGCATTGCCATCCCGCTCTCAGTGGACCCGAGGGGCCCGGCGACGTGCAGTCCCAGGGGCTCCACACGGAAGGGAGGCCGGCCTGCCCGGCAGCCAGGACAGAGAGCTGAGCCCAGGAATGAGGGTGTGCTGGCCTCATGGGGAGCGGGACCCCCACCCCTGGCTCTAGGTGGGTAACGGTGACTCGGGGAATGAACAGGAGGCCCAGGGCACAAGGAAGGGCCAGGGGGCAGAGGCAGAGCTCTGCCCACATGCATGCACACGCACGCACACACCCACACGTGCACACCCACATGTGCACACACACGTGCACACACACACACGCACACACAGACACACACACACACACACACACAGGAGAGGACCCTAATGAGACAAATGATCTTCTCTCAGCTGGGCACTAACTCGGGGAACTTAGGGACTGGATTTAGGACAAAGGAGTATTTTCTTCTTTAAAATGGGACCATTCACTGATTTTTTTTTGCATATGTGCTGGGTGGCCACAGCCCTAATCTGGGCACCCGTCTGTCTGGGATGACCAGAGAGACTAGAACCCCTCATTTCCAGGCACGTGGGCTACAACGGGCTTCTAGGAGCAAAGAGCAAAGGCTAAGTTAGATGAGAGTAGGGACAGGCGACAGCAATGAAAATGGACACACCACGGCCCCTGGGGCCAGGCAGGAGGGGAGGACATGTGGTTGGTAAGGGAAAGGAGAGTGAAAGACGGCATGCACACCATGCGGTGACACATGGCCCACAGGTGGCCGCGGGAGACCCCCCTGCCGCACTGTGGGCAAGTGGGGGCCAAACACAAAGACTCCCGCTCGGAGAGAAGCCGTCCACGGCCTGCACAGCCACCACGCCACCACCTCCCCTCAACCAGAAGTAACAGCGACGCTGGCCCATCAAAAATGCCCGGGGCCGCAGAGCCGCGGAGCCACACTGACCCCCAGTGCTCACCGCGGGAACAGCAGCACACGGACAGGACCCAATCCCCGGGGGGCCACAGACATTTCAGAGTTCCAGAAAAGAAACTGCATTTTCAGAATTCCTCAGGACGTATGTTAGCAGGTGACAAAGCCTCGAGTGGGCATCACATGCCAGCACAAGTTCACGGGAGGGTGATAACCGGGCTCCGGCAAGATGCCATGCCTCGGTCAGCCCCCAGGCCTCATCCTGCAGGATTTTTGCGGTGTTCGGGGTGAAAAGCATCCCGATTTTCCCAGGCTGAGAGCACCCCAGGATGCAGGCCATCAGTGCTAAAACTGGGAAAAACCCAGGCCAACCAGGGTGGTTGGTCTCCCTGGTTTTCGGGAAGACCATTCTATTCTTTACGCTAGACCCTCATGGCGCAGACAGGCGGGGACACGGTCCCACTCAGGCCAGGTGAGCTGTGGCTCCGTGGAGGAAGCCAACGGTGTAGGGAAGGGGCAGCCCCGCTCTGGAGTCAGGGTTTCCTAGAGTCGGGGGGAGCTCGGGTTTGTCTACAGAAACTTAAGAGACCACGAAAGGGGGCCTCCCCGTCCGCGCATAGGAGGTCACACACGTGCAGCCATCAGATTCCGTCATTCGGAAGAGTGTGATGTGGGTGTGAGCCCAGAAGAGAATCAGTCCACGAACGACTGGTCAGGTCCTCGGGGCGACGCCCCTGACCCCACCAGTCTCGTGCTCCTGGGGACACAGGTTCCTCAGAGCGTCACCTCAGGACGCTGCCGTGGCCGTCTGTCACCACGGCTGATCCCCTGCTTTAACCATGCCACAATAGCTGGGCTTCTTTCTTCTGCTATAAAAACTCTAAATCATGCTTTGTTTTATGTCTTTTACGTGCCTTTATTCCCCTGAAGCACCTGGCTAATGAGAGAAACCCGGCTGTGACCCTGACGTCCCACCATGTTCACGCTGAAGGATTCGGAATGACACGTGGATGCTGTGACAGTCTTCAAAGGACGGGCTGAAGCCGTACTGCCTCCCTTCCCATCAATGAGCGAGAACTCTGGGTTGATAAAATGCCAGGAAGGCACCTCTGAGCTTGGAACTAGTCAAGAGTGTGTGACGGGAGTCCCCGGGACCGGGACTGGGTAGCAACCGCGCATTATCAAAGGGCAGTCATCAGACGCTCTCCGGAGAAGGGCAGGCCCCGGAACGGCAGCACCGGAGGGCCCTGGGCCGCCCGAGGCTCCTGCTAACAGCACGGGCGGCCACGGGAGCAGGAACAGCCCTGCTGCGGAGCCTGGGCCAGCCACAGCGGCCGCAGCGGAGCCAGAACAAGCGTCTGGCTTTGGGGTCAGAGCCCGTCCCATCCCTGCCACTGTCCCCTTCCCCAGAAGCGGGCGCCGACACCCCGGCACTGAGATCAGGGAGGTCTCGACGGAAGAGAACAAGGTGACTCGCCCTCACTCCTCTCTCGCACGTGTGTGGAGTCACTTTTCAAAGAATCGGAAACTCCTGCACCTTCACCTGTGTCCCGGGGCCAGTGGGGCGCTCAGCTAGCCGGTGGCTCCGGGGAAGGCCGTCAGGGACGGGGCAGCGCGTTCAAGCCCGAGGGACCCACAGGGATGGGCTGGGTGGCGGCCAGGGGCCCCCAAACCTGCCAGGGGTCAGCTCTGTGCAACTGGAAGCACTGGGACGGAGGGGAGGCCAGCCCCGGGAGCCGGGTTAGGGATGGGGGTAGGAAGCAGATGCTCGCCTCTTGCCCCTTCCTCTCCCCCACCCGAGCCCTCTGTCTCTCCAGTGCCCCACATGCTCACGCGGCGTTTAGCTATGTGTTTAGCTGCTTGGGCGTAATCAGGCGCAGACGAGCCGTGTACGGTGGCAGCTGCAGGACTTACCGGCGAAGAGCCCCGCGCAAGTGCACGTTTCCCCGCCTAGACCCAGAAGATAAGCCCCTCGGTCGACGGGGTTTAGCAGAGGAACCGGTTTGCGAGCTCCCTCCCTGTGATGGGGAAGAGGAAGCAGACAGTGGGGGGCAGGCCTCCTGACTGTCTTAAAGGGCCCAGGCCATGCCTACACAGGTGGCCAGCGTGTCGGCCGCTGCTGTCCCTTCCTTGAATCTCTTGTGTCTTTTCTTGATGTTTGACTCCCGTGGCTGGAGGTGGGATGACCTCCAGGCTCCGTGTCAGCCCACTCGGGGTCCTCCCTGCCTCCTGTGCATGCTGTGTGTGTGTGTGTGTGTGTGTGAGCACGCGTGCATGTGAGATCAGGTAGGCAAGGGACAGCTGGGGACAACGTCTTCAGAAAAGAGCCTGATTGATGTCCAGTCATCAGCCAGGTGGGCCAGTGGAAGTCAGGGCCTGGACGTGGGCTAGGGTTGGCTTCGGGGCCAGCAGCTCAGCCCCGCGCACAGAACCCCCAGCACCGTGCAGGGTGGGAGGGGCAAGTGCAGGCACTCCTGGTGGGGGCCCAGATCCGGCCCAGAGGGGCTGCTCACCTGCCAAGAGGGGTCGGCCTGAGCATCTCTGTCCGTGCCAGACCCTGACCCCCTCCTCCCTGTGCCAGCCTCTCTGGAAACAGGAGTGGGCCAGCCCCAGCGTTCTGTCTCCAGGAACGGAAGTGAGAGAGCACACACATTTAAAATAATTTTAAAACACCTGGAATGTGCAAAGAGACGTCAGCACGCTGACGTGTCGACAGGGCCCGTCCCCCCGCAGTGGCACAGACACGCTCAGCTCGGCGCCCACTGGCTGGAAGAGCCACTTCCAACAGGACGGCGGTGGGGGTGGGGGGTTGCAGGGAGACCCCGGACTCGAGGATCTGCCCAGCTGGGCCCCAGGCGCCGACTCAGTGTACCACGGGCCTGCCCTGAGTACGAGCCCCCCGCCTGCTGCACTGGGGCCTGGGGAGTGAGCCCTGAGTCAGGGGAAAGCGGGTGCGGGGGCCACTGGGCTCGGTGTCCCAGCCCTTCCCACCCTCTCAGTATGAACCCAAAGCTGGGACCCTCCTCTCAAGACCATGGGGTGCACACAGCAGTGTTCCCCCGCGATCCAGACCTGCAGCGCGGGCACGCATCCCACTCCAGGCCTCCCCACATGCCCGTCCCCTGCCCCTTCCAGACCCACCCTGGGCAGAGGGACTACAGGTCTGGAGCACGGCCAACTGGCACCGGAGCCCACCCCGCAGGTCTGGGGCTGGGGCCAGTGCGTTCCCTGCTCCTGGGCTGTCGGAAGTGGCACTAAGGGGAGAAGCTGACTCTATTTCCCGAGAACCGTTATTCACCAGTTCATTGAAAATCACACAGATTCGATGTGGAGAGGGGCCCGGGGGACAGCGGGGTGTGAATATGTAGGTCTCGTTGTCCCCGCAGGGATTTTTGTTAGCTGGCTGGGTTTCTGATATCCGTCTGAAACTATAGGAGCCACAGCCGTCAGCAGATGTGGTTTTGGGGTCCATCAGCCCAAGGGCAATGTCCCCGTAGCTCCTGGTCCTGGCATGTCCCACCTTCAGCAGCTTTACCAGCAATGCAGTGCACGAGGCACACGCCTGGCCTTCGGCTGTGGGGCCGGAGGAGCCGACGTTCTGAGAGTTCCAGCACGCCAGCCGGCAGAGACCGGCTTCCCCGGACACACAAGCGATGGGGCCTCCTCGCGGCCCACAGGGCTGGGGCTCAGTCCGCAACACTGCCCTCGGCTGGCATGCTCACACAGGGGTCCCCATGAGCTCCCTGCTCCCAGAGACAGCCTGAGCAGGGCCCAGCAGGACCATAGAGCCCGTCCCCACCAGGAGGCAAACAAGCAGGAGGCCCCCACTGGCCGCTGGGGCAGACACTTAGAGGCAAATCACATGCATACTTGGGGATCTTGCAAAATCTCAACAAGCAGGCAGACCGCTGAGCTTTTACTCTCCGGGAGGGGGAGAGACAGCATTTCCCTAACAGGTCAAGAGTGTTGCACAACACGTATGAAGCCGTTCCTGGAAACGCTGTTTGCTTACCCAGAACGCCGCTTTCCTCCACGGGCGGGCATGGCCCCGGCCATCCTCACGGGTCCTGTGGCCGCCATGGGGGCCACAGGCAATGTCACCGATCCAGGGATGTCAGAAGCCATTTCTGCAACACAGCCAAGAAGACAGGTTTTATCAATGCCAGGAACAAACAAGAAACTTGTCCAGTGGTCCCAAAAGCAGCAGCCGGAAGGAGAGCCCAAGGCCCTGGGGCCACTCAGCCCAGGCTGGTTATTTGACTCAGGGGAGCCCTTCCCCCAGCTGGGCTCCGCCCTCCTGCTTTGGAACAGGACCCCATCCCAGGCAGAACCCCCATGCTCAGTGCCAGTGGTTAAGAATAGCGCGGACTTGCAGCTTTCAGAAGGGACACCAGGTGACCTGGCAGTGGGTAAGACTTCCATGGATCCAGGCAGTGTGGCCAGAGCCTGAGCAGCCATACAGACGGAGCAAACCCACAGGAGTCGGGTGTCTGTCCCCTGTGGCCGGGCCCCCGGTAAGCTGCCTTCACCCTGGGCCCTTGCCTGCAGGTGGAAAGGCTGTTCCCAATCCTGAATCCTCAGAACCATGACCAAAGGGGCCCGTGTGGCCCCACCACTCATGACAAGGAAAGCGAGTGCCCACACAGACTCCACGACGGCCCGTTCGAGGGACCCGGCTCTCCACAGCCAGGCCTCCCCAGGATACGGACTACTGCCGGGATACGCAGGTGTAGGGGTAGAGGCTCACATTTTTCCTGGCCCCACAGACCCTGGGGCACTACTTCTTACGAGCTAGAAGCTTCTGGAAGCTTGCTGAGGCAATGTCAAGCATGCCCAATTTCAGAGAAACCACACAGTTCAAGAATTTTCCTTCCTCCTTGCGGAGGGTTCTTTAACTCAGGCACCACTTTCCTCCAAATATTAAATAGCAAAATAAATATTCAAATGCCCTCTCCGACGCTGCCTCCTGTTCTTGAGGGAAACTCCCCAAGCGCTCGCCTGCCCAGCTCAGCTCTCACACAGCTCAGAAGGGACACCACGGTCTACTAGAATGTATTTCAAGATAAATAAGGGAATCTGGGCCCTTGTCAGGGGGACGGGCAGTGCTCACACGGGGTGGGTCTCTGCCCTCTGCCTCCTTCCAGAAACCAGGGAGGCACCGCACAGCTGCCCCACGTTACATCCGAAGACATCGTGTTTAATAAACACATTCTAAGACCAACTCAAACTATCCCACTGAAAACTTTGGAAGGAGAATTCTCGAATACTAACAGACAACATCTTGATTTAGCCACTCCACTCTGTTCACAAAAACTGGAGAGCTGTTACAGTTGCTGGGTTAGTTTTTTTTAACCTACTGCACACAACTGCGAAGTACTCAAGGGAGAAAAATCCATTTCTTTAAAGGAGTCCTCTCCCCTTGCAACAGTTTCAACTTAATCTGAAACAGATTAAGTCCACTGCCCTCCCCCCCAAGTGGAGGGCACAGCAGCCACCAACACAAACAGGAGTGAGGACAAAAGTGACCCCTTCCCAAAATAAGCCACAGAGAACCTCAGACCCTTAAGACTCTCCGAGAAAAAGGTCCCCTGGTTCAGCAAAGTAGGAAAAGCCACACGCTTATCCTCGGAGATTGCACTATCCTTTAAAAATGTACTGAGAAGTCCTGTATCAGGAAGTCGTGCTTAACTTTGGTTAGACCGGCGTATCATAAAAGGGGGGAAAGGTGGGGGAGACAATGTGTGTTTAGACAAAACGACAGTCATCCAATTTTACTTCGGGAAAGCAAAAATATTGCTCTTGTAATACAAGTCACAGAAAGTAAAGTGCCATGAAATCTGGCTACGAGACGAGGCTTGGGAACACCCGCCGTCCAACCCTGTCCTCAGACAACTGCTCACGCGTGGTCAGGGCGGGGGGGGGGGGGGTCGGTCTTCCCCGCACGTCGGCATCCTGTCTGCTCCCCTGGACCCTCCACGTGGGCCGGCCTCCGCTGCCCAGCAGACGGGCTGGCTGTGTGAGGGCAGGCCCACGACCACCTGCTCCCAAAGACCCCACTGAGCATACCCCAGAGCCCTCCACGGCTGTGCGGGACAGGAGGGCAAGCTGACGGGGGGACACCAGCAGGCTCCGCCGTGGGACACGGTGCCCTTCGTGGAGGTGATGCAGCAGGCGGGTGTGCTGAGACAGCCCCATTCTTCGCCGGCCACGTGCACCTGTCACCAAGCGCCCTCAAGCTGGGGCTGGGGCCTCCCATCACAGGGCGAAGGTGAGAGGCTCCCACCGGCCCGGAGGTGACACGGCGGTGGTGGCGGCCCAGTACCGGAGGCCAGCACCAGGCGTCCAGGAAATCCTCTCCTCCCAGGAGTCAGTGTTTCCCCCTCATCTGTCTGCACAAGCCCCTTCGGTAATGAAGGGAGAACTCTAGAGTATGTTCTGAAAACACTTGACGGCATTTTTCTCCAGTCTGCCACTTGCTTTGAAGGTGGAGAGATTTCGTTAGTGCGAGAGAACGCTTTCGGAGGGAGAGGCTGAAGGAGATGCGTGGGTCAGCTCTGGCCGCTGTAACAGAATTCCGCGGGCCGGGTGCCGCAGACAACGGACTTCCGTTTTCTCACGGTCTGGGGACTGGGGAGTCCAAGGTCAAGGTGCCGGCCAGCTCACGTCCCGGCGGCTGCCCTCTCCCTGGCTTGCGGATGGCCAACTCCTCTCGGTGGCCTTGCACGTCCTCCTCTCAGCAGGCCACCAACCCACGGCCCTCTCCTTACCACCTCCCTTCTCAATTACCACCTAACGGCTCTTCCTTCAGATTCAGTCACACTGCGGGCCGGGGCCTCAACATGGGAATTTTGGGGACATAACTCAGTCCCCAGCAGAAGCAAAGGTCAAGCATCCCAAGCTCAGTTCATTCAGGAATCCTTCTTCTACCTACAAGGGCCACAATGCACCTTCTCTCCCACGTTGTGTTTGAACGTGGCTCTGCCTCGAGCGTCTCCATTTCTCCGCCGGTCACCGCGCGGTCTGTGCTTGCTCTCGCTGCACCATCCTCCGATACCCAGCAGGGGACCTCCTCCCACTGCCCTCACCGTCCGGTTCCCTTCATCCTTCTTTCTGGCTTTTTCTTCCATTTAGATTCCAGAATATGGGGGCACCTGGGTAGCTCCGTCAGTGACTCTCGGTTTGGGCTCAGGTCATCATCTCAGGGCCATGAGATTGCGCCCCAGCCCCACATCTGGCTCTGCGCAGGGTCGGCCCGTGATCCCCTACCCCCTCCCTCCCCCGTCACTAACCCCATCACAGCCGTGAAGGAGCCGCTGCTCTTCCCACCCTTGCCTTCCACGTGTCACCCTTTCAAAATGTGCATGCCCGGCTGAAGGGGGCCCAGGGTCACCATCCTGTGTCCTGCCATCCCACCAAATTCTAATTTGTTCTAATCATTTTTTGGTTGATTCTTGTGAACTTTCTAAGTTCACAAAGCTGTGGACTCCAAATAAGGATGCTATGTTCACCTCCAACAGGGAAATGTTTCGTTTCTTTTTCATGTCTTATTTCATTAGCCAGAACTTCAGAACAACGTTCAGTAATAATGGCCCAGACCTGGGTAACCCAAGACCCTGGGCTTTGCCGTCAAACACACCTGGTGTCAAATCACAACTCAACACTTCCCAACTACAAGAGTGACCAGGCCACTCTGGTCAAAAAGTCATGATAATCTACTCTGAAGGGTCATTCTAAAAATTAAGAATAGCGCATGTGCAGAGCCCAACACAGGGTCTGGGGGGAAAGAATGACGCTCAAGAAACAATGATTAAAATGGTCATAATATGGTGCTGGTGAGCAACCTTGCTTGGTCCTGGATTGAACAGGAATGACCAGCTTGTTTGAGATAGAAATGCTTGTTTGAGATAAGGAAATCGGCTCCCATTCCTATTAAGGTTTATTTCAGGAATAAATCTTGTTCATTTTATCATTTTATGAAATGCCATTTTGGTCACTGAAATAGTGCTCTGGATTCCAATAAACCAAGTCAAAGTTTCAATGAATGAAACTAAAATTCACTTTTCTAAAGGTTAAACCTCAGTGTCTTTCAGGAGCTACCCTCTGTGCATTCCCGTAAAAGACATTATGGAAACGTGTTTCTCTCCTCTGTAACCCAAGCCCGAATCCCGTGGGATCAGCTGTGGGCCTTCCTGGGAAAAGTGGACACCTGCTCCCCAAATCTGGCAACTTTTCTATGTGACTTGACTGGAAGGGAGGATAACTCCTGGGATGTCCCCTCAGAAAAGGCGGATGGGGGAAGGTCTCCCACCAGCTCAGAGGTGAGGGTCTCTGAGGCAGGGCTTGAAGCCGCCTTGTAAGCACACTGTAGACCTGCTCCAAATTCACCCCAAAATGAAGGAAAGTGGAACCTGAGCACTGCACCAGGCAGAGGGGAAACGATCCTGGATGCCCGCCGCCCTCCTCTGCTCCTGCGGGGTGCATGTGAGCTCAGCCTTTCTGAGGGTGGCGCTGGCAACGCGGACCCTGAGACCCGAGCAGGTCCTAGCGTGGCGTGTGAGGCTACCTGCCCGGGACGGGACTAGAAGACAAATGCAGAGACAGCAGCGTGTTACTGTGGCCCTTTCTGGGGTGGGAATCCGAGTGGGGTTTTACGTTCTCCTAAAAACTCTTTCCGTATAGGTTGTTTTTTTTTTTTTGCAATGAACATGTGTTACTTTAATGTGAGTCTAATGATGTGTTAATTTACTGACCACAGCGAGAATAACAAACATCTTCTGAGGGTTTCCGGTAGAAAACATGGTGAAAAGCACAGACAGCTGGACAGCGAGAAGCGACAAACAAACAAGACAAAGAAAGGGGAAACCCTTTTCACCAACAGGACTGGCCGACCGCAGAATGGATGGGCTTACAGATAACGATAAAAGTTTTATATGCAAATAATTAAAATATTTTGCATAAAGACGGCAAGGTTTATGTTGGGTGCCAACCACGTTCCGAGCTCTTCCCGAGTGTTGGTGTTCCCCTGTACAAGACAGGAATCAAGTCAGCCCATTTTACAGATGAGGGACGTGGGAGGAGAGAGGCAGGGGCCGTGTGCAGCCACACAGCCGGTGAGGGGCCAAGCGGGCTCTTGTGTGCCCGGCCAGCCACTGTAGGGCCCTCGCCACTTGGGGTGCTCAGACAGAGCCTGGGCAAGCAGCCCGCCCTCTGCCGGGATGACAAGGGATGTCCTGAGGTCAGAAGCCCAGACAGGAAGTCGTGTGATGTGCAGGAAACCTTCATGTTTTGGGGTCAGTCCATCTAGCCCTGGGGTCGTGGGCAAGCGACTTATCCTCCCCACGCTGCAGAGTCCCCATCTGTGATGTCAGGAACTCTGCTACGTTCTCGTAGCAGAGGGGATTGTTTGGGGGATTAAAGAAGGTCACTGATGTGAGACACCGGCAGAAGTGATTTCCACTCTGCCCTTTTATTTTCCCCCAAGAGGAGGCTGTTAAAGCAGACGTTGTGTGCGTGTGTGCGTGCGTGTGTTTACGGAACCCTTGAGCATATAACCTGTCTGTGCCTCCGTCTACTAACTACAAAAGGAGCCTCCAAATGGGAAGGACCTCAGGAAGTTGTTTGGAAGATGAAAGAAGCTCATATCTGTAGAACCCTGGAGTGATGCTGGGCACGAAGTATAAGCTCATTTAAATGTGGCCTAAGTCAACACACACACACACACACACACACACACACGCACACAGATGCTGATAAAACCTGCCATCATTGTCTTACTGTAAGGAACTAAGTTGCTTCTGTGATTTCATTTTTACGTGCTGGGCCGCCAATGGGGGTACGGCGCTAGGAGAGGCCTTCCTGAATGCTCAGCAACCCCGCTCGCGACACGGTCCTGGGAGGCCGCTGCAAGAGGCCGTGAGGAGGAGGAGCACAGACAAGGCTCTGCTCTGGGCCACCCCTCGCACCACCACCCTGCACAGCATGGGGCCTCTAAACCCCCAGGGGCCCAGGCACCACTACAGGGAGCAGGGAGGGGGGTCTGCAGACAGACCCTGAACGTGCCCGTCCCCGACCTCCCCGACTTCTCCCCTGCCCGGGGCCCCACAGGGCTTCACACAGAGATGCACACGTGAGCCCCGTCCCAAACCTGCCACGGACACAGCACGCGGAGCACCTCCATGAGCAGGTGCACCTGTGGGGCTCAGAAGTCCCAGACCCCAGGTTCCCGGGGCAACCCCAGCAGACACCGCAGGGGAGGGAGGGCTACGGTCCTCACCCTGACCTCCGCACGCCTGTGAGGGCTGACCACACGGAAAAAGGAGAGTCGTCTAGCGCAGCATGGAACCGAGAGCACCTCCTACTGACAGAACGTCACGCAGCGACATTTAAATCAAGGTTGGAAACAGGTTTTCAATCGTACAAATGGAAGTCGGTCATGTGGAGAAGTCACCCACTCCCCTTGTGTCTCACCCTGAGGCCTCCTGGGATCCCACACAGCCCTCCACAGTCAGACCTCTGTCCCTGTCACCCTGCTAGAGAGCTGTCCGTCCCAGGGCCCCTTCCGTGCCAGACCCTCTTTGGGGGTGACCCCCCACCGCCCACCTCCCTCCTCAGCTTGCAGGGGCCCCACTGCTCCCTCCCACCCCCAGGCCCCACCTTCTCGGCCTCCTCTGCCTCCCTCTACATCTCCCCACCTCTCTTCTCCCCAGGGCACCTCCTCTCATTCAGGAGTGTGGCCACGATCCCACACGCAGCTGTCAGATCCTGCTGTTACCCCCAAAGGTCTCTCCACCTCTGGGTTCTACTACCAGCCCCCGCTCAGGACCTCCTCCCTTGGCCTCCCCGCATCTACTCTCCCTCATTGATCCTCATGGAAGCCAGATCTGCCAAGGCCAGCCTTTGCTTCTATCCTCCAGCGGCCTCTCTTTGCTCTTGGAACACACGTGGAGCTCCCTGCCACGATCAGCCCATCCCCATGTGGCCAGGCTGCCGTCCACCCCTCCAGCACACCTCCTGAGCTCCAGCTATACTGGTCCATCAGCTTCTTGAACACACCACGTTCCCACCCACCTCAGGGCCTCTGCACCTGCTATACCCCAGGGGAGGAAACTCTCCTTCCTTCTTCACTGAGCTAACTCCCAACAGTTGTTCAGTTTAGCTCCAACATTACTTTCCCGGGGAAGCCTGTCCCCGGCCAGTCCCTTCCCCACCCAGTCGAGGTCTGGTGCCCCATGGTTTACCCTTACCATCCCTGTACTTCTCCTGCAAAGCCAGGAAGGTCGCAGCCGTCCAGGTAGAAGATGGCAGGGCCAGAGTGACGGAATCGCAAAGAGGGCATCCAGGAGGAGAGAGATGATGTCAGTGCCTCAAAATACTCCCTATGTCACCGTCAGCTCCCAGAAAGGGAAGATTCGAAAGAGCAGGATCACCTGATCCTCCTACACCGAGACCAGATGGGGCAAAAAATTTCCGGAGGAGGAAGAACAATATGGTGGGTTGGTGGAGGGTTTACGTCCGCCGTGCCACACGCCTGCCCGCGGGGACTCCGCAGCCAGGGCCGGGCACGCGCCTTCACACCTCCCTCCGTCCGTCGCCTCGGAGGGTCGTGCGCCAGCGCCGGGCTGGCCCGAGCTCCAGCTTCCCCGTGCGTGACTCTGTTTCTCCACCTGTTCTGCTAACAAACAGGGTTCATTGGGACCTCGCTTCCTGCTGCAGAGGCAGCTGTAAGAAACGGGACCCTGTTTCCATTACAAACGGCTTTTGAAAGCTCTGAGCCAGCAGCTGTGGCAGAAGCCAGGTACTCGAGAGGAACAGAGCCCCCCAACCCGCCTCCGGTGGAGACACACAGTTGGGCAATTTCCTGGTGAGAGCTGCATGCTAGGCTAAGCGACCGGCATTGTGGGAATGACCGGGAGGATCTGAGAAGGCTTCCTGGAGGAAGCCACAGTTGTGCCTTCCTGGCAAGGAAAACGCCCTGGAAGCAATGAAACAGGAGGTAAAAGGTGCCCTTTTCCTAAATGGATTCCTTCGATTGCTGCAGATTTTCTGGGTAGACCCACCCAGTCCCGCCCTCGAGGGGCGTGCCCCCCCCCCCACCCCCGGTCCATGCCCAGTCCCTGGACCTTGCTCCGACTCCCATGAGATCTAGAATTATTCCCCGGCCTCACACGCAGCTCTTAGCTACAGACCTCGGCGCAGGGTCCCAGGTTACAGCCAACAGCAAATGCACAAGCAGTCAGAACACCTCTCTCCTCAGCGTCTGCTTCCAAACGCAGACGGCCCCCTGCCCTCCGGGGAAGCATGGTTCCCCATGACACACAAAGGCAAAAGGACCACCTGCCACATGCGAAGTTGGTGAGGTTTCCGGCGCATTTTAACATCAGCGCAAGCCGAGGGTTTGAAAGCTTCGCCATGACACAGAACTCAGAGCTGGCTGACGATGTAGCATCCCTCCCCGGACCATCTCACATTTCAGACGCAGACATATTGTGCAGGATTCCTCCGACACAGCACAGGCGGCGAAAACACGGGGAAAAGGCAATGGGAGAGCATTCCAGATACAAGGAACATGAGGGAGTGACAGACATTTCGTCCCCCTATTATTGCATGGGCATTTCAGTATGAAAAACACCCCTCGATCTTCACATTGGGAAAAAAAAAATCAGTTACATGGAAACTTTCACAATACAACAACATGATGTTTTAATGATAATTCCAACAGAGGAAAAGCCAGAAGGGTCTTTCCGCGGGTGGGGGGTGAGGGGGACAGCTCAGCGGAGAAAAACCCTCCCCCCAACAGCCGTCTCTCTCAGAACCATTCTTCCCCCCGAAAGCACAGCACACATTACAGCCCTACCTTTTCCAAGGGATTAAACAAAGATCTCTCTTCCCTGTGACCAGCACCTTCTTGGGAGAATCTGTTATCCGTGCAGAAGAAATGTTAGGGACCTCTGGGAGGAAATGAGCTGCATTTGTATTCTGCTCAGAAAATGTCATCACAGATCTGTTTACCTTAACTGTGGACCATGATTCAGCCGTGACAACTGTCTTGCATACTGATCAATTTATTTGCAGCAAAATTTCTAACATTTAACTGCTTAGGTTCTGAAAAACCAGGGACTTGGATTTCTTGCGCAACCACAATATACGTTTGAATTATCTACGTTATTACTAACACATCTCGGGGGTGGGGGGGGTTGGAGATTAGAAGAGGTTGGTCCTGAAAGGAGAGCCAGGGAGGGTCCCTTCTGCTTTTGAAAGGAAGGCGGGGCACACGATTCCCCAAGGCCCTCCGTGGGGTGGGATTTTTATAGCACGATGTACAGAAAGATCATGAGTCCGAGAGTCGGGTGACTGTGAACCTGGGTCCTTGCTACATTTCAACCAGCCCATGTTGTCTGCGAGGCAGCCCTGTCCAACAGGCAGGCCCTGGGTCTCTGCAGCAGGGAGGAAGCGGCAGATATGGGAAGAGGCCAGGCCGTGCCTCTACCTGCTGGTGCCTCCAGCCTGGACACCGGGCATCCAGCCGTGTCTGAGCCACTCCCAGCCGGCAGGCAGGTTTTAGCATTAAACAACCAGAACCAGTTCCAGGGCAGCCCCCGCCTCCACTAACGGGGCTGCGGAGGCACAGGCCTGCTGCCCGGGCTGCCCTAGGCATGCATCGTGCTCTCTGGAAAGTGGGTGCTGCGCCAGAGCCCGCTCGGAGGTCCACACCCGTACCACCACTAGAGTCCCTGGCCTCCCTGCCACCTGAAGTCCCAGCGCCCCTGCCCTGAAGGTGGAAAACACAGACTCAGCAAGGGGACAGGGAAGTGGTCATGCTAGGAGGAAGAGAGGAAGGAGGTCACTCTTGGGATCATGACTCTGGAGCAAGACACTGAGAGCAAACTCCACCCCAGCCCACCCCCTTGTGATGGGACCCCCCACCCCCACCTGTCTCGGGCTGCAGTCTCCAGGCCAGAGGCCACCCCAGGAAAGGGGGGTCTCTGTAGCCCCGCAAAGATGGGCCAGAGCACCCACGGGGAAGGCTTGGGATCTGTCAGTGGACAGGTTGCCCCAAAGGAGGGCTTCCTGGCGGCTCTGGCTGAGACCCTGTGATGACCCACGGGGCCTGAGTCTTCAGGACCAGAGAGTGGCACAGCAGGGCTGACGCCCCAGGAGAAAGGGCCAGGCCTGGGCCGCTGGTGGGAGCTGCAGGGGGCTCTGAAGCGCAGACTGGAAAGCACTAGAAAGACCAGGGGCTGGGGAAGAGTTCAGACGCTGTGTGGAGGAAAGCCTGCAGACCAGACCATGCTCGTCTTCTGGAGGAGCCCTGAGGCAGGAGCGACAACAGCGAAAGGGACAAGGGCCGCTTGTGACCCCTGCAGGGGCCTGTGTGGCAGCCGGGGCCACAAGTGGCAAGGCGTCGGCCGTCTAGATACAGTGGGGAGTCGGGCAGAAACCAAATCTGCTAAAATGTCCAGCGTAAAGTGAGGAGCTGACACAGGACGGAATGGCCATCCCGAGAAGAACCACTCCGCTGTTGACCGTCACAACGGCAAGGACTAACGCTGCAAGAAAACGCTCATGGCACAAAATCACGCACGGGAACAGCTGTCTGTCGGGGTCCGCCGGAGCTCGGCTCCCGCCGCGCTCCTGCCTCCAACCTTCTCTCCGGCCCGGCCTTCCATGCCAGCGCCAGCCCATGGAATCCCCCTGCAGGACAGTCTCCAGACCCTTGCCCTGGTGTGCGAGCCGGGACCACTGACCACACCGGTCACTGTTGCGCCTGCGCCCGCAGTCACCACCCTCAGTGCTCCGAACAAGGCACGCCGTGTGCGCTTACCCTGCAAACCCGAACCCTCACTTTTGACCGTCAGTGCGCCCCAGACGAACTAACCCGCGGACGGCGTGCGCGGGACCCGTCCGCACTCCCCCAACCAGGTGGTTTACAGACGCGCTGCTGCGGGAGTGAAACGCGTGGTCATCCATGGCCGAAAGGTGAAAGCGATAGATGACATGTGCAAAACCAATTATTAAGAACTTTCAAATACTTAAATGCAAAAGGACAGATGGAAACAGCAGAAATACTGAGGGAATGCATGTGCCTGCTACCTGCCGATGACCATACCACCTCCCAGAACCAACAGGTGCACCGAACCCGAAACGGAGATACGAAGCAGAAGGAGAGGGATGATCACAGCGCGTTGTAACAAGCACGTGTCCCTGCAGAATCGTTTGCTGTTCTGGCCTTCGTGATCATAAATGACTATTACCGTTAAAACAGTTTTTAAAAATCTCTGTTTAGGTCACATGCCTTTCAAGAAAAAGTTCTACCTGGAAGCTTTCATGTCTTTGTAAGGAAGACCTGACAACCAACTTTTCAGCTTTGCTACCCCGAGGGTACACCCGGGGAGCCTTCGGAACCAGGCACCCCAAGTCAGTCTACAGGAACGCATCATCCATCCGAACACAACAAAGAAAACAAAGGGACTAAGGAAGGGAGGGAACGGACATGTGAGGGAAACACAGAACTGCCAACACGGCGTACAGCCACCAGACTCCGCTGCGAACGGACATGGCTTTGGTCCGACGGACGGGACGCCGTGCCGGAAGCATGGGGCAGCCTGGCCATGGACGGAGCTGGACAGATGGGGATGGAGCTGGACAGATGGCGTCTGAGCTGACGTCAGACTTCTGAAATGCGGTGGCCGGGAAACAGTAACAAAACAGCAACGACACGTTTTGCGAAAATGCCAGATCTTCACGCATCCAGGCCCGACGGTCCTCAGCGGCAGCCGAGCCAACAGCCGTTCTACGCCCAGAGCACCTCACTGACCTCCACGCACGCCCGGCGTGCACGCGCGCAGCGCCCCTGTGTGTGCACGCACGTGTGCGCACGGGTCCTCCGGCATGTGTGCGCACACAGCCTCTGTGTGCGTGCAGGTCCTCGAGCACGGCCACCAAAGAGAAGGCACCGCTAACAGCTACACCAGAAGTTCATCTCCCACTTGGCAGTTTCTATAACCTCTAAGTTGTGAAAACTCAGAGTGTGTTACTCCTACAGTCAGGGACAGTGTAGGGGATGTCACCGAAAGTAAATGAGCAGACCTGGGACTCTGGGCTCCATGGCGGCTGTCCAGGGCCTCTGAACACGAGCTGGGGAGTGGAACAGAACCCTGCTGGTGAAATCTGTGAACTCTGGGCCTCCTGCAGCCCATCCCAGAAGAAGGGATGAGGAGGGGAGGGACTGGGAGGAGATGGCAGAGTAGGGGAGGGGAGAGGTAGGAGAGGCCAGGGCTGGGGAGAGGAGGGCAGGGGACAGGATAGGGGAAGGATGGGAGAGGGCAGGGGAGAAGAAGGCAGGGCAGTGGAGAGGAGGGATGGGGATGGGTGGGAGAGGGGAAGGGTGGAGCAAAGAAGGGATGAGAGAGGGAAGGGAAAGGGAGGGGAGGACAGGGAAAGGGCAGAAAAGGGATGGGAGAGGGCAGGGGAGGGCATGGGAGGGCAGAGGAAGGCAGGGGAGGGATGGGAGAGGGCAGGGAAGGGGAGGGCAGGGCAGGGCTCACCCCCAGAGGAGGCGTCCCCCGCAGGCTCCTGAGCTCCCACAGTAAGGCAGTGGCTCTCAGCTGTGACCATGTTATGACTCCCTGACGACAGCGGGAACAGCACGAGCTCCTCAGGCAAGTTCGGGATGGGGAGGGGAGGCCACACAAGAGAACCGGGGACAAACATGACGACGTGAGAAACAAAGGTGATGCCCAGCAGATACAGGGAATCAGTTCCTAGAGGCGGGGGCATGCCACCAGCTCACAGGCAGGGACAAAGGGTCACAGTGGCCACAGGAACACGTGTGTCCCTCCAGGGAGTGACCCTGTGTCTTTCCTTGGCTGCTCCACACCAGGAGTGACAGGGACAGGAGGCTCTGTCCTCTCCACAGAGAGGGGCCCGCTGACAACCCAGCAGCTTTCCCCGGTCTCTACCCACACGTGTCCGCGGTAACCACCGTCCCCCGGGAACCAGGTCCGGGGCCAGACCCTCACACACGGAGAGGGCACACGGAGCCCACCGCAATCAAGAGGTCCTGCCAATGCAGACCAGGGACCATGGCAAGCACAGAGGGCCCCGTGCACTGGGGGTCTGTGCTGAGCTGTGCCACCAGGAACCAGCAAACTCGGTCAGACTCGTCTCCCAGACACTGTGGCCTCATCAACGGCTCCAAACAGGGGCAGCTCGGGAGGAGAGCGGCACAAATCATAAACCAGACAGCAGGTTCCTCGCAGGATGGCGGCCAGCCACGACGAAGGGGGCCGTGTCTCCGGGGCTAGGACCCGCCAAAACCATGAGCCAGGACAATCCGTGGTTAATAATCTGGGGGGATTTGGGTAACCCGGGAAAACCACGCCTACTCAGACTCCCCACACCGCCCAGCCACCAAGACCTGCCACACAGTCCACTCAAACCTGAGGGAGATGGCACCTTGACACGAACATTGGGACGCATGGGGTCAAACCAGACCACGTGCTTACAGTCCTGCTCTCGCTGAGTCATTGCTCCCAGAGGGCAGGGTGCCACGAGTATTCACACAACCCTCAAGGACAGCCACGTTTCCCTGGTTGCCACGTGGGAGGTCAACGGGGTCCCCTGGAGCAGCGCTCAGATCGCCAGCTCGGGCCCGAGCATGTCGCCCTCCTGTATAGACGGCACGTGTGCAGCCCCCCAAGTCCATGTCCGCAGCCCGACCCTCCATGGACCCGGAGTCCCCATGGGGATTACGGCCCTTTTGTCCAGACACAGGAGGGCTTGCTTCCCTTCCCTCCGCCCTCTGCCAGGGGAGGCCACAGTCAGATGTCCACCCACAAACCCTCACCAGACACACGATGGCGGGCACCTTGACCCTGGACGTCCCAGCCTGCAGGACCCTCAGAAACAAGCGCCTGCCGGCTGGGCCCCTGGTCTGACGCGCTCCTGTTGCCGGAGCTGGAGCAGACCAGGACGCCACCAATGCCCGAGGTGGCAAGAAACGGAGTGGCCACAGGGAAGGAGGCAGGACGGCACCCTGGACCAGTGCAGCCCAGCCGGAGGAGGCATCGGTCCCAGACTCGCAGCCCATGTGTCGTGGCAGGCAAACGGGAGGACCAAGCTCTGACCGGCAGGCCCTGGGCAGGGCCAGGGCAGACAGACGGGTGCCACCAGCGGAGTTTCTGGGCGGTTGGGTCAAGGTCAGGTGTTCATGGCCACACACGTGCCGGGGCCCAGAGCTGGGTATGTGGGGCACCCTATACCTGGTTTTTACAGGAATGAATGAATAAGTGAATGAATGAATTTTACTCTAAGGCTGGATGCTGTCTGGGAAAGCACACACCGGATTCTCAATTATTCAGGTAAGAATCAATGCTGAGTGACCAAGGGCCATTGCAGAATGGTTTCTGAGCACATGAGTCCCCCACCTCTGCCAGTAATGGCCCCGGAGAGAGTATCATCCGTGTGGACGGAGAGGGGAGCCCAGGCCCTTGAGACGGGGCTGCGGGAAGGGCTGTAGGGTCCCAGGTGTGCACGGCAGACGACTGCTGTGTGGCTGGCAGGGAAGGGAGACAAGGAGAAAATCTGGGCAGGGCTGCCCAGCCTCCACGCAGCAGCACTGAGCTCGGAAGCTGCAGAAGCAGGAACAGGCCCATGGGCAGCTCTTCTAGGAGGGCGTTACTGTGGCCCGAAGGCCGGAGCCCACGGAGGCTTGAAGAGTGAAACCCAAAATGAAAGGAGCCAATGTCCCAGGTCGCCAGGCTCTCTATCCCGCAGAAGGAGAGAACCCCAGGCGAGAGCTGGGGCTGGGAGGCAGGAGGATGGGTGCACCAGACGAGCAGCTCATAGGGAAATGCAGGGTGGAGGCTGGCCGAGGGCCAGGGGTGTGTGTGGCCGGGTGGCACTGGAAACCCGCTGTGTGTGAGGACACCTGGGGACTGGGGGCTCCCTGGGAACTGGGCCTCAGTGAGGGTGAGACGTCCAGCTGTCCAGGTGAGCCTGGATAGGAACCTAGACCCGGGGTGCCAGGGACTCACCCCGCAGGGAGTGGTGCAGCGGCTGCCCCCAGGGCAAAACCTTAGGAAGAACAAAAGAGGAGGAGGCATCTTGGACTGTCCCACCTTCCACCTGACATCCCATCCCTCCCCACACACCTTGCGCTCAAGACTCATGGAAAACTCATGAAACACCTTCCCGAAGCTGAGACATTTTACCTTTCTTCACCCCAGCTCCTGGCTTCACCCCCTAACTCCTAGCCTACTCCTGCCATCTCCTCCTCTCCATCTGTGTCCCTCCCTCCCGGATCCCACCTGTGTCCCTACAGGCCTCTGCCCCCTGCCCACCCTGCCTCAGGTTTTCCCCAGATCCCTCCCTCCATCCCTCCCTTCTGCTCCCCCTACCTCCCCCCTACCCAGAGCTGCCGCTGGAGTCTCTGATGCCCATCAACGCTCAGCCCCTCCCAGACACAGAAGCACCCAGGAACGGACACACACCCTCAGCCCAGCTCTCTATCTGACGCCCTCTGCCCTGGGTTTGCCCCTCTCGACTCAGCCTCAGGCTCTGGCGGTGCAGGTGCACACACACGGCCGCCCACAGCACACCAGCGCCGGTGCGGTAAGAGGCGCCCGGAACGGCAGCTTTGCTCCTCGGCCACCCACGGACGCCCAGCTATGGCGCCCCGGGGGAGAGGGGGCCCAGAGAACCCTAACAAAACCAGACGACCCTCCCCGGTCCTAAAATGCAATTCTGTAAAAACGCCTTCCTTGAATAGGGGGAAAAAATAAACGTGAACACACCCCGTTTGCACAACAAACCGGTTAAGGAAATCACGTCTCTTTCCACAGATACAACGTCCTCTCGGAAACCGTCTGTGAAACAAAGTGGTTTTCTTGCTGAATGTGTGCTTTGATGAATGTAATCATGCGTCATCTGACAAAGAGATTTTTACGTTCAGTTTTAAACAGCGAATTACTCTCTAACTGTGAAATATACAAAATAGTAGAAATGCTTGCGTGCATGGAAGGCTCTGGAATCTCTTTTCTGTTCTTGTGCTCCTAGGCGCTACAGACCAACTGGGCTTTGTCCTCAGTGGCCCGACCTCTGCCGGCGGCCCAGGTCTCCAAGACAGCAGTGGGCGGGCTCCTGGAGGAGAGACTGCTGGGGCTCCCCACGCCCCTGGAAAGCCCGGGCTGCAGAGGCCCTCGGGGACTGAGACTCGCCCTCTGGCTGAGGAAGACCAGGGCTCCCGGAGCTCACGTGATGGTCATTCAGCGTCCAGAGGCTCCGGCCCCAGCAGCAGGTCCCCTCGGCCTGGAGCATCTGATCGGGGGCCAGCGTGTTTCCTGTGAGGGTCAGGGAGCGGCTGCCTCAGGCTTCGGAGGCTCTGTGGCCACCACTCACTCATGTGGTTCTTGTCCACCAGCAACCACAGATGCCGTGTGCACGAGCATGTCCAGTTGGGCGCCAGTTTACGAACATCGGAATTAGAATGTCATGTAATTTCCACATCACAAGAGACCATTCCTTTATGCCCCCCCAACACCGATCATTTAAGAATGTGAAACTATTTCCCAGTTTGTGGAGCACAGAAGAAAAGGAGCAGGCCAGATGCAGCCTACTGGGCCCGATTTGCCAAACTCTGGCCTCTGCCAAGGAGCCCAGGCATCTGGCCCCAGAAGCAGCCCAGGGGGCTGAGCTCTCACAGCCGGCTGACTGCAGCGGAGCCGCAGGTGCACGGATATTTCAACCCAGCCCTCGCCCTGCAGGAGCTGAGCTGTGGGGAACCCACCCTGCGCTTTCACTCCTGAGGAAAAAACCATTCTTGGAGGCTGGGCTCCCAGGAGAGCACGGCCGGGCTCTGTGACGAGCCAGACCCTCCCCCAGGCTGTGGTCCGTCCCACGGGCCATCTGAAGAGGCTGCCGTGCCAGACCTATCAGAGGCAGAGGCCCAGGTGCACTGTCGTCCTCGAAGGTTGTCCCGAGAAAGAACACACAGTGACCTCCCAGAAGAGGAAGGGCTTTCCCTGGGCAGCTCTGCCATGGACTGGACAATCCGGCTGGACTGGACACATGGCACACGGTCGAAGCTTGCAGTCTCCCATGGGGCTCCCTCAGACTGGGAATCCTCAAGAGAGTGGGCAGCCAGGCCTGGGGGCAGGGGGCAAGTACCAGGAGAGGCTGGCTGGGCCTGGGGAGCGGGGAAGCCACAGGACCAATCCCACTCACACTAGTGCATGCCTGGGAAGGCTGTGTACGGTGGTGGCATCGAGGCAGAAGGCCTGGGGGGGGGGCCACGGTGTCCCTGGGACAGTGGCTTTAGTCTTGGGGAGGAGCCCCTTAGTGCTAAGAGAAGGACAGACCCTAATGATGGCTTGGGGGTGGGGGGAAGAGGCACCTGTGGCCACCTTCTCAGGGTGATGTCTTGTGGGTGTGACCATAAGAGCAGAGGGACCAGGAGAGGCAGGAGGAGCTGTGGGGGCACAGGCGGCCTCTGCTTCCTACACCAGAGGGCTGGGCAGGACCCCGGAGGTGAGGAGAAAGGGCGAGCTGAGGCTGGCCATGAATGTTGGACCATGGCCGCGCCAGTGGGTTCTGATGCCCCCACCAGTAGAGCTCATTTCCCCTGCTCTCTACCCAGAAAGCCGCGACCGCAGGTCCTGTGCTCCAAGAGGCAGTATCTCGCAGGGACACTCACTGCATGAAAGCGAACCCTCCGTCTTTCCAACCCACTTCCCGGCGTGAAGATGGTGACAAATCAATCCCGAGGGTTCAGGTCATTCCACGTGGAAACATTACTGCTGGGCGGCTCCAGAGACTGGCACGGCCACGGGGAGGGGACATGGAGAGAAAGCTGGGCTTGTCTGCAAAGGGACGCTGGCTTGTGGTCAACAGGAGCTCTCTGCTTCCTTCAGGGTCCTCTGCCTTTCTCTTCCGTAAGAGAGCAGAGCTCCCTCCTATCACACCGAAAATGTCTGCCGTGTGCACATGCGTCTGGGGTGGGACACGGAGCCCAGGGGCAGGCTCCCCCTCCCTGGGACCCCGGCCCTCCTTGAGTCCCAGCATTAACACGGATCAGACAAGGACACTTCAGCCAATGAGGACATTCCTGCACCATTACAGTGTCGGGCTGAACACGGGACCGCAGCTGGGATGCAGGAGAAGCTCCGGGCTCCTGCCCCGCGCTCCTAGGACACCGGGTGAGTCACAGTCTGACTCCGTCCGTCTGTAAGTCATGCAGCATCCTCATGCCTCATGAGATAATGTCCCAGCAACTGTCAGCAGGTCGAATGCACAGGAGCACCGACGGTGACACCGCTGGGCGGCTTCCCTGCGACACCTGGGGTCCATGTGCAGACGTGGAAGGAGTACGTGAGTGCCCAGCCCTGCCTCGTGCGGGGCTGGGGAGAGGTGCCCTCTGGCCCACGACGAACGCCGCACGCCATCACCAACATGTTCAGCTTTACTGTGCAAACAGCGGTGGTGTGTAAGCCCCCGCACTAGGCCCACGGGTGCACAGAGCACACATGAGGACTGCACCCACCGTGCTCACGATGGGCTGGTGGGGATGGCCCTAACAGGAGCCCCAGAGAGGTCATTGGGCAGCAGGGCCAGGGCTCAACGGGCAGGAAGTAGGGAAGAGACACGCAGACCATGATCCCCCAGGGGTCAGAGTCAAGAACACAGGGAACTGTCAGGGAGGCAGGTTCTGAGGACTGGCAGAGAACTTTCCGAGACCTGATACAGCCTAAATGTTTAAAAAAAAAAAAAAAAAAGGGGCCTTGTAAGTTCCGTGTGTGTCCAAGAGTGCACCAAGCAAGCCCCGGGTGGCGAGCAGGCCGGGTGTCACCACGGGGACGCCTAAGACAAACGACTCATACCTTCCTAAGACGGACTCCGTGCCCTCCACTCCCTGGCGTACCGTGCCACAGCTCCCACAGTCAACTCCTGTCTCCACAGAGAAGCCGGACTCGGTTTCTCCCCCAGACCAGGTGGCGAGCTGCCTCCCACTCGCTCCATCGGCAGAAGCCTGCTTTCCTTCCGTCAGAGGTGCAGCGCTCCCGCGGCCTTCCCGGACAGATTCTGGGCGTCTGCTCTGTATCGGGTACCGTACCAAGCATGTCCTCAAGCTCAGAACTGAGAGGGATGGTCCGATACAGAGTCAGTTTGAGCTGTGAACCAGAAAATAATTTAAAACATGCCATAGAAGACACATAGCTGAGGGACAAAGGCACATGTGTCCGTGTCTTAGCAGAAGGAGCCCCCTGGCTGGGTCCTGACGAGCCACCCCCGCGGGCTCCCCTCCCTGATGTCACTTTCTTCTCACCTTTTCCTCTCAGGTTTATGACCTTATGGCCCAAACGTGGATCGCAACAGTAACATCCAACAAAACTAATTTTGCACTAGTGCTGTTAACTGCATTGTGCCGCTCCCCCTGCGACCTCACTCTAATTTGTGTGTCAAGACCCTGGCCCCTGACACGATGGCACATGGAGGCAGGGTCTCTGAGAGGCAACCAGGTTTGGATGAGGGCTTGATAGTGAGGCCTCCTGCTGGGATTAGTGTCCTTACGAGAAGAAGCAACAACAGAGAGCCTGTCCCCCCATCCCCACCTGTGCAGACATAGCACACGCCAAGAGGGGGGCCTCGCACCAGGAACCAGACCAGCCCACACCTCAAGCCTGCTCTTCCCAGACTCCAAACAGAGGAAATGAGCTTGTGTCACCAGAGCCATCTGGTCTACCGCACTTTGTCATGGCAGCTGGGTCAACTAACACTGTTGCTCAACAGGACCGAGTTGAAAGGGATGATTCCCGTGTAGGAAGCATGCTCCCCTCAACACGGTAATTTAACCTGGTCAAGAGCACTGGAACACTCCTCTTCACACACCCTAAGGTAGAACAGTCACGTGACTAATGACCATAACCTTGCATCAACCACGCCTTCCCTTCCCTTAACCCTGTCCACTCCCACAGAGTGGCCTTGGGGACAGGCGCCATCGAGAAGCTGGGGTTTGCTGGGCTGGACAGAAGGTCAAGAGAGACTGAATTCTGGTGGCAGCTGGGGCTCCCTTCTACCCTACAATGATGATGTCCTAAAGCCAACTGCGCTCTTCGGGCTACGCTCAAAGTAGAAAGTACGGGGACGGCTGGAGTGAGGCCTGGCTGCCCCCAGCAACCCATAGCTACGTAAAGAAGCAGCAGAGACCTCAACCATCTCTTCCCCTGGCCACAGGAGGAAGACGACAGGCATCACACACTCACATATCCACCTCTTCTCCTGTATCCATGCACGGATACACAGAACTCTCTTCTCCCTAAATGTCCCGTTCTGAGAAGTACTTAATTCACTTGAACCTTGTGGATACACTTGGGGACCTGAAACAGGGCCCAAGATCCTGCAGGTCATCCCATAGAAATGCCACTGAAATGCCCACCGTCACTGAAGAAGGTGGGAAAGATGCATACCCATCAGGACTCCACGTGCACAGGGCCACTTAGGGGCCACAGGGACAGAAGCCCACCACACCTGAGCAAGCCAAGGACGGAGGGGCACCTCAGGGTCCCGGCACGGCACTCCTGTGGGGAGCCATTTGGAGTCACGTGGAGTACCTGTGCTCCCTTGGTCCTCTCTGTCTTTGCTACAGTCTGTTTTCACTACACTTGGTTTAGGTTGGCGTTTCTTCTGATTTACCTTGCTCAGAACCCGCTGTAGCCCCGGACTCTGAGGCTTAGGTCTGCTCACTCGTTCCAGAAAATAACCCGGCCACCAGTGGCCCTGTCCGCGCTGCTGTCTCTGACCAGAGCTCCACAGTGCCCATGAAAGTAGGAGGCCTCACCTCTGTCTCGTGGCCATGCACCCATGCGTCCTCACTCTGTCTCTGTGCTAAATGCTATGCAATTTCTCCCATTCCACTTTCTAATTCATTAATTCTCCATTCATCTGTGTTTAGTAGCTATTAAATCCACCCATTGACCCCCTGATTTTGTTTATTTTTCACCACTATAATTTCCCAACAGCCCACTTGGATTTAACAACAGCTGGCCGGCTGGCTGCCTCCATGGGGCTCCTGAGCACCCCCGGGGGATGAGCATCTCATGAGGATCCATGACTAACTCAACATCTCAGACCCCTTTCCGGTGCCCCTGAGCTAGGGAAGGCCCAGAGGGTGGTAAATGACCCCAGGGAAAAGGTGCATCTTGCCCAGGAAAAATGAGATGGGAGGTTCTAAGAGCCAAGCTAGGAGGGATGAGGCAGATTTATTTGATGAGAAAAAAAAAAAAATGCAGTAAGATGGGGCCTGTGCTCAAGCATCATGAGAAATTCGTATCAGCTACAGTCCATCAGTTCAAAATCAGTAAACTATAGGCTAAAAACGGCCTTCTTTGTACCGTTCGATGTTTTAACGTTAATTCTGTTTTTACTGACTTTAACACCGTGACCACGGCTTTCTTTGCCTGCACATGAGCCTGACAGACCACGGGCAATCCTTTAATTTTCAAACCTTTCAGTCCCTTTTTTCAAGCTGTAAATAAGAGAATACGGTCATACTGTCAGGCATCTGTTGTTCTACTCAGAGAATCCTCTTCTTTTAAAAGAAAAGATTAACCTAAATGCTTCTTTGAAAAGTCACCATTTTCCAGTTGACGATGACACACCAGACTCCCGCCCGCCCCGTCTCTCCCTTCCTCCCGATACCCCGTCGATGACAGCGACCATGGCCCAATCCCAGAGGCCGACCTGCGGGCATTTTCTCTGGAAAAAGAAATGAGCGGTCTATTTTCTAAAGAAATTTACATCTCCCCAAAGCGATCAAGGAGCTGGGGCGTGGGGGAAGAGACGGGGGACCATTCTGAGAAGTCTGCATCCAGCTAACAATTTCTAGAAAGAGAGAAGTAAGAGAAAGAATTTAATTTTTTTTAAAGTATTCAGCCCTGAGAGTCAGAGACTCTGGTCGAAAGGGCCCATTGACACCCAGAACAGAGAATGACACAAATCCCCACCCCACACACCAACCCTTCACTGTACAGATGAGAAAAAACCCAAAAAGAGAAAGCAGGGTGCCCGAGGGCACAGGGGGCCTGCGGCAGGACCGGACACGGCTCTCCCCTCGCTCTCGCAGGCCGCCCCAGGCCCACCTAACACCGTCCCTTCCCCTCCCCCCCCGGGGCAACGCGCTTGCTCGCCCAGCGCCTTCCTCCCGCAGCAGCCCAGGAGAGCCAGGGTGACGACTGCAGAAAGAGGGTGCGCCGGGCCTCAGAGCGGCTTCAGCCGCTGGCTAGGAGATGGGACTACTGAGCCCCGGCCATCGGGCAGACCCCAGAGACCATGGACCCGAAGCAGGGGTGAGTGGGTGGTGGGCTTGGCTGCTGCTGCATCTGTGGCCTAGAGGGTGGTCCAGGAGCCCGGAGCACCAGCAGCACCTGGAGGCTGGTTGGAACGCAAAGGCCACCTGCTGACAGAGGGCCTGGGACCGGCCAGAGGGGCCGCGCTCCCGCTAACAGTGGTGATGCTGAAGCAAGCGGAGCCGGGACAGGTCCTGTGTGGCGGCGCCACCTAGTGGGGGACAGGCCTAACTGCCCCGCCGCGGCAAGGGAGCGTTTCCGCACCGGCACCTTTCGTCTCATGACCCCGGGGCAGACGCTGCCCTCCAGCAGACCGGACGTACGTGCACAAAGACACAAACCCCGCCGTCCTTTCTAACAGTGTGTCCCAGCATCTAAGCCCCGATCGACACTGGGCAGACAGGTGACAGACCCGCTGAACAAAGGCAAGTCCTAACTTCTTGCTTGTCCACAAAGTGCACAAACCCAATGGTCTTGGGGCCAGTTAAACAGCTGGAAGGAGAAGGAGGCACTGAGCCACCATGTGCAAGGCCGAGTTCCAGGCCCAGAGTCAGGCCGGCCCCGTCCTGGTCTGTCCAGGGCATGGGAGCGGCTGGGAGGGACAGTGTGCTTGGGCGATGGCCCCCTCTCCCACCGCCCCCCCCCCGCCAGCAAGGATAGGGAGGAGACAGCATGACTCGTCTGCACTTGGGGGCTGAACCATGCTGGAAGGCAGCAGGTGGGGAGGAGCGGGGAGGAGGACACTCGCAACAGATGGGAGTGTAGCCGTGTCAGGGAGGGGTGCTGGCTGTGAGCAGTGGGGACAGCAGAGGCAGGGCCTGAGTTCCCAGAGGCGTTCCCAGAGATGAGACAGGCAGGAGGAGCTACGTGCACATGAGAGACCCCCGACAGCCTGGGAGGGCCATGGGCCATGGGGCTTCCTCACAAGCACCCCCTTCTTCCGTAAGCACACCTGCTTGTGGGCTCCCTGAGTTTTTCCTGCTTCCCTTCGGAGCCCTTGTCACACTCCATGCCACCGTGGCACCGACAGGAACAGCAACAGTGAGAACTGGTACCTCCCCAAACACTGTGACATACAACCCTCCAATCCTCACCACAAACCATCGAGTGCCCTGTTTCCCATGTCTGGGAGTGGCGGCGCTAAGAGCCATGGGCCAGGTACCCCAAGCCTGCTTCCAGTGCAAGGGGGTATCTTGCTCCCCTCTGAACCTGGAGCACACGGAACAGACCCCATGGCAGGCAATAAAGTAGCTGCCCCATTTTACAGATGGGTAAACAGAGGCCCTCTTCTGCACTGCCTCCTAGCAAACTGCATTCACGTCACTCCCATGCACCGGGTTCTTACACACCTGCCCAGCGAGGTGAGCCACCAGGAACTACTGGGGTGGTCCCAACATCCCCCCGACTGGCTCTTGGGTCTCTGACAAGAGGAGGAGGGCGGGGGGGGTGGCATGTGAAAGAAGGAGGGAGGGAGAGGAGGTAGGAGAAGAAGAGAGAGAAAGAGAGAAGGATGAGGAAAGAATTCTCAGACTTCAGAAAACGCAGCAAGTTTCTTTAGGCAAATTAGACCCAAAATTATTCTGGTTTTTAAGTTACGAGGTATTTACAAAGTCATAGTCAAATACCAACTTGGTTTTAAGTGGGACATAGAAGGGGCAAATTAACTTCCTTAACGCAGATGCAAACACACATGGAAGCCGGGCTGTGCACCAGCAACAGAGGACAGGACGAGTCTCGCACTAATTGCCATCTGCAGGAAGGTCTAGCTGCTAATTGCACTGCGTTTCAGGCATTCCACATGAGCAACTTACCTGAAAAACTTTTCAATTTGTGTGTCGGGAAAGTTGGTAATTAAACACTTCAAATCCCTGTTGACTTTGTTAGAGACATGATCATTCTTACACAGATGACAATTATTTTATTTGTCAAATGACGTTGATATCTGGTTTAGGACAGTATTAGCCTTCCAGTATTTTTTTAAAATTCCCCTGGGAACCGTACTCTCCGAGGAGTCTCTGGAACCACCCGTGAACGGTGTGCAGAGCCCAGAGACGAGGCTCAGCAAACATGCCAGGAGGGACGTTGGAAGCCGCTCATCCCTGTCCTCAGCCTTGTCTGCCCGGGACACTGACTCATCCACACAGAGACCCCCTTCGGAGTGACAACTGTTAAAAGTAGACTTGTGACACAATGTCACTTTGGTGGCGTTTTTGATAAAAAATTTTAAAAAGCACCACACCCATGCCACGCTGCGGCAACATCAAACAGAAGGAAATGAAGGGATATTTTGCCAAATGACTGACCTGCCCTTGGCCACAACGTGAAGGCCACCGAAGGAAAAGAAAAGACAGCACAAGACCAAAAGAGGCCTCTGAGGAATGATTCCAGCACTGAGGGGGAGGCCGAGGACATTGCGACGACGGACCTGGAGGGCAGGACGCAAAGCGGAGTGCGTCCGACGGAGATAGACAAATGCCACGTGATCTCACTCACGTGTGCAATACACGAAATAAAACAAATGAATAAACAACAAAAACAACAAAACCAGATTTCTTAAATACAGGGAACAAAGTGGTGGTTGGGGGTGGGGGAGGTGACATGAACAAAAAGGGATGAAGAGGTACGAACGCCCAGTTATGGATACAGCAGCCGCAGCGATGTCAAGTGCGGCGCAGGGAAGGAGCGTGAGCCCCGCGTGCACCTGCCTGCGGCTAAAGTAACATTGTGTATCAGTTACACTGTGCGTCAGTTACACTTCCGTTAGAAAACGATACAGAGAGAGCGCGCACCACAACTAAGTACAATTTGCAACTCTGGATTAACCCCACCGCCAGGCAAACGATGTTTCCAGCTCTGAAGAACACCGCACTGACAATACGGGTAAGGTCCGTGGGCCAGACGTCACTGTCATATTAGCGCGGACTTCTTGATTCGGGTCGCAGACCGTCGCTAATGCGAGAGAATGTCCTTATTCCTAGTGATATGGGGTCACCGAGTGCCACGGTCTTGAGACGAATTTGGTGCAAAAAGGGTGCTTTTATGAAAGCATGGTGTCGGGACGCGCGGGCAGAGCGAGCTGCCCTGGGAAGGTGAGGCATGACTGAGTCTGTGCTTTCCGGTTTGTGGACGCAAGGGGTAGAGATGACATAAGTTTCTTTTTTTTTTTTTTTTTTTAAGATGTTATTTATTCACTTGACAGAGAGAGAGATCACAAGTAGGCAGAGAGGCAGGCAGAGAAAGAGGAAGGGAAGCAGGCTCCCCGCAGAGCAGAGAGCCCGATGCGGGGCTCCATCCCAGGACCCTGAGATCGTGACCTGAGCCAAAGGCAGAGGCTTTAACCCACTGAGCCACCCAGGTGCCCCGAGATGACATAAGTTTCTCAAGAATTTCTGCATGCTGAGAGCAGGGTCTACGGGACCTTGGAGGTCTGGCTGTCCTCGAGATAAGGCCACTTTTAGTCTCTCCAGGAACAGGAAGGCAGCTGTGCGTTCCCTGAGGAATGTCATGCCTGCGGGTCTCAGGTGACGGCATAACTCTTCATTGGTTTGTCATCTGGGAGACAGGGACACCGATTCGGTCATCCACTCAAGAAATATGTATTAAGCACCAATTATGTGCCAGGCCTTGTGCGAGGGACGGGAGACACTGGGGTTTAAAAAAAACAAAAGGTTCCAACTGGAACGGAAATGAAACTGAATGGAAATGAAAACTCAAAGGTTTCTGGCAAATCCCCGCATCACCTGGGTGTTTCGAGCTCCGCACGTCCGAGAGCAAATGTGCTCCCCCGCCACTTCCCCCAAATACCCCCAAATTTCCAGACCTCATCCACGTCCGCTGCCTTGGGACGTGGTGCCCTAACCCCCCCACACACACCCGGGGTGCATCAGGAACCCGGCTGCTCCCGTCCCTGCATCAGCTACGTCCAGCCCGTCATTGGCTCAGTCGGTTTCACTCCTAACCTACCCCAGGGTCCCCCCGTCTCCCCCCAGGTCCACGGCCCCCGGAGCAGGCTGCCCCCATCCCCCACCTGGACTGCCCATGCGGCCTTGCCGCCGTTGTTCTTCACCCAGCTGGCAGATGCAGCGGCCAGAGAGAGCTTTCCAGAACACTGCTTGGGTCACATCACACCCTGCTCACGACATTTCGGAAGCCGCCTGTTGCCTCCAAAACAAAGACTCCTTTCTTTCCTATTCCTTATTTTGTGGAGAGCCTCACACATGAGATTGTTTCGTAAGCGGCCGACTCCCCGACCACACGGTGAGTTCCGGAAAAGCGGAAAAACCGCAAAACCGCGCCTGGCTCTGCACGCCGCTGTGAGCGCACGGTTGGCATGCAAATTAATATTTGTTTAATTAGGTAGGTAGGCAATTGAAATAATTAGTGTCTGGCTCTGGCCAGTGGATGGAGACTCATTACCACCAGGGACCGAGGGGGAGGAGGAAGTAGAGGAGGTACAGGCTTGGCAGAGCCTCGGGGACACACAGACAGATACACCAGGCAGGCAGCTGGAGGCCGATGTTAGGGAAAGGCACAGCTCCTGTCCCAGACGGAGCTCTCTGCCCCAAGCCCACCCCTTCAGCATCTTTCTCTGCCCGTCAGAGGAGCCGGCAGGGTCTGCGTGCCCTCGCCCCCAGCGTGCTGTCGGTCACTTGCATAAACCTGTCCCGACAACACCTACTCTCGAGAGCGGTCCAGAAGCCACTGGCCACGCACGCAGCCGGCCTGTTGCGCTCAGCATCCTGCTATCCCCCGGCATGGGACACAGCACCCTCCGGGCGGAGGCGGGGGCACTGGGGGAAGGCTGCCTGAGCCACGCTCCAAGTCTTCTGGTGCGAAATGCTTTCAAAAGGAGAGAACACAGCTGTGAGCCTTGATCACATTCATTCATTTTATCCTTTGGGGGGCCTGGACTCCATCAAGCATATCAAATTACAGCAAATGATTCCAGACTACGCCTCGTCTCAAACTGCTGATGGGATAGAAACATCAATGCTGTTCTAAAAATAATAATAAAAAATTCCTGCCGTTCTGTTATTTCACATTTAAATTAACTTTCTTCATGGGTGTCATAATGATCTGAAGGGGGTCGTCTCGTCCTTCCAGCCACCGGATTTTCTTACACTGGGCAGTGGTCGCAAGAGCCAGCCCCTTACTTCTCTGCCAGCCACTCGTCCCACAGACCTTCTGGATCCCCTTTCCAGTTGCCACGGCCCAGAGGTGACAAGCAGGCCCATCCACACAGACCAGGGCTTCTTGACCTGGGCACCAGTGCCATCCAGGTCTGGAGAAGTCTTTGTTGTAGGGGGGCTGCCCCATGACTGCAAGAGGTTAGGCAGCATCCCCAGCCCCGCCAAGGGCATCCCCACCACAGGGCTGTGACAACCGGGAAGCCCTCTAGACCACCGATGCCCCCTGCAGCTCTGCGTCATGTGGACACACCTCTGCCCCCCATGCCAGCCTCCCCGGTGCTCTGCCACACAGCTCAGTCAGAGGTCCCTCCAAGAGGAGACAGAGAGTATCATCCACGTACCATGAATTTAAAACAATGGAGGTGGGGTGCCTGGGGGGCTCCGCCGTTAAGTGACTGCCTTTGGGTCAGGTCATGATGCCGGGTCCTGGGATTGAGTCCCGAATCAGGGGGAGGTCCCAGCTCAATGGGGGGTCTGCTTCTCCCTCTCCCTCTGCCTGCTGCCCCTGCCCCCACTTGTGCTCTCTCTCCATCTCTCTGTCAAATGAATAAATAAAATATTTAAAAAAAAAAATGGGGGCGTGAATCAACTTCAGGCCTCCTGGTGCCTGGGAGTCCGGAACTCCGCTCATTAGCTGAGGTCCTAAAGCGCAGCCACATCGCTCTCCTGACTCCCTTCAGTCACTTACCAGCTTCAGTGGCTTTTTCCACACAGCACCCCTGGTGCCCTCTGGGGGGTCCTCCCTGGCTGTACCACCAAGCCTGTCCTTTGCCGCCAGCGCCTGGGTAGAGCGGGGCCCAGTGCAGGAGGGACCAGATCGAACACACACTTTCCCCCAGTCACTAAAACCTCCTGAACCTGCGTCTGAAGCTGGAGTAATGGCCACCGACCGTCTAAGCCACGACACTCAGGCAAAGGGACAACAGCCCCCACCCTGCCGCGAGCTCTCCCAGCCCCGGGCGCCGGCAGCCGGCCGGTCTAGTTGGAAACGTGTCCTTCCGTCCAGGTGCGTGTGTGGACACTCAGCAGCGATCCAGGCCTTCTAGGACAGTTACCGGCCCCTTCCACGGGGAGAAGGCCAAGTGGGAGAGGTGACGTGGCAAGGGGCCCACGTCCTGCTCCCCCACTTACACAGCGGGGGCCCCAGGCATGTCTCGGAGCTGGGCTGAGCCTCGGGTTTAAGCTCTGCATAAACCAGGCGGAAATGCAAACACAGAAACCCACCAGACGGGTCGATTCTCTCCCAGGACATTAAGGTAAGGGAGACAAGGAATCGTGTCACGACCTCTTTAACTCTGGGGACGGCTGTGACCGTGTTGTGTGGGACTCGGGCAAACGGAAAAGCACACCCAACGCCCCCCAGTGGGAGAGGCTGAGTGAACGGACGTGGGCAGGGCGCTGACACGAAGACTGCGGTGACCCGGCCACCAAGACGGGAGGACGACACGATGCAAGGACGCCCCGGAATCTGTACGCACATGCGCTGCTCCGGGGGAAAGTCTGCAATGACACACGCAGAGATGCTCGTGGTGGGTGGCGGAACTACCTTCGCTTTTGCACATTTGCTGGCTGTTTTGTTTAGAATGTGGCCTCGGGGAAAGGGACGGCTATGAGGACGACAGAAGGGGGCCGGTCAGCAGGGGCTAGGGGACCCCGTGGCTCTGCCTGGCCACTCTCCCAGCACAACTAGAGTGAGTTGTGCTGTACATTGTGCTGCACAATGTACAAATATGGGAACCCCTTGCTTGTGAACATTCTCGCTTGTTTGTGGATTTGCCTGGAAAACGGTCAAGCTGTTGCAGTCTGGAAAGCCAGAGGCTCCTTATCGGCCCAGGGCTCCGGCCTCTGACTGCTGCAACCGTGGCGGCCACCAGTGGGGGCTCGTGGGGTGGTCCTTTAAACAGAAATGAAGCTGCCCCTGGCTCTGGCCAGTCCCAAGTGGACCTTATCTGCAGTGCCTGGTCACTATACAAGCCCCATCCGTGGTTCCGCACACAGAAGGCAGGGAGGGGAGGACCCCTTCCAGGAGGACCCTAGCGGGACTCTAATAAGGGACCTGGTGGGGACAGGTCTTCTGCTACCCCCAGCTGGTGGCCAGGTTATAACCAGTCTGACCTCCCCTCCTGGGGAGGATGATAAGATTTGTGCTTCTCCAAGTTTCCTTTATAATGAGATAAAGTCTGGAAGAACTGGTTTGGGGAGGGACTACCCTGGTAGGATTTACAGATCAAAATCAGTTCCCACAAATAAAGACCAGAATCTAAATTAGACGGCTCTGGCCTCCTGTTTCAGAGACCTGAAAATACACTGCCCGCAGCCTTGCTTTCTTGTCTTCAAGGCAGGCATGTACAGGCAGCCACATACAAAGCTGTGACATAATTCCCTGGCATCCATGCACCCACGCACCCATGCACCTATGCACCCAGACATCTATGCACCCAGACACCCATGCATTCATATACCCACACAGCCACATACACAGGTAC
The DNA here is from genome assembly GCF_010015895.1 of Lontra canadensis. Lineage (NCBI taxonomy): Eukaryota > Metazoa > Chordata > Mammalia > Carnivora > Mustelidae > Lontra > Lontra canadensis. Next base: position 6,526,809 of record NW_022631088.1, read on the forward strand.
CCAGGCATCCATACACCCAGCCACCCAGGCACCCATGCACCCAGGCACCCATGCACCCATGCACCCAGGCACCCATGCATCCATCATCCTGGATGCCCACTACACCAGATGCGACATGACAGGTGCTGCGGCTGCACAGTGAGAAAGGCATTCCCCGCCCCCACCCCACCCTCGCCGTGAGGCTTCCAGGCCAGCAAGAGACCCAGGCGTCCACCAATGACTACACGATTTACCATCTCACTCCCGGTGAGGCGAAGCGCTCCGGATGTGAAGTCCACCCACGGGGCCCCGGCAGAGAGCAGTGCAGGCAGCTTTATCTGGATCGAGGCATTGGGAGAGGGTCCCCCATCCCCCCAGCTGAGTAAGAATCCAAGCTGAGACCAGGAGAAACCAGTGTTGGACAAGGAAACACTCCTGGGGGGTGGGGGCGTGGGCAGGAGAGACAGGTGAACTGGGATGGGTGCCAGCAAAAGCCCTCGAATGCAGAGGTTGGGCCAGAGGCAGGAGACAGTTTGTATCACTCACAGGACGCTCTGTGTGTGTCTGCACCCGCCAGCCTGCCCCGCGCAATGACCGCCCCACAGCCTCTGTCTGAAAGCCCATGTCTCCATGCACAGTGGCGCCGCCGGACCGCGCCAGGGCTTGCTCCTGACCTTACAGCCCCGTGCAGACGTGACCTTAGGGCAAGAGGAAGAGAGGCAGAAGGATGTCCCTAGGCAGGTGAGGGAGAGTCAGCACAGACCCACAGTGAAGCAGTGCGGGGGGGGTGCTTCAGACCCACTGTTCGGTCCTCTGGGGTCTCACTCCCCCCAAGAAAATTGCTCAGCGGAGCTGGGGAAAGGCTAGTTGACGTCCCTCCCCATGTGTTCATTCTGCAGCCCAGGTCCCTGGGGCCAGGTGGCCGCTGCCTCCCCAACAGCTCCAGCCCCGTGTCCCGGGGGCACCCCAACTTGTGTCCAGTGCTGAAGCCTCAAACACACCCCCCAGCCCCATATGTCTCCACCTTCCTGCCTCCTCCCACCACCCAGGCGTCAGGACGGACGGCGAGGGCCTCCCCCACTCCTCCTCTTCCTCTCACCCTCTCCCACCCCCTGCCCCAGAGTCCTGACAGCTCTGCCCAAAGACAGAGCTGCTGCAGGTGGCTACATGGGGGGGCAGCCCCACTGCGATGGACGAGGACGAGCCTGGTGCCCCGGCGCCGTTCCGCACGGCATGCCAGCCCCAACGTCTATCTCACCTTCTCCTACTTCTCTCCGTCTCGTCTGCCGGCTGGGCCACGTCAGCAACCTGCAGCTGGAGCCTTGCCTCACAGCCTGCCTTCCAATCTGCTCTCCACACAGCAGCCGGGGACAGCACGGTGACACACAGGGCAGAGCACGTCCCTCCCCGGCTCCGGACCCCGTGGCGGCCTTCTACTGCACCTAAAGTCTGACCGACTCCACGGCCTTCCCTCTGAGAGCCGGCCTCCACCCACGCCTCCAGCTTCCCACACCATTTCACCCCTCCTGGACCACCGGCCACTCTGTACTATCTGGTTCCTCAAGGCAGACTGGCCTTTCAGACTTCAGGGCCTTTGCAGACGTTCTTCCCTTTGTCCAGAATGCACCTCCTTGCCCCTGTTTCTCTTCCTCTCTCAGACCGCAGCTCACACGTTGCCTCCTCAAGAGAAGAATACAGAAGACAGTCTAGTCTCTTCAAAACACGGTGCCGGGAAAACTGGACAGCCACGTGCGGAAGAACGAAAATGGGCCCCTCGTACAGCACGCACAAAACTCAACTCAAAATGGAGGAAAGACCTAAACGTGAGACCCCAAACCACACAACTCCTAAAAGGAAAACTGGGCAGTCATCTTGGACATCGGCCATTGCAACATTTTTCCAGCTACATCTCCTCAGGCAGGGGAAACACAAGCAAAAACGAACCCGTGGGACTTCATCAAGATAAAATGCTTCTGCACAGAGAAGGAAACAGTCATCAAATCGAAAAGGCAGCCTGCGGAAGGGAAGGAAATATTTGCCCATGACACAGCTGATAAAGCGTTAATATCTAAAATGCAGAGAGAACATACACGACTCAACACCAAACAACAAATAATCTGATTAAAAAATATGCAGAGGACCTGAACAGACACGTCTCCAAAGAAGACACGCGGATGGCCAGCAGACACCCGAGAAGATGCCCCACACCCCTCAGCATCGGGGAAAGGCAGGTTGAAACCACAGTGAGGTCCCGCCTCACCCAGTCAGAAGGGCTCAAATCAGTAACAGCAGAAACAACCAGTGCTGGCGAGGATGCGGGCCAAGGGGACCCTCGTGCACTGTTGCTGGGATAGCAAATGGGTGCAGCCGCTCTGGAGAACAGCACAGGGCTTCCTCCAAAAAATTGAAAACAGAATTACCCTACGATCCCGCAATTCCACCCGGGCAGTTACCCAAAGAAAACAGAAACGAATTCAAAAGGATGCATGTAACTCTGTGTTCCCAGCAGCAGGATCTATAGTAGCTAAGACAAGGAGGCAACACAAGTGTCCGTCGACAGACACAAGGATGAAGATGTGGCGCGTACACACGCGTACACGCAACCGAGCAGGACTCGGCCGACAAAAAGGATGAGGCCTTGTCATCTGCAAGGATGGGAAAGGACCTAGAGGGCATTCTGCTAAGTGACACAAGTCGGACGGGGAAAGACAAACACTACACGATTCCACTTATAGGCAAGAGCTATAAGACCAAACCATGAACAAAAAAACTCACAAACACAGAGAACAAACTGGTGGTCACCAGACGGGAAGGGAGTCAGGGGACAGGCAAAATGCGGGAAGGGGAGTGGGAGGTCCGGGCTTCCGGGTACAGGACGAGTAAGTCACTGGAATGAAAGGAACAGCACAGGGAACGCAGTCAGCCGTATCCCGGCCGCGCTGGGCGGCGACAGGTGGTAGCTGCACTTGGGATGAGCCCGGCGTGGCACACCGTGTGCCACAGAATCACTAGGTGACAGGCCTGGAACTCCCACAACGTTGGAGTTCGACCACAAAAAAAGAAAATCAAATACGTTTAATCTCAACCTGGAATATAACCTCGTAAGGCATCTCATTACATCGTCCCCACCTACTCTGTCCATTTATACCTCCTCCACTTACAGATGCGTCCGTCCCCACGGCAGAAGGCGTCCCATCCCCGCAGCCAACAGCGAGGCCTGGTCCCCTGACCCCCAAGGACTGCCTTATGGCACCTCTGCTACATTACGGGTCAGATACCCGGCGCCTCCCCCGGGCCCCACGGGGCCCCATGCCCACCTGCTCTCACCTACAAAATGTCTGGGAGCATGGGAGCAGCAACGACTTCCGTGCTAAGTACACAGCTCTGACTGCCCGTGCAAGATAACCAGCAAACACCAGGACACCTCGATGAATGCTCCCAACTCTTAAAAACCATGACCACCTAGGGACCCAGGATAGAATGTCCTTCAGCTTGTTTTGTAGAAACTGTCATATCAGAGCACTCTGATTCGAAACCTGGTGATCGATAGGAAGTTTGCTCTCTGTGGGGCGATCCAAACGGGAAAGCAATACAATCAAACGCTAATAAAGAATTTTAAAAAAGGTTTCCCTCCAAGGGGCAAGCCTCAAACCTCCTTCATTTCTTCATGCTGTTAACAATCTTATAACTAACACATCTGTGGGATTCTTTACGGCTGCGTGTGCCCACGGGCAGCAAGGAGCTCAGCGGCCATGGCGGTCCTGGTTTCACACTGCTGACCACCCACGACTGAGCTCTCAGTACCTGGCACATAGTAGTTGCTCAGTAAATACTGGCTGAGGGACCGACCGGCCTCTTTCTCAGATATCACTCCTTTCACGGGGCAGAAGCCAACGGGCTGCCAGTGCATCACCAGGCTCATGGTACATGGCTACAAGATCAACCTTAAAAAGATTCTTTACTGAAAAGCAGACCAACACTGTATGTTAATTAATTGAATTTAAATACATTTTTAAAAAAAGAAGACGACCACAGGTTTCACATGTGGATGGTCCAGCAGCAAAATGAACTTTTTTCTTAATGCACAGTACTTGACTTTTTCTAAATGCACATTTTTAAACCAAACTGAGATGGATGCACCTTACATAACTGACAGAGAGTCTGGGCTGAACTGCAGAGCTTTCCCTCCGGGGTTCCTACAACAGCGATGTGTCTCGTAACTGATGGGCCCGTGAGTTCCATGAAATGCAATATGTAAAGAAATTGGGCTTCCGGGGTCTGCTGGGTTGGGCGCTCCTCCGCCCTGGGGCAGGGGGGCGGGCAGGGCCACGGGCCCCCACAAGCTCCATGGGCATCCCCCGGAGCTCTGAGTCCACCACATCCCTGGGCGTCCCTCTGGGTCCCTAGGAGCACTGCGAGGACAGCCACCGGAGGACAGCCCGTGCCTTCCCCCATCTGCCCATATAACCCGAGCCCAGAATGACCCTACGTTCTCCGTAGGACAAGCTCTCTCCGCTCTAAACTCCCGGTTTCAGAAGCTATAGTGCCCACAGGCTTTGTGTGAGTTCCCAGCATCACGCAGCACACCGGTCCAGCACACACTTCATGCTACTGTTTGTTATGAAGTCAGTTTCCTCGTGCCTCCCGTTAGCCTCGGAACTCTCTGAGGTCCAAGAGCATCCTTCCTTACCTTCACCCTGGCCCAAACCCGGAGCAGTGCTTAGTGCGTCCAAAGTGTCCGACGCCTCTGTTGAACCGACCCAAACGTCCCTCTGCCTACAGCTGTTTGCCCCGAGGACGACCTTCCCGTACCATACACTCAATTCCAAAGACCAGAAACATGGAGAGAAAAGAAGTCTAGTCATTGATTTCAGGAAAAAAGTAGAAATTCTGTCTCTGAAATCATACCTTTTGATTCCTTTACCGTGTGCAAGCAAGCCTCCTTAACTCCTCTGTAAACACTCATTGCAGGGAGTGTCCTGATGGTGCCTAATTCCCGATGCTCGCGGGTCTCACCGTACCTGAGACCCTCCTGCTTCCATTACAAAAGATGACGGTGGAGTGCAGGCACCGGAAAGGCAGCCCCCTTGTCCCCTGTGCTGTTTCGGTTAAGGATAACCTTCCATGCGTGAACCTAATCCAACTCTTTCCTATTCCATATAAATCAGAAATGCTTAAATATCACCCAAAAAGGGAGTGAAACAAACAATGCACAAATGCAACAGAAGATTCTAGAACACCATCCCCTGGTCTAGGGCACAGAGGTCGACCCCGGCCAGAGAGAACAGGGAGAATCAGCAAGCCGTATAGGGCCTGGAGCAGGGAGGGGTCAGGCACAACTAGACACCCAGACTGGGGGGCACAAGCCAGGACAACTTGGGGGAGCCCAGCCTTTCTCTCTTCAGAGACCACAGCTCCCCCAAGGAGCTGCTAGAATCCGGACCTGAAACCCAAACAGGAGATCTGTGAGCGGCAAATCAGAGGTTTAAATGGGGGTCCTATCACCTGAACTCCCGGAGAATGGGAAGACTCCAGCTCCGTCCCGCATCACCGATGCAGAGTGCCCTCCCCATGCCTTACGGAGACAGCTACCTGCACAGGGGCCTGCTGGCGGGCAGCCCCGGGCTGGGAAAATGGAACCAGTGGGCACGGGGGCAGAGGCGACAGGCTGTGGCCTTTGGACCCTGGGCACAAAGGAGCAGCACAAATAAATTTCAGGGCATTTGCCTGTGTTTACCAAGCTCTTACCCTTTGCAAAGCAACAATATCCCGGGAGAGGGGAGAGGCAGGGAGAGGGGGCGGTGTTCAAAGAAGCATATGGGGCAGTGGGCTGGGGTGACAGGCGTGGGGGCCCTGCCTCTACAGTCAGTCCAATCTGCAGTCTCCCCTCGGGCTCCCACCCAAGATGACCCACACCTGCGGCAGGAGAGTCTCCCCCCCGGCCCAGGCACGGGCATTCGGGTGCCCGGCCCCGCCAAGCCAGGCAGCTGCCCTGACTGAGTCCAGGCGGCTCTGGAACAGTGTCTGGGTCGGACCCCCTTCCAAGTGTGCTGTAAGGGGTTCCGCGTGTGGATATGCTGGGTATATGCCTGCTCTGACTTTGCTCCTCTTTCCAACGTTAAGCCTCTACAGTACCTTCGTTTAACTGCCTTCGCTTTTTTTTTTAATGTCATAACACTGAAGTCCATCGGTTTGCTATTGATTTTCCAGCAGCCGACCAGTTTGAAACCACAGACTCCAGGAACCAGCCAACCGGAGCAGCTGTGTCCACACGGGCCACACTCCGCTTGCCGTTCTGGACCACCAGCTCCCGATCTGAGAGCCAAGACTCCCTGTGTCTCTCACGGAGCCTCTTCCTTGGAACACCTCCGACTCCCCACCTCTGTGTCTCCAGGGCCTCCCTTTACCCTTACCCACATCTGAGCTGTGCCAAGTCCAGCCCTGCCACCACCTGCCCAAGGGCGCTGTTCCTCTCTATCCAGAGCTGGATCCTGGACATCTCACCACCCTCCCCCTGACCATGGGCCTCATTTCAACCAGCCTCCCTGCCTCCAGGCTCGCGCCTTCCGATGTTATCTAGAAGTCCGCCTTCCTGAAGAAGTGATCATGCGACTTCCTCGTTCAATACCACTGAGGACTCCTTAATGTGTGTGTTGCAGGATGGGGGGGGGGGTCCAGACTCCTCAAAGTGTCCTTCAAAGACAAACAAGTCAATGAAATCCCACTGCTCCCTCCTGTAACCCCAACGCCCTGCGTACTCACTGAAACCTACCCAGTGTGCGTCTGACCCTCAAGCTGTTCCCTCCACCTGCAAGGACCGTCGGCCCCCAGCTCTGCACATGCAAACCCTCCAGTCCCACCAAGGTGAGCTGGGAAACGTCTCATCTCCAGAAGCTTTCCCCGGCCAAAGATGGAGGGGACCCTTTACTCCTAACTCTGGTGACCCGTACTTTTTTCTTTACTAGGCACCCCACCCCCAACCTGAATCTCTAACACTCGTACCTTTCCGCACTGGGAATTCCTGCACGGCTGGCCTGGTCTGACTGCCGCCAGCATCCTCCTCAGGGGCTTAGTGAGCACCAAGGCGGGATGGTAGCTCTCAGCACGCAGCACCCAAAATTTGACAGCCGCCAGCCGGGGTGTCCCTCCTTCCCTTTCTGGGGCGCCCCTCAGGGAGGCCTCCTCACCGCCGGAAACAGAACTCCCTGCTCCCCTTCCCGAGCAGGTACACTTGCCCACTCGTCATGACGCAGTCACCCGTCCCAGATCTGCCCGGCGCGCACGGGGGTCGCGGACCGCACCCTGAGGGCGGACCCGCCCGCGGAGGCAGCGGGCACGAGCCGGACGCGGCGGGGCTGCTCCGGCCGCCGCGGGGCTGCGGACCGGGCGCCGGTGCCCACCGAGGACCAGGGCGCGGCGCGAGGGCAGGGGGGCTCAGGGGACCGGCGCCCGGGGGCGGGCCGCGCGGGGGAAGGCGCGACTTCCACCCCGGGCCACCCTGTTGAATCCCGGCTCCAAACTTTTCCCCGCGCCCGCGCGGTGCCCTCCCGCCGCCCCGACCGCCGCTGGAGACGCCGCGGAGCCCGGGGCGCGAACAGGCGGCGGCGCGCGATGGGGAAGCCCCGGCGGCTGTTCTCGGAAGCCGAGGGGGTCGCGGGCCGGCGCTGCGCTTCCGGGGGCCGCGAGGCCCGCGTCCGCCGCCCGCGGGGCCGGTGCTGATGCTGCGACGCGCGGGCCCCGGTGCGCGCCTGCCCCCCACCCCCCGGCCCGGCACCCTCCCCGGTGCGCGCGGGGCCCCGGCCGGGCCTGCGGGCGGGCGCGGCCGCTACTCACCCGGAGGGTTGACCGCCGCCGGGGTTGCCATCTTGCCGGGAGGCCGGGCGGGGCGGAGCGCGGCGCGGAGCCGGGCCCCGGAGGGCGGGCGGGCCCAGGCGCCGCCGCCGCCGCCACACAAAGGACGGCGCGGGCGGGCGCTGCCTCCGCTCCCCCCGCCGCCGCCGCCCCGCCCCGCCCCCGCCTCCCGGGCCGGCCTTTGTCGCGCGGCGGGGGGCGCGGGCCGCCGCTCCCCGCCGGGCGGTAGCACCGCGAGACTTGCGCCGCGGGCCGCGGGCCCCCCGGGGTGGGGGTAGGGGTGGGGGGTAGGGGGGGGGGTGGAGGTGGGGGTGGAGGTGGGGGTGGGGGGAGCGGCGGGCGCAGGTGCTCGGGCCGGCCCCGCGCGGATTTGGGCGGGGGGCGGGCCGGCCGGCGCTCGGGTGCCCGGGACGCAGCGCGGAGGCCGGGGCCGGGGCGCGGAGCGGGTGGGGCGAGAAGCCCATTAAGATGCAGAGGGAAGCGGTCCTTAGAGGCGCGGGGAACAAAGGCGCCCAGTGCGGCCCACTTAGCATGCCGGGGCCGTGCCGCCTGGCTCTCCGGGGCGGGAGCCGCGGCCGAGGGGTGGGCGCCCGGCGCCCAGAAATTCCCAGGGCCCGGACAGCTTGGGAGCGCGCTCGGTGCACACCCGGGCCCGGCAGCCGGTCCAGGAATCGCGAACGACTTAGCGCTGAGGGCACTCAGCTCTGCTCCTCTGGCCCAGGGACTGGCCTTGGCTGTGACCTGAGGTTGTTGCGAGAGCCGCGGGGACACAACCAAAGACAGAATTGAACAGATTTTTAAAATGTTTTGATCTCCTGCAGAGAGCTGGGGGAACCCTCAGTTCTTCCAGCAGACACTCCGACGGCTGTGAAAGCTCATGGCTCATAGGAAGAAAAGTGGGCGAGGCAGGTGCCCAGGTGCGAAGCTCACAGGGATGAATGAATCCATCCCAGGTGAGAGCCAGAGGAGGGCAAGATGGCTCCTCATGTAGACATGTTTGCAGAAGCATCCGACCCTTTCACATCCCTCCAAAGAAGCATTGGGGGAGGGTAGAAAAACAGTGCCTGGGATGTATTTTCAAATAGGCGCTGTCTTTGGGGAGTATTTGTGACTATTGAGCTGACTAACAGGCGCTTAATGATATTCATTTGGTTATCGACTGGGCAGACATCGAGTGTCTGCCATGTGCCAGCTAGGTGCTGGGTGTACGGTGGAAAGGAAGCCACGGGGGCTCTGTTCTCCCAGGGCCTAGCCTGGGGCTGGGGAGGAGAAGAGCCCCAAGAAGATAGTCCTACTCCGGACGCACACAGTTGCTGCGGAGGGGGGTGGGGATGGGTAGGCTGATGGGACACAGGCAGAGAGACCACAGAGTGAGTGATCAGGGAAAACGAAATTGGGCTTTGATGAAATGAGCAGGGCGTGGAGAGGCGGATGGAGAAGATCTTTCATTTCATGTCGCACTTGGCCACGCGATAGGCCCGGCCCAGGGAGGTAATGAGAGAAAGAGCAACTTGGCCTTCGTCTGGCAGCCCCAGCATCCTTGAATGGAGTAGAATGTCCCCGCCATGACGCCAAGTGAGAAGCTTCCTTTCCACATGCCCCATCAGATACCCACGCGCGCCCGCTGCGCAGTACACACCTGACTCAAGATTCCATGCGGGAGATTCGAGAGCAAGTTCACCTTGTCACACCACGTCAAACAAGGGGAAATCCCTCTGAGATGTTCCCTTTCCGGCCCTGCTCGCCACAGGTGGCTGTGTCTGGTGGCGCGTCACCGTGCAGGGCACCAGCCTCGCCGCACCCCTGCTCCCACCGAGCTCTGCACCTCCCATCCTCTGCGCCCCTTGGAAGTCAGCCTTTCTCCTGGCCGTTGGGGGGGGTTCCCTGTCAGCCGTGACCTGTGGCTCCCTTTGACATCGCCTGCAAACAAACGTATTTGTGATATTTGCCCTGAAAAAGGAAATTGGGGGAACATAACGCATCACCACACACGCGCGCGCACACGCGCACACACACACACACACACACACACCTAACACGGACATGCCTATTTGTTGACAAGCTTGACTTCCATACTGTGCTGAGCCCTGCTGCCCATTTTGTAAAGGTTACTTAGCAGATATCTTTAATCCTTCTCTTTGCCTTTGTCCTTTGCAAAAGACAGGTGGCATGCGGCTAGCAGCTCGGGGCTGCGACGCGTCCATACTCTGCTTTGAGTCTGTCGTGCTGTGGTTTTCTGTAAGTAAGAATGGTTTTGACGTGAACAGAAGGAGATATTTCACCTTCTCCTCCAGTCCCTGCACCTCTCAGGTGGGTGATCTTTGACCTTGACCAACTCAGCCCTCGCCCTTTGCAGATCAGGGACCAGAGGCTCCGGGGAGAGAATCCCAAGGTCGCGCAGCTCGGTAGCCTGGCAAGACTTGGAACCAACCGGCTCACCCACCACGGCTGGGCGGGGCAGGTGTCCTGAAGGGGTAGAGGAATGGGGGGTCTGGGCCCTTACCTTCTGTCTCGTCTCTCCCGCTCCCTTTCTTCCCTCTTGTTAAATAGGTAAATACCCAGAAACATCGATTGTGGAGGAAAGCCCCCCGCTCCTGAGTAAACAGTCGGAAATGGGGCGGTTAGTCATTGCTGAATACTGAGTGGCGTTTACACAGCACAGTGGTCTCGTGCTAATTATGAGAGCTAGTAGACTGTGACCAGCTAACAGGCTCAGGAATTCCGCTCAACCTTTAAACAACCTAGAACTCTTTTAAATTCCGAAGGAGACTGTTGAATTGGAAGCTGAGATTTGCATGTTTTAAAAAAAGGAATGAAGGCAGACCCGCTGGGCCCACAGTACGTGATCCGTGACGGGGAGCGTGATTCTCCCAGAAGTGCCCTGGGCTGGCAGCCGCCGCGCGGGTGACACTGGCAGAGGGAAGCAGCGGTCGCCTCGCCCTGCGTCCCAGCCCTGTGAATCCTGACACGAGAGACAGGACTCCCGTCGCACGATGTGTGGTGACCCCAGGATTGTTCTCTTCTCTTCCCTTTAAGATAGCAAGAGGCTGGAAATGAAAGCAGGACCTTCCTCCGGAAAAGACGGCATGGAAGGGCAGACAGACAGACGGCCAGGCTGCTGAACCTGCGAGCAGAGGCACCTCTCTGCAGCACACTGCTTGGCCCCGAACCCCCCCCCCACCGCTCCCCCTTCTTCCCAACTTGTTGCTCTTCTCCAGACAGAAAGGTGGTGGAGCCCCCCGCTAGTGGGTCACCACGTTACTCTCAGAGGCAGGGACAGCTGAGAGCTGGATGGGGCCGCGGGTTTACAGAGAAAGACTAGAGCACGGCCTTTGAAACAGAGTGTGGCCCAGGTGTCCTCTGTCACCAACACACCCTGCTCCCTGCCCTAGAGCTTCGTGAAGCCCCTTACGGCACCGGTACGGCAGGCAAGGTGAACCCCGGTGCTGAGTGCCAACGACCATGGACTTGAATGTGGTGATGCTGGTGTCCTGCACGCACAGGAGGCTTTAGAAGGTGACTCGGATAACCCAGCAGAGAAGAAGGAACATGTGGCAGGAACCCCCCCCCCCCCAGAGAGAGATAGACAGACAGACATAGACACACACACACACACACACACACACACACACGGGAAGGGGCAGAGCCTCTGGTTCTGCCCCAGGGAAAGTGGGGAGAGGAAGGAGGAAGGACAGGCTGTCAGACCCACGTGTTCCGACTTCCATCTTCTGGCCTGAGTCCCAGCAGAGGCACCTCCATTGAGCTGATGGAAAAGCCAACAGCTGAGGGCTTCCCCCCATTTAGAGCCCAGGAGGGGGCCCGCGCAGGATGGTTCTGGAGGGATTGAGGGATGCAGACAGAGAGCTGGGGCCCCTGTGATGCTCCCGGCTCTGTGGAGCCTCCACGTGGCCTCCGCGTGGTCCCGCATGCTGGGGATCCTTGCATTCCTTCAGGTGAGGGGACCCGGAGTTACTGGGTCTAGGTTCCCAGGCTCCTAGGGGAGGAGGACGAGTGGCTCAAGGAGCAGGGCTCATCGAACAAAGCCTCCAAACCAGGGCCCCAGATCTCAGCGACAATCCAGGCCTCCCAAAGCTGCCTTCAAGTTCACCGGCCAGGTGACCACCCAGCCACTCGGGATGGAGGGGAGCAAGGATCCCAGGGCCCTTGCCCCCCGCCAGCCCCCCTCCCCAGACACCACCTTGAAGAGGGGGTGGCGGGATACAGGCCTCGGAAGGACCCTGCATTCCGTCTGAAGGAGACCACCATCTGTTCAGGAGATCCCATCTGTGTCAAGGTGAGAGTCTAGTTGGTTCAAGGAGTCTGGGATGAGTGGATTTCTGCCCCCGCACGTGGTACAAAGGGACATTCCGAAGCCAGAACATAATGGACACACACATCTACGGTGAAAATGCCCACAGGCACAAGCTTCCTCCCTGGAGAATCCGTCCCCGGGAGCTGCTCTCAGGCTAGAAGAACCCAGTGTCCTACGACCTGGCCTTCTTCAGGCATGGGCGCGGCAGGTGCCTGTCCCCATCCTTGGCGGGGTCTCAGGCTTTCTCAGTCGCCGGCGGCATGCCAGTGGCCTTCTCGACCGCGTGGAGCTCTGTAAACCGCACTCTCAGATCGTGGCCTCGGGAGCCACACGGCCCGTGTGCAAACACTGTGTTCACCTGCCGCGTGGCTCCATCTCTGTGCCTCAGTTTCCTCGTCTTTGAAACAGGGAGAAAACAGTACTCACCCCACAGGGGTTTTGTGAGAACTAAGGGAGCTAACATTCGAGAAAGGCTTCGAACACGATTTTGCATGTGGTTGGCAAAATGTATTTGCTGATACTGGTTGTTATCAAAGAAGGAAGGTTCAGTAGCCAAGGATGAAAGGGGGCACATTTGGGGGAGAAAAAGGGAATCCAAACCCCCAGCGACTGACAGTTGGGAAAATAGCGTCAAGACGACTGCACATCAGAAGCTATCCCCAGAGAAACAGTCACAGCCGCAAATATTTTATTAAACAGGAATCGATGAAAACGAGTGAGCCCCATTCTGGTTAAAATGGCGGAGTCTGTCAGTAAGGACTTACCGCTTTGCACCTGAGAACTCCGCAGCTCCACGCGGTGCCCACGGAAGACTCCAAAGGAAGAGTGAAGGACGCAAACACAGTCACACTTCAGGGGAACCGAACCGTGCCTCTGAGCGTCGCCAGGGCTCACTGTGCCTGTCTTCTCTCCTCCTTGCTACTCCCACCTTCCTCCACGTGGGGAAGACCCAGCTCCGGACAAAGAGAGTCGGCACAGTCTCTGGCTCCCACGCGTGGAGAGGGACTCTGTCTCTTCCTGCAGTAGAGTTCAAGGCTGGGGCCGCCCTGGCTTCGATGCCCACCTCTGGGATCAACCATCCCACGGGTCAGTGACCATGTCCCCTCTTGGGATGGGAGACCCAGTCATATGAGAAGAAAGCGCCTCCCGGTGGGAGCCCATGGCTCCAGAGAATAGGGACAATGTCTCTATTTAACCTAAGGCTGTTTCCACAGATGGCCACTACGACGAGGGAAAAAAATGATCTGAGATAAATGCAGAGACTGACTTAGCAAGAAGTCAGAAATGTTTATGAGTAATAAAAAGAAGCATCTGTGAGTTAGTCCAAGGGCGGGTCTTTGGAAAGGAGCGCCACGTACCCACCCATCAGCCCCCGCCCTCCCCACCAGCCATGGCGCTCCGATAAAGTCCAGCTCCTGTTGTCTCCGACACACGAGGCACACCGCGGTACCTCCTTTCCCAAGACGCCCTTCTCCCAGTGGGCTTCTGCTTCCTCGGGAACCGTCCGTTGCCAATCGCCTCCTCTCTTCCGGCGGAAACTGGGGAGCTTCCCCCATGAAGGGGCTCCGTGTCCCAGCTGTCCCCTTACTCTGCCACGTGCCCACTGTGCTGGGATCCGTTTCTTGTTTACACGTATTTCATGAAGTTGTGAGCTTGGGCTTTCATATTTTTGTCTCTTCCCTGGTCCCCAGCTCCTATCCTGAGCCATAGGAGATACTCTAGTATGATGGAGTGAGTGGGGGGCGGGATGCGGGGAAGGTGACCGTCTTACCGGACCACAGTGCTCGCAGGGCCCACCGCGCCTCTGGCCCGTGTCCTCCGCGGTAGGACACACGGTGAACACTGCCAAGGGCGCGTCCCAGCACGTCCCTCACAACGCCTCCTGGCTGGGCTTTCATCGTCTTTCCTGCTATAATCTGGATCGTGTTATAGTAAAAGCTGCATCAGTCTCTCTTGGGGAACAAGAGGGAAGGAGCATGAGTAAGGGGCACTCTGAGCTCGGCGCCCTCCTCTGGGGCAGTCCTCCTGCTCCCCAGGTGCGTGAGGGGGAGCTCCGTGGCTCTGTCTCTGGTGGCGACCCCATCCCCCCTCCCCGACGCTCAGCTCTCTAGGACTTCCAGTCGCCTCGCACCGTGGCTTCCTGGCTTGGGCATTTTTGAGTTGGCCTTGTTCGTGGCGAAATGCCGCCGTGTGCGTTCACTCCGATTTCGTAGGTAGCCGCATTCCCGTTTTATTAGTCCATTTTGGAAACCACCCTCACCGATGGCAATTTTTTTGTCCAGCGTAGTAAGATTGTCTGACCGTCTTAGAGGGTGATTCTAAAAGACATGCCTTTGGGCTCATGTTGTTTGTAAAGAGTCGTTACTGCTTAAAAATGCCGCGCGAGTAACGGGGCTGTTAACGATTACTGTCTGCGGTGACCTCAGGACTCCGCTGGTGCCCCATGGCGCTCCGAGAGCGCATGCGCAGACCCAGCTCGTTATCCAGACAGCTGGTCTGCGGCGGCTCCGTCATTAGCCCGCGTGTGGCCACACACCGGACGGGTGACGAGGGCTTCCTCCCCGCAGGTCACACTGACAGGGGAGATGAGCGCCTTTCTGTTGAAGAACGTTTAGTTTGAGCCCACGGAGTCGAACTCCTGGAGGGCTGAGATTCTGGTCTTCTGAATATCTCCCTATTTTAAACACAGTCTTGGGACTTTAGAATTGAATGTTAAAAAAAAACCATCTCAAACGTAAGTTAGAGGCGAACCTTAGAAACTCGCCAGTTGTCCCTGCTTGCCATCTCCATCAGGGGACAGAAGTTAGAGAGGGACCAGCTCTGGGCCGTGCCGTCAGCATCCCTGGTGAGGTGGGGGTTGCTGGGAAGGCAGGTCAGTTTCCATGGTTCCATTGCTGTGTCTCAGAGGATGACATGAACACCGCCTCTCCCCATTAGCCAGGGTCTAGTCTTTCATAGGGTTTCCAGCCCCCCAGTGCCTCCTGGGGTTCTCCAGGGATCTGAATGTCCCACGGACCTCACCACTGCAGCCTGCCACCTCCTCATGACAGCCGATCCAGAACTCTCTTCTGGTCAGCACCTGAGTCTCCTGGGGGTCCCATTAGGAGGATCTGCTCTTCTGGGCACTGTTGCCCACAGCAGGCTGCCATCTTGGGCCAACCGGAGGGCAGGCCTCTGTTCTCACCCACAAAGGGCGGTTTCTCTTCTTCTCACCATCTGTGAACGGGACCAGAACCCTCCGGGGTCTCCAGCTGTGAGGCCAGGTGCTGACAGCCCCAGAAACTGGCCATTCTATGCGCTGCTGACCCATCTGCCTCTTGCACTCAAAACCCACTTGCAGTCATCAGAACACTGAGCCAAACCACAGAACAGGGGTGTGTTGGTGCCACCGGCCTGCCTGCCCCCGTGCCCACACCCCTCACCCACCCCATGTGCTCTAGCCTCCCCTGCTTCTTAAAGTCCAGAGCCCTGGTTTGCTCGAGCTCCCAGAGAGAGGGGAAATCCCTCCCTTGGCCAACTAGTTTACGGTCACCAGCTCCCTGAGAGGATGGAAAGGGGGGACCCGCCTTTCCTTCCTGACCCACCGGGCTGTAGGCTCTGCTCTCTGCCCCTGCGATCTCGACAAGACGGTGGTGAGGCTGGCCGTGGTACCCTTCCCTACGCCTAGGCTCCTTGAGCTTAACGTATGATTATAAAGCAAATTCCCCGTTATATAGAAAAATCACTGCCGGTTGGGGAAGAGGGGTGGCCAGGATGGGGCCATTCCCTCATTCCCGTCATCGTTCGGTGAGCTATAACTGACTGCATCACTGAGGGGAGACGAGCGAGAAAATGCTCGGGAGAAAGCACAGATCTTCACGTGTGCTCTATGTCATCCCTCAAGCTTCTAAGCTTGTGACTTGGAGCACCTGGGGGGCTCCGTGAGTTAAAGCCTCTGCCTTCAGCTCAGGTCATGATCTACGGGTCCTGGGATCGAGCCCCACATCGGGCTCTCTGCTCAGCAGGCAGCCTGCTTCCTCCTCTCTCTCTGCCTGCCTCTCTGCCTACTTGTGATCTCTGTCTGTCAAATAAATAAATAAAATCTATAAATAGATAAATAAATAAATAAATAAAATTGTGACTTAAGCAGAAGGTTCATTGACCAAATCATCTTTGGCTTTATGAACCTCGAAGAGAAAAGTAATAATATTCAAAGTAATCATAACTTTTATTATTTAATCGTTAATAGATTTAATTTAATAATGAAAATGTTTGCTGTGAGAACCATCTGCCTGACCGCCCCCACAGCCCCCGGGACTTGCTTTGTTCACACACCTCACAAGGATTTGCTCAGATGGGGAGCCCACCCACGGGACCCCAGCCGCCTGGCCGGGGGTGACGCATCCCAGACGCTATTGGTAGAAGGTGTCTTGAAACCCTCACGGTCTCTTTTTTCCTGAGGATGGGTGTGTTCCTCGCTGGGAGATTCCCTTGTGACTCTCTCGGTGCCCACAGAGAAGAGCCCTTCGCTGGGTCGGCGTAGCTGTTTCTGAGCAACTAAAAATTGAAGTCAGGACCCTGGGTTGACCGAGCTCAGGGCTCAGCTTGGAGGCGGGAAACCAACCCAAAACCGACAGAATCGTCCGAGGCCGATGTCGACTCGAAAGCTCTTTCTTCACTCACAAGCAGAAAGACCCAGAACCGAGAATCTGAGTATTGCCCTGAAGATCAATATATATTTGAAGAAAGAGGAGGAGGGTGGAGGAGGAGGAAGGGAAGTTACAACTAACAGTCAAAACAGAAAACCGAACAGAAAACGAATATAGTCAATGACTCCTTTGTGGACAGGAAGCCGTGGTCTGTGTCAAGGAAGCAACGTGTGTCCACGGCTCCCGTGGAACCCGTCCACGTGGCTGGCTCCTCCCCTCGGCGGGGGATGCATTTGTCTATCGTGACTTAGTGACACTGGCCACGAGGCCACCTCCCGTCACTCCACACGCCCCCCTCTCCTTCCCTGGTATAATCCGGTTACTGAAGGAGGTTTGCTGTGAGGAGGTCATGAGCTTGTTGGCCCACAGGAGCTGTTGTACTTTCTATTTTCGTTTCCATTAAAAATAAATTGGCATTTGGTCAGTTCAGTCTGTCTCTCAAGGTCTGATAAGTGTACTTGCGTTTAAAAAAAAAAAAAAAATGAATGTTCCAGACCATGCATGAAGGCCACGCCCCAGGCTGATGCTGAGAACCTCGTGGCTGCCCTGGAGGGCACTGTGGTCTTGCTGGTTTCCTACTTTAATCAAAATGATCTAAATAACGACTATATCACATTTGTAATTATGTGAATATGAAGGCTTGTATCCATACGTATATCTATAGAAAATGCCTAAAAGATTCAAAATTATTTTTGTATGTATTTTATTTAACCCTTTGTAACTTTTAAAAAATATTTTATTTTATTTTACTCTATTTATTTATTTAAGAGACAGAGACGAGCAGGGGGAGGAGCAGAGGGAGGAGCAGAGGGAGAGGGACAAGCAGACTTTGTGCCGAGCACAGACCCCGACTCAGGGTTCAACCCCACAACCCTGAGATCAGGACCTGATCTGAAATGAAAAATCAGACGCTGAACCAACTGAGTCACCCAGGAGTCCCACCCTTTGTAACTCTTTAATTCATTTATTCTCTTTCTCATTTCACAGGTCTGGTGAGTGATATTCAGAGAGGTTGAATGACTTGCCCAAGGTCACAGAGCGATGGAGTTCCAGAGCTAAGTATATGAACCCAGACTGGTCTGTGTCCAAAGTGTTTGCTCCCTCAATCTCCGAGTATTAATTAATGCAAAAAAAAAAAAAAAAAAGCCAGCCCACTGATAGACGCTATTTCATTTTAACACGCACACTTGAAATGTAGCTTCCTGGATTAACTTCATGAGGTAACTTGAAATACGATGTAGGAGGCTAGAAACTGTGGAAACAAGTAGCGTGAGCGAGTGTGAGAAGGTGGGATGGTTCTCGGGCCCGGGGTGAGGTCAGTCCCCCCTGGTGGCGGGAGCCTGGAGGCTGAGTGCTCCGAGGGCTGGTCGCCTGGTCCCGCTGGTCACCTGGTGAGCATACCCTGTGATGAGCGTGTTGTCCCTGGTGCTGCTGGTGGTTTTGGTTGTCCAGACGGGTCCCCCAGCTGTGCTGGATGTTCAGAAGCAAACTGACCTAACTTCTCTAAAGCATAAAGTTGTGTTTCCAGAGGTCTGTGCCTGGACATCCTGTTTGTAGCATCAGCGACAGGGTGAGGAGGTCTTCTCTTGGTGGTGGCTGAGTCCCCAAACACAGAGATGCAGGGACAGGGGAGAGCTAGAACGTAGGACCTCTTCAAAATGAGTTTAATACTTCTTAGATCCCTTTTAGTTCATTTAAAGTGGTTTACTTTCCCAACTTTTTGTACTTTTCTATTTCAAAATAATTTCAGACTCCCAGTAACGTTGTAAAAATAGTAGAAAGAATGATCATACATATTTCAACCCAACTGTTAACATTTTACAACACTTGCTTTATTGCTTCCTCTCCATAGATCTTCATGTTATCTTTTCTCTGAACATCTGAGAATATCAGAGACATCATAGCCCTTTCTGCCCCACACTTCAGTGTGCGTTTCCTAAGAACAAGGGCTCACTTTTACGTCACCACAGTATCACAATTACAATCAAGAAATTATCAAAAAAAGAAGTGATCAGGATGCAATGTAATTATCTAAGCTCCAAATATTGTTCATTTTTCCCAATTATCCAAAAAATGTTCTTTATGGAAAAAAGGAATTCTGGTTCAAGAGCCTGATCTAAAATTATACATAGTCATGTCTCTAGTCTTCTTTAATCTAGAAATGTTGCTACTTTTCCCTTTAGACCACTTTATTTTTGTAGAAGACTTTAAGGGTCACAGAAAAATCCCAAATGTCCCCTGCACCCACATGCACCATCTCCCTCTCTACCAACGTCCTGCACGACAGTGGGACATTTGTTCCATCGATGAATGGGTGACATTGACACATTATAATCACTCCAAGTCCATAGTTTACACCTGGGTTCACTTTTGGTGTTGTACGTTCTATGGGTTTTGACAAATGTTTAATGGCTCTTACCCACCATGGTATACAAATCGTTTCACTGCCCTCAAGATACCCCATTCTCACCTGCCCATCTCTGCCCTGCTCTGAACCCCTGGCAAGCCCTCATCTTTCTACTGCTTCCATGTCTTTGCCTTCTGCAGAAGGTCAACACGTCGGAATCCTACAGTAGGTGACCTTTTCAGACTGGCTTCTCTACGTGAGGTCCATCCAGTCTTCGCATGGCCAGATCGCTCACTTGTTTTTAGTGCTGAATGGTAATCCCGTTGTCGGGATGGACCACAGTGCGTTTATCCCCTCACCTGCAGAAGGACGTCTGGGTTGCTTCCTCGTTTGGGTGATAATGAATGCAACTGCTGGTAGGACATCCACGGGCGGATTTTGCCTGGGCTCGGGCGCCATTCCGAGATTCCGCTGCTGGTCTTCTCAGAACAGCCTGGGGAGGAAATTTCTAGAGCGGTACTTCATGGGTTCTGGATGCATACTTCCTGAAACAGGGCTTGCCTTAGAGTCACTGGGCTTCACAACCATTGTCACATAGATGCCGTGGGAATTCCCTTCCATGCGAAACTTGGACAAAAAACCTTTTGTTGGTCCTTTCTAGGAAGAGCCAGAAAGTACAGCATCGAGACTTGCAGAGTGTCCTGAAGACAACAGTGAACGCTCTTGTAAGAAATACTCGCCCTTTCCAGCATCTTGATGGCCCAGGGGACGATACCACAAGGAAACACAGGGGCGTTGACAAGTCTGAGTTGAACATCATTCAGAAGAAGGGCTCTGAACGTTTCCAACTTTGGGGCCATTTGCAAACTGGAACAGCAGACGCGTCCGTCTCCTCTAGGAAACACCCGTTATCTCTGACAAAGCCCGGGCCTTCTGGAGCCGCACAGTGACCTCAGAAGGGGTTATGACAGGCAGGACGATGGAAACCTCTGCGTAAGTCGGGTCAGGGAATAAAGAGAACAGGATATAACTTCGAGTCAAACGTGGCGTTGGGGGCAACCTAAAGGTGCTCTTCCTCCCCGCAGCGCACCCCTAACACCGAGACCCCCGTACCAGCAGGGCCGCCGTGGCCGTGGCGCCAGTGGGCCGGGCCGGGCACCCTGCACCCTGTGAATCCTCCTTTATTTGCTTCCAATGCCTCATAAATAGGATGGGTTGTTCCCACTAAATTGTACCCGAGCCCGCTCAGCCCCCCGGGGATAACGTTTCCGGCTCCCACAGGGCGTTTTCCCCTTCGTCCCAGAGCACGTTCAAGGAAAGCGCAGTCCAGGACTACAGTCTTCCTTTGCTGAAAGCAGAGCGTCCGATCACGCTTAATTAGCACATTAACATAACACATCAAGGACAGACAGGGCGCTTGACAATAGGAAACGGGACACATCGATGCAAATGACTCCAGCCCCTGCTTTATAATCAGACCAAAAAAAAAAAAAAAGTCTGGCGTAGACGCTGTCGGACGCACTTACTGTAGCTGATTCCCATTCGTGACACTAGCGTCGTTGACATCAAAGACCGCTGCTTTGTCTTCGCAATTAAAGGAGCCAAAAGTGGGAGCGCGTGTTTTCCGACACGCCGGCTCCTTTTTGACCTCCTGCGTGAAACGTAGATGCTCTTTTGCTTTCCACACAGCTGCCAAAGCGATCACGCTTCTCTTAGGAGTTTTGCAAACGAAAACGGGGAACCTGGCCGATTTCAAGGGCTCGGATGCAGAAGGCCTAAAGCGGGCAGAGGCGTAGCCAGAACGGGGTCAGGACTGTCCCCGGGGGCCCCAAGGAGCTCCTCCCGGCCGGCCCGTTTGGAGGTTGCACCCATCACAGGCATAGAACCTCCGAAGCGGTCATTCTCAAAGCATGTTCTGAGCTGCCTGTCTCCGGTCATCCCTGCCCCCCCATCCTGTTTTGGGACCCAAGTTTGCTGTGATGACCCCGAGCCTTCCCCTTCCCCTCTGGTGCGCCTTCCTTTTAGTCCCTAGTGGCTGAAGCGTCCCTTCAGTTCCCGCCGTATTTCCATGTCTCCTCTCCCTTCCCGACCGGCTGTCACACCTTCTCCGGGCAGGACTCCCCGCCACACTTGGTCTACACCGCCCTCGCCATGCGGGTTACGTTTTTACGTTTCCACCACTGTCCGTGCAACGTGTGTGCCTCTCGCTGGACGGTTAGCTTCCTCAGGGCAAAGGCCGCATCCCCGCTCGTGTCCCAGCCTAGTGGTTACCCAGCGACTCCCCTTCGCCGAGGACACTGCTCGCCGGCTGAGGGCCCAGTCCCTGCCCTGTTGTTCTAGAAGCTCCGCTAGGTTGCTACCGTGGTTTCCATTCAGGAAGACCCTTAACCGCTGTGGGGCAGCTGTCCCCCGCCTGTGCCTGGGAAGGTGGACGGGAGAAAGGAGAGAAGCAGCCACACTGGGAGGGAGGTTGGGGAGAGCTGTTTGGGGGGCTGAGGGCAGGGGGCTCTGGGCTCCCCACGTGCTCCCCCAGGTGCTCTAGAAGCCTCCCAAGCCACGTCCACTGCTAGGCCTGAACTCATTTTCAGTTTCCTTTCTGTTGTCCCCCCTTCCCGCAGCCCAACAGTGTGACTATGACACGTACACACTCCACAGAAGTCTGGACTGCTTCGTGCGAGAGCTATGCCTGTGTCACAAAATCAGATGTGGGTGCTGGGACCCGACGGTGCCATGCCGAGCCTGGCTCTTCTCCTGGCATTGCCCAAGCTCGTCTTTTACGCTCGGTGGCGTCCCTCCTGCTCTGCCGTGTGATTCAGCGTTCACGTGCCCGTGGACCCCAGCCGGCAGAGGGTTCTGGGAGACAGGAGTCCTGCCAGCTCCTCGCTACAACCCGGATGTCAGTGGCGGGTGGCGGTGGGGAGTCCGCTTCTCAGCCCCACCCATGCCTGCCAAATGGGCAGTTTTGGGGTCCGTATACTTGGAGGTTTGATGTGTCTGATGCTGCCCAGGTTGTCTGCGGAGGGCACGTGCCTGCTACGGAAGAAAACACTGTTCTCTGAAACAGCATCGAAAGATGGGACGGGGTCTGCTTTCCCATTATTTTAGGTTTCGGGGGATTCCCAGCACTGTCTGCCAAGCAAAGGACAAGAGCGTGGCAATCTTCGATGAGTGACAATTGATGATTTAAAAATCCTTACCATCATTGCTGTGGAATGAGAGACCATACCTGTCAATGAGAAGAGACCAGATTCCCATGCACCCTGAGTGGGGCACAGCACAAGCTCCCTGTGCTTTCCTTTCAGGGCAAACGCGGACGGAAAACGTAACTTTCCCAGCACAATCTAAAATAGGTTCTAAAACACGGATGCCGGACGCGGAGGACATACGCCGGCTCTGACCGAAGCTTCCCACAGGGCGTTCGTTGGGAGGAATTATACTGCTTGCTGGGGCATTCTGGGGAGAGCCCGAGAACAAGCGTACACGTGTACGGGGCGTCCACTCCGCTCCCGGGACTTGATGTGGTAGGTGCTTACACTCCCAAAACCAGAGGAAGGGTTTTGTTACTGCCCTTCGGATCTGGGGGATGGAAGGCTGCTGAGGTAGCACAGCTGGAGCATGAAAGTGCCTACAATGTACCTACACCACAGGGACCGGTAACGCCCCACATCCGGGCATCCCCCAAACCCTCACTAGCCCACTGCTAACCCTTCAGCCGCACGCCTCTGGCTGCCAAGCCCCTCGGCTCCAGCAGCTTGAAATCCCAATGGCCTGAAAGGTCCAACCCACACGTCAGCTAAACGGCCGAGCCCCTGCCCACCCCATTGTACTCTGCAGGTGCTGCCGAGCAAGAGCGTCTTGGAGGAAACACCGTCTGCCCCACAGCCCCGAGGCGAGGGCTCCCTGTGAGAGAGAAGCCTGGACAAGCGTTCTCAAAAGAGGTCCCACACCAGAAGCATCAACATCACTTGGGAATGTGCTAGAATTTCAAACCCTGGGACGCCCGGGTGGCTCAGTCGGTTAAGCATCCAGCTCTTGATTTCGGCTCGGGTCGTGATCGCGGGGTCATGGGATCGAGCCTCGCGTCGGGCTCCGTGCTCCACACGGGGTCTGTGTGCGATTCTCCCCCTGCCCCTCCCCCATGCTCCCTCACACTCACACTCTCGCTTTGTCTAAAATAAACATATAAATCTTCAAAAGAAATCCAAATCCTCAAGCTCTTCCCCCAGACCGTCCAAATAAAAAATTCTCGGTGGGTGAGACCCAGAAATGTGGGTTTGAACCAGCCCTCTAGGGGATCTTAATGCTTGCTAGACTCTGATCACCACCAGGCTGGGCAGTGGTCACGAGGACTGTGTCCAGTCTGTGACAGGAGACACAGCCTGAATCAGGAGACGCTGTGCCAGGGGGGCAGGGCGGCTGGGACCGGAGTGCAGGATGGCAGAGCCTTGAGTTCCAGGCAGCCCCGACTGGCTCCGTGATGGCGATGGAGGGAACAGATTACATTCTCACCCACTGGTCTACACCATGGGGCAGTGGGCACGGTGGCGTTCGCACTCTCCCTGCATCCGCCATGTACCGACACGGTCATGCCTCCACAGTCATCTGGAGGTGGACGGAAGCCAGTCACCACCTCAAATCCTAAACAGCTCCTGCTTTTGCCGGGGAACAGTGACCCGAGGCACGTGTGAGCAAGCGTCACCTGAACCCAGAAGAGAGAGGGAGCCCCTCGCCTGCCTGTGCTTGCCAGGCGAGCTTCCCTTGAAATGACACCGTTCGCCTCTTGCAAATAACCCTATGGGCCACAGTTCTCTCCATTATCCGGAGAAGGAAATACAAGCTCGGGAAGGTGGAACGGCGCTTCCGAAGACACACAGCCTTTAACCAAAGAGCAGGGCCAGGCGTGGGTCCAGGCTTTCCAGAGCTGATCGCGGTTCCCTGCTCCCCGTGTAGCTGGGCTGTCGCCTGGTGTGCTGTGGCTTGTGGCATTAATATTAATGGACAGCCCAGAAGACCGTGCCCGGCTTTCATTTCTGTTTGAGCTTCCTTTAGGAGAACAGCACTGCGTTTCTCCCGAAAGCAGCAGTCTGCTTTTTTAAAAAGACAAAGAGGATGAGACTTCTTTTTCCAAATTAAATCCGCACTTTGTAAAAAGTCGTCATAAATTCCCTCCTCTGACCCATGGGTATCCTGGTGCTCGTTCCCGGGGCCTGGCTTCTCTGCGAAGCTGTGGGCGGCCTCCTGTCTGTGTTTCTTGGTGATGACACCGGCTTCCAAGACCCGGGGAAACGTGTCACTACACGGTGGCACTCTTGAAGGGTAGAATCGTGTATTCCATCAAATGTAGGAGAGATTTTGTTCCGTTAGAACTTTTCTTTTTTTTTTTTTTTTTTTTTTTTTTAGATTTTATTTATTTATATGCCAAAGAGAGAGAGAGAGCACAAGCAGGGGGAGCAGCGAGGCTGTTGGGGTTGGTGCCAGACAGCTCCTCGCCCTGCTGTGGCGAGGAATTCACGTGCCGAGGGCCGCCCGGCCGGCTCAGTCGAAAGAGTGTGCGATTCTCGAGCTCGGGGTCGTGAGTTCAAGCAGTAGAGATGATGTAAGGCTAAAAATCTTAAAAAATAAATAAATGAAAGAGTTTCTGCGGCTAATGTGTTGCCAGTAGGAAGCACCAGCTAGATCGCAGAGACCCTGAGGGAGACCGGACTCGAAGGCGTTCATGCAAAATCAACATCTTCAGCTGTTTGCTGGCCTAGGTGTGTGTCGGGCATGACTGGGGATGGCCTGCGTGTGAGTCCCAGCTTGAACCTCCGTCCAGCCGGGTCAACTTGGGCCTGCAAAGTGGACGGGCTCATGGCAGTCCTGGGAATTTCCCGGCGGGCTCGCAGGACTCACTGTGGGTAGAGCTGGCCTCACAACTGCTTGGCACCCGGCCTGCTACACGGCGTACATTCTCTCCACCGGCCCGGTTCTCCTGGCAGGCCTCTCCTCCATCAGGGCCCCCTTCTTATGGGTTTGTGGAAATGCCTGGGTCTGGACCCTCCATCGAACCTGTTCTGCCCCCTGTCCCGGCCTCCCCCGCTGGCGTCCTTCAGGTCTCAGCATTGGTGTGGTCTGAGCTGGACGCTCCCAGTCTCTGTTTGCCCCCTTCTTTGTAAGGCCAGGCTGGGCCTTGGTTTCTTCCAACCCACCCGCCAGCTTCCCCACTTTTTCCTGCGCAGCCACACCGCACTCGGTCGCGGCCACGCGGGGGAATGTGGCTCAGCAAGAAATGAGTGATATCAGAACCCTTCAGGCGCTGGGTTTCAGAGACCCGCGTTGTTGTTTGCAGACTGAAAGGGTAGATACCGGTTGATCGATCGGATCAACGGGGCACTGGGAAGGGGCTGTGGACTCGGCATAAAGACCAGCAGGGCCAGTGCGGTCGGGAAGCTGACCGTTCCTCCTCCTTAGCTACAGGGAGACAGGCCCGATGCCCAAACCCCAGGGGCGGGGGAGAGGACACGGCGTATGCTTCTGTGTCACAGAGAAACGTGATTAAGCTTTCTGAGTGAGAACTTAATAAAAATGCCTTTGCTGTCGGTCTCCATGGCTGTGGGATGAGGGGAGCGACTACATTTCCAGGCGCACAAAAGGCCGTCTGGGAGCTGGGCAGCGTGGAGGCCGTATTCCTCCTACTATCCGCTCCTGCGACTGTCCTGCGGCGGAGTCCGGGAGGTGCCGGGGGAGCGTTGGCTTTCCAGGTCCTGAGCGGGTGGGAGCTTCTTCCTGAGCAAGGAGGAGACCTGACCTTCAGGAAGACTGGATTCCAGTTGACCCTGTTTACTGCGGCTTCCGGTACAGCTGGCCTGGGGGACGGGACAGAGGCTGTCCCAGCTCCCAGCTCTTAGGAACCCTTCTCATTCCAGAGGTCTGTGGCCCCGGGAAAGCCCCATGCTGATTCCACGTCTCTTTCCGCGTCCAGGTAGACAGGTATCATCCATGCCCCGCAGCAGAGGAGGACACGGCAGAAGTGGTAGAACCCCTGGCAGGCGAGGTGGCCACGTGGCTCCAGGAAAAGGTGGAGCCGTGGGACCCGAATGCAAGATCCACCTGTGACTCGGGTCCCAGGGCCACTTCTGTGATCCGGCCAACGTCTCCAGTGACCGGCTGCAGACAACTTTCCTTCTCCCACCTGCTCCGTGATGAGTTACCTCCCCTTGTCCTGAGAGGTGCTCAGCACAGAGTTCCTGCTCACATGGCCTCTCCGTGCCTGTTTCCCCATCTGTAAAACGGGTGTAGAGTCCGCTCTGTGGGGTGTCATTAGGGTTAACCGTTAATACGTTGATATTAACCTGAGGTCTCCAGCGCCCATGTGACATCTTCACTATAATCTGAGAGCCTTCGTCACCGGTGACCCCTCCTCCCAAATCCGCCATGTCCCAGCAGGTCCTCCTGTGGCCCAGTGGCGGCCCGGCTCCCTCCTGCTGGTGCTGAGGCCCTGCCTCCTGTCTCTTGCTCACACCCCACCTCCGGCCCCTCAGTCATGGCTCCTGTCGCGACCGCCGTCCATGCTCTAGGCCACCAGCACGAGTCACCTGCACCGCCACAAGTCCCCTTCCCACCTCCCGGCCTTCATCCACAGCCTCTTCGTGACAAGCAGAGGGACACTTCCAAGTTAGAAGTGGTGTCATGGGCCCAGGCTGTCACCTTCCTAGGGGCAGGAACCGTCATCCTCACACCACCCCAAATCCTGCCTGTCTGGCCCTGGACGGCCGCGCCGCCCTCGTGCCCCCTCTCTTGCTTGCTCTGCCTCCCCCATCCTGGCCCCAAATGCCCCCCCCTCCGCCCGCCCAGTGCAGAAGACCCCTGGCACCCCACAGAGCCACAGGGTCGCAGCCCCTTGCGGCTCTGGCACCCAGCACGCCCTCCCGCAACGTGGCCCCCCACCTCGCCGCCCTGTGTTGTTTTCCTCTTCGCTCCGGACCCAGCGGTTTGTTGGTCGTCTTGCGCACGAGGCTGGCGGGCGTGAGGGCAGCGCTCGCGTCTTGTTCTCTGGTCTGCCCGTAACTCCCAACTAAAGCCCTAACACACGGCAGGGGCTGAGGGACCCCGATTCCGGCACAGGGAGCCCTAGCTGCCACCACCAGCAGGAGGTGCAGGTGCATCCCGGGTTTCCCCGGGAGCGGGAATGCCCATGCTCCTGACTCACAGACTGTCCCTTGCTGAGTGGGCAGCATATTGGCAGCCTGAACCTCCACTCCTTCCTTTACTCCACTCCCCGGGCTTGTGAGGAAGTTTGGGGGTCCCACTTTGCAGGTGCGGGAATGCTAGGTGGACGTCCAATTCCCGCCTGGCCCAGGGCTCCAGTGATGGGGCGGGAGGCACACCTTGCAGCCCCAGATCCGTGCTCCTTCCCCCACACCCTGGAGGCGGCTTGGAGCTCTCCCTTCTCAGGATGCCTGGGGTCCCTGCAGCTCACGTTTGATGGAAGGTTCGGGACATCCCCTGTGCACCGCTGTTCCAGGCTGGCAGCCCGAGTTCCAGAAAGTCGGGGGGTGGGGGTGGGGATACAGTGGAAAGTTTCCTAAGGGGGAACAGAGATGAAGAGCTTATACCACGAGCAAGGGCTGTCCTCTGGTTTATGATGTCTCTGGGCCTGGAATATCAGTAGAAATTGGGATCCAATTAAAGATTTCCACTATGATCGCTCAGCATTAAGTAATTTTTTTAAAAGATTTTATTTATTTATTTGACAGACAGATCACAAGAGGCAGAGAGGCAGGCAGAGAGAGAGGGGGAAGCAGGCTTCCCGCTAAGCAGAGAGCCCGATGCGGGGCTTGATCCTGGGATCATGACCTGAGCCGAAGGCAGAGGCTTTAACCCACTGAGCCACCCAGGAGCCTCCATTAAGTAATTTTTGTATTGAAGCCCACCGGCTTCTCCCGGGTATTAACATGGGGTTAAAAACTTGCCGTGTTTCCCGTCTGGTGCTGTCACTGTGGCCTCACATCTCCTCCACTACTTGCTTCTGGTATTAGAATAGGTCATTGTATTAATTATTTTATTTATTTATATCCTTAATTATGTTATTGCGGTAATTAAAGGTATTTAATTAAATATGATTTTGCTTCTGATCATGATAATCGTATCACTCAGTTTCACAAAACCTGAAGCTAGTTGTCGGTGAGATCGCCGTTCTGCTGTACGTGGACAGGAGCTACTCACAGAGTGGTCAGAAATGAAGCCCGTACGTTCAGAGAGAGAGAAAGAGGATTTCACGAATATTTGCTCTTCAGCTCTCAAACAGCACCTGCATGCTGTCTGAGGGTTTTAGTTTTATGAATTGGTCGGGTAACGATATCAGTTTGCTATTTTAATATTTCTGCCTGTTTTCCTTTGATAAGGGACCATTTCAGCATCACAAAATTTTCTTCATTTTTTAAGGTTTATCTTGTCCACTTAACCGTGTCAGAATCTCTCCTTTCTGCTTGGCATCTTACTAGAAGTATCCTTGTTTCCTTCACGTTATCAAATGTGGGCTAAGATGGCGCGACTTCTCGATTCTGTCACGAGCAGCTGTGTGCTCCCCATTTGCTATGTTTGCTGCCACATACGGCAACGACAGTTTGTTGTTGTTTTTTTTTAAATTACATCACAGAGTACAAAGGATGGTGTGGTATAGGTAGGTTTAAACGCTTTCAAAATGATGTCACAGTTTACTATGCAGAATGATATACAGTTTAGGGGTGCCTGGGTGGCTCAGTGGGTTAAAGCCTCTGCCTTCGGCTCAGGTCATGATCTCAAGGTCCTGGGATGGAGCCCTGCATCGGGCTCTCTGCTCAGCGGGGAGCCTGCTTCCCCCTCTCTCTGCCTGCCTCTCTGCCTACTTGTGACCTCTGTCTGTCAAATAAATTTTTTAAAAAATCTTAAAAAAAGAATGGTATACAGTTTATGTGGGTATGTTTAATTTTAACTGAAGGAAATGTTAATTTAAATGTAGGTTAGCATCCAGTGCACATAGATCTGCAGAGAACGACAGAAGCGCACTCTGGAGAGCCCCCGCACACTGCCTCAGAGTCAGACACCCCCGGCAGGAATAGGTATAAAGGCTGCAGAGAGGTTGGGTACAATCGACAAATTCATTTTCACTAATATATGCAGATTCTCACGCCCTTTGAAGAAGGGCTGGTTTTATCATAAGCACACATATCCCCACAGGAATGGATGGCTTCCTGTTTTCTTTCCGTTTTGTTTTTTAAGTAAATTGTCTCATATGCTGCCGCTCGTGTTTGCCCTTCACTTTTGAGCTTGAACTGGTTCACCATTGGACGTCTACTTAATGGCAATGAAGAATGCTCTGTTCACTGTTGCTCTATGACAAATCACCCCAACTCAGTCGCATCCAAGAAAAAAGAAACTTTGTTACGCTTACAGACTCTGTGGGCCAGAGGTTTGGAAAAGGCAGAGCAAGCTTTGCTGCTCTCCAGCCCCTGCTAACCGCTGGCTGGAAGAGCTGGGTGGGGGGACCCTCTCTGCTTCACTCGCTCTGGGCTGGGCTGGGGTAGCCATGGGAGGGGTGCCTGTGGGGGGCTTCTCATGAGGTTTGGGGGGTGCTGGGTTATGAGACAGAAGATCTGGGGAGCACAGCTTCAGAAAATGAGCTTTCCAAGGAAACCAGGAGGAAGCTGCTGGCCTTTTCTGACTTGGCCATGGAAGTCACACCTGTCATTTCTGCCCTAACGGACTGGCTACAGGCAACTTCTAAAGCCGTCCCAGAGTCAAGGGCAGCGAGCCACACCCTCACAGCCAGAGGCGTGGGGAGGAATTCGTGGCCATTTATAAAACTGCCACAAAGAATAAATATCACTTTTTTTTTTTTTTTAAGTAGGCTCCACGTCCAGCGGGGAGCCCAGCACAGGACCACTGAGATCAAGATGTGAGCTGAGATCAAGAGTCAGACACGTAACCGACTGAGCCACCCAGGAACCCCAACAAATACAACTCGGAAGAAAGTTTGACTCACAATGGCAAACTCACTTCGGATGTAAATAAAGATGTTTGAGATCTTCTAGAAAAGTATTTAAATCTTTCTTGGAAAATATAAGGTCACCCTTGGTAAATCGAGAATTCAATCATGTTCTTGAATGGAAAAATTTCAGTTACTTAAAGATGACAGTTTTTCCAAAATTAATCTACAAACTCAATGCTGTGCCGATCTGAAGCCCAGGAGAACTCCTTGGGGAACTAAGAAGCTGCCTCCAGAGTATACGTGAAAAAAAAAAGACCAAAAGAAGCTAGGAAAATGTTACCGAAAAAACAAAAACAAAAAAACCCCTTTGATTTCCCCAACTAGAAGTCAACATTTTTTAAAGCTGTAATAACTAAGAAGTAGACAAACAAGTGAAACAAAAGAGAAAGCTGATGCACGCAGGATGGACAATCTACTCCATGGTACAGGGGTCGGTACCCGGGGAGGGGTGGGGAGCAGACAGGGATTGACGTATTGATGGTGGGATTACTGGCTATCCCGTTATCCTCCCCATCTCACTCTGTACTCAAAGATCACATCCAGGTGGACTGAAAACCTAATAACATGAAAAGCAAGCCAAAAAAAAAAAAAAATGGACACCAATACAGAAGAACATGCTTGCATCCCAGGAATGACAAAGGTTTTTTGTTTTGTTTTGTTTTGTTTTTTGAGAAGACCAGAAAGTGTAAACCTTTAAGGAAGATTCTGATAAATTTGATTGTGTTAAAACTTTAGCCCCATCACAGTCCTACAGGAGCAAAAAAGAAAAAGAAATCTTGAAATCCGTGAGTAAATGTTCCTATCTGTGTAACTAACCGAGGATAAGTATCGAGACTCTATGAAAGCATTCCTACTTATCAATCAGATTAAAAACATCAACCCAATAAAAATAATGGGTAAATAGTATAAGAAGCATTTTATGGAAGAAAAATGAGTTCCATAAACATGAAAATATTCTGGACATCTCTAATTATCAGTGACACATATATTTTTGAAATATTGCATTACTGTTTTATACCTATCATGTTAAAAAACCATTTTAAAGTTTGACAATCCCAGTTCTTAGGTGGACGTATGAATTTGTAAGAGCACTCGAAGACCGTCTGCTGATATCTGTACCAGGGTAACAGCTGGGATAAGTGATGGGTAAGCCTGTCCCTCCCTCCCTCCCTCCCTCCCTCCCTTCCTTCCTTCCTTCCTTCCTTCCTTCCTTCCTTTCTTCCTTTCAAGATTTCATCCATTTATTTGACAGAGAGGGAGAATGAGAGAGCACAAGCAGGGAGAGCAGCAGAGGGAGAGGGAGAAATAGGGAGTCCATCTTGGGGCTCGATCTCAGGACCCTGGGATCATGACCTGAGCCAAAGGCAGAGGCATAACCGACTGAGCCACCCAGGAGACCCGAACCTGTCTTTTTCAAAATGGGAAAGAGCCATGGGGAATGCAGGAGCTCTCTTGGGCAGAGGGGTCTTAGGTGAGAAAAGGGAACGGGAAGCGGGGAAGTGTAGCACCTTTAGAAGATCCACACCCGCACACTTTCCTCCCCAAGTAACAGTTAGAAGCGCAGTGCTCCGCGACTGTTTATTGGGTCAGAATGTGTCGTTCAGGACAACGTGAGCATCTTGTCTGCCCAGATCTATTCGCTACTGTAAGTCCCTAATCAGACTCTGGTCAATCCCTGTGTGTCCCTGGTGTCCTCTGTTCCATTCATGTCCATCTGTCTGTCTGTCTGTCCATCTGTGTCTGAGCCAGCAGGACGGGAGTCGGACTACGAACGTGGGTGTGTCGCTGAAACAGTATTGTTGTTTTGTCATCTCGTGGTCATTCCGTCTCTCAGGGAGAGCCTCGGAGCTGACAGGACGTGGAGAAGGGCCGCGAGACAAGGGGAGGGAGAGGAGCTGCCCACAGAAGGACAAGGACTGTTGGACTCGGGGACCCGAAGATGAACACAATTCCCAGAGGCTCACCTTGTGGGAAGAAATGTGTTTTTCTGTTCATAAATGGAATTATTTTGTTTATGCGCCTATTCTCATCGTTTAAGGCAAATCCATTTATTTGAATGCACAGTCCATGTACATGATTCAGACTCAAAAACCGTAAATCGGAGGCAGAACGTCCTCCTCCCAGCCCTGCCCTCACTCCGCTTTTCGACCGGGTCCTTCAGAGGAGTGGGAACCGGTCAGACACAGACTGGACACTGGACACACACTGGACACGGGAGGACACTACTGGGAGGAGCCTGCTCACGTGGTCATGGAGCTGAGAAGTCACAGTCCACAAGCCAGGGTCCCGGGAGGGCCGATGGTTGGCTCCAGTCCAAGTCCGAGGGCCAGAGAAGCAGGGGAGCGGGTGTAGGCATTGGCCTGGAGTCTGAATCAGAGGCAGGAGCCGACCGGGGTCCCAGCTGGATGACAGGTGGGCAGGGAGAGGGGGCTTCTCTCTTACTCAGCCTTTTGTTAGTTAGTGCATGAGGGCCACCCGGGGTTGGGGGGCCAACCTGCTCTCCCCGGGCGACCTCCTCACGGGTCACTGTCATCTGAAAACGGCCTCCCAGCCGCACCGAGATAGTGTGGAACCCCACATCTAGGTGCCCCACGTCCCAGTCAAGGGGACACATAAGGTTAATCACTGCAGCTCCCAGTCCACTCCCCGGAGGACATCGAGGAGAGACACCCCTATGCCCGCCACCCAAGGACGCACACCGGTTCCTCCTTATTCCTCTTCCTTCCAGAAGGGAATCATATGGTGCACGCGTCTACACCGAGCCTTCCTCACTTAGCGAAATAGCAAGGAGACATTCCCATACAAGCCCGTGAAGACGCCCTCGTCCCATCTCGTGGCTGCGTTGTACTCCACTCGCCTCGTCGACACTGTGTGTTACCAACCTCTTTGACCTCTGCCAGCCCGCCGGGAGCCGCACGCTCTGCATTTCTGGGATTATGGGGGAGGCTGAGCTCCCGCTGAGCCATTCTCCCTCTCTCTCTTTTTTTTGTAAATTGTTTCTATCTCTTGCCCGTTTATTAAAGCTTACTTTTTGCTTTGTCGAAGTGACATATGCACTCAGTTTGAAAAGTAAGTCTGCGGAGTCTGCAGGGCTTGCTGAGGAAAACAGAAGTTCCGTCCCCACGTGATTTTTCCCGCTCCTTGATGCCGGCTACGCCCAACGCCTCTGTGGGCTTCTCTCCTCGACCACCTCTATCTCCAAGTACTAGAGCAGTGCGCTGGAGGAAGAGAGTCCTTCAACACACGGGGCTGGAAAGGCGAGACCTCCACACGCAGAAGAGTGAACCCAACACAGACCTCACCCCTTCGCAGAAGCTAGAAGATGGATTCCACACCCAAATGTAAAATAAAAACAGTGAAATTCTCAGAAGACAATATAAGGAAAATATATAAGAAAAAATTATTAAGAATATAAGAAAAAATTCACATAGTCTTGGATGTGGTCATAACTTTCAGATACAACAGCAAAGACACAGTCTATGAAAAAATACTCGATATGCTGGACTTCACTAAAATAAAAATTTATTTTAAAATAACTTCTCTGTAAAAGACAATGTCAAGAGAATGAGAAGAAAAAGCCACAGACTGGGAGAAAGTATTTGCAAAAGACACATCTGATAAAGAACTGTTACCAAAATATACAAAGAGCTCTGAAAATTCAACAATAAGAGAACAAACAGCCCAATTAAAATGGGACAAAGACCTCAGCAGACACCTTATTGAAGAAGATATCACAGATCCAAAAGAACCACATGAAAAGATATCAAGGAAATGCACATTAAAAGAACATTGAGATATGGACGGAAGTAGGGGGTGTTACGCTAAGAGAAGTAAGTCAATCAGAGAAAGACAATTACCACATGATTTCACTCGTGTGTGGAACTTAAGAAAACAGATGAACATGGGGGAAGGGAAGGAAAAATTACGTCAGATGAAAACAGAGGGAGACAAACCAGAAGAGACTCTGAATCACAGGAAACACACTGAGGGTTGC
Source organism: Lontra canadensis (assembly GCF_010015895.1). Classification (NCBI taxonomy): domain Eukaryota; kingdom Metazoa; phylum Chordata; class Mammalia; order Carnivora; family Mustelidae; genus Lontra; species Lontra canadensis. Next base: position 6,560,988 of record NW_022631088.1, read on the forward strand.
TGGAGGGGGGTGGGGGATGGGGCAGCCGGGGGATGGCACGAAGGAGGGCGCGTGATGTGATGAGCACTGGCTGTTGTCTACGACTGATGAACCGTGGACCTCCACCTCTGAAGCTAATAATAGAGTAAATGTTCATTAAATTGAATTTAAATAAAAATTTAAAAAGCAGCGACAACATGGAGATACGACTACGGCCGTGTTAGTGCGGCTAAAATCCAGGGCACGGAGAACACCAAGCGCTGGGAGGCTGGGGGACTTCAGCTCATTTGCTGCTGCGGGGAGCGCACCGTGGTGTGGCCACTTTGGAGGACAGCCTGGCAGTCCTCACAGACCTGAGCTACTCTTACCAGCGACTTTGCATGAAAACCAGCACATCTGGTGCACTCATGGAAGCCAGCGACACGTCCTTCAGCGGGGGATGGGTCATTCAGTTGTGGTGTGCGCCCAGACAATGGGATATTTCCAACATGGAAAGTATGAAGGAGCTATCGAGCCATGAAAAGACACAAAGGACTCTTAAAAAGCTATTGCGAAGGGGAGGGACACACACTGAAAAGGCCACATAATGTGTGATTCCAGCTATAGGACATTCTGGGAACCCTCGCGAGATGGAGCGCCGGCCGATCTCTGCTGCTGGGCCGCCGTACCGAGAGCGCGTCCCGTGCTCTCTCCCTGCTGAGTGGAGTCTCGAGCCCGGGGCGTCCTGCGGACCCGGCCGCTCTCTGCAGACACAGGAGCCCGTGCAGCGGAGGGCCGCTGGGCCTGGCCCGGACCAGGAGAACCCAGACTGCCAGGTGCTAAGCCCTGAGCTCAGCAAACGGTGGTGGTTTGACACATTCCATTTTGTCGCTGCTCGTTACGCAGCGGGTATGTGTGTCCACATGCAGACCGCGGGGAACCTTTCAATCTTTTCTAAATTCAAGCAGTTTTGGAGTGTCGGACACATGGCCATGATGTAGGGCATCCAGGCAGCCGAACGGTGACTGAATGCCAGGCTACGCACAGACGAACCCGCAGGGCGTGAGCTCCCCACGAAGGCGCACACACGAGAGTGTCTCTCCACGGGGTCAGCTGTCTTCGATTGTCCGGCAAAGTTCACTGCAATTGTAAAGCAGGTTCAGGATTCCAAATGCAATGACAGTTCCCCATGGGATGAAACGTGGCTTCTCACGCGGCCCACGGAGCAGGACAGAAGACAAGCCACACAGCAAACGCGGCAACAGAAGGGGGGAGGAGGCACCGAACCAAACGACAAGTCGGTCTCCGGCACATGGCTGAGATGCTCTCGGCCCTGACGGCTTCCAGTGTCCACGCAGGGAAGGATCCCGGTCCTGTTCGGAGACCCATCGGGCAGAGCCTGGGGGGCAGTTACCTCTCTGAAGGGGTTAGACAGAGAGGGGTCAGATCTGCAGACTCTCTGGGCAGTTTGCTGCCCAAATCCCACCCTTTTTAAAGGGATTTAATCGTTCCCGGGGCCCCACAGACCTGCTCTGGTTCTGCTGGTTACCGGTTCCAGGGTGTCCGCTGACGTTGGTCCCGGCCATGTCTCCGAGCCACAGTAGCCCTGCTTGCATCACGGCTTGACCCGAGAAGCTCCATCCGGCTGTCGACACTGCGTGGACATGTTAGAAAGGCATTATTTCCAATATTTCTTCAAATAAACTCAATCTTCCGCAGACACTGCGCCTCCCAGGTTGACGACGATAACCCCACGCTGTGTCAGGTGCCCGTGCCCCTCCCCAAGTTGTGCAGTGGTTTGTAGGGTCCAATGAGGAGCCCCCGGGCATGGGACAGGGGCCTCAGCACACCCGCGGTCCAGCCCGCGTGGTGTCTCGAGTCGGGCTGGGTGGCCTCCATCCCCCACCGGGCTGTGGCTCCCTGTGCCCTGAGCTGGGAGCCCCTCGACGGGCTTTGTCCCCCGCTACAACGCACTCAGTTTGCAGTGCTGGCTTAAGAGAAGACTTTTCAAAGTGAAACAAGGTCCCTTGAGCCTCGTGGAATGAAAAATCATGGGGACTGTGTGTATTTGACAACATTCGCTGGTAAGAGTGTATGTGCCCCAAGAAATCTATACTCACGGAAGTCATTTCATGGCAAGGATGCGGGGGAACGGGGGACCCCATCCAGCGCTGGTGGGAATGGAAAATGGCAAAACCACCTCGGCAAATGGTCTGGCCCTTTATAAAATTGTTAAGCCGGCATTTGCCGTAAAACCCACCAATCACATGGCTAAGTATTTATCCCAAATAAGTAAAAGCATAAGTCTACGAAGCCCATTCATGCAGACGTTTACAGCAGCTCCATTTAGAGCCAAAAGCTGGAACGAGCCCTACACTCGGCAACAGGGGACGGACACACGCATCTGCCGCATTCGTACTGTGGACCAGTACCCAGCGCTGAGAAGGAGTAAGCCCTCGGTCAGAGAGTCCAGACAACGAAGAGTTCGTGTTGGGTAACTCCGTTTGTGAAAAATCCGGAAAATGCGAACCAATCTATGGTGTCCAGAAAGCAGGTCAGAGGTCCCCGGATGGTGGGAGGGAGGGGCTGAGGGTCAGGAGGAAGGAGTAGTCCAAAGGTGCAAAGAAGAGCCCTTGGCCGTGGCCGTCCGTTCATTATCTTGATTGTGCGACGGTTTCACGCATGTGCGCGTGTCAGACTCCTCTGACTCTACGCTTGAAAATGCGCCTCTTGGAGTCAGTCAGTTGCGCGTCCCCAAAGCTGCCACAGTTTAAATCCAATAACAGACAGTGACCCTACGCCTTTGGTGGCGCTCACTGGTCCGACACTGTGAGCACCAAGAAAACACACATTTGTGAAAATCACGAACATGCCTTCTCAGCCTCTGACTGCTTTTGTTCTAGTAAATCGCCCTCCACACCCCCCCCATGCTTATCTGATGTGTAAACTACTAGCTGGAGCACACAGGTGGACACACTCCGGAAATGACTTAAAATAGCGTGGTTGGTTTCAGTGAATGACGGCTACTTTTGATGATTAAAAATTTCTCACCATGTATTTTATACATCTTTTAGTTTGCCTCCAAAGACAGCAGAGGCCATCCCAAATATGGACATTTTCCTTCCTTTTCCTACTGTTTGGTTCTCCGGGCGGTTTCCCAATAGCATATTATCCATTTATTATACCTCCAGCAAGTAAACAGAGACAAGTACACACGGCTAAACAAAATCATAAAAACAGAGTAATTCCCTTCTGTTTTAGTTTTGTGGTTGCAGGGAACTAATTTCCAAGAAAACACTGGTGTGAGTGTGATCTTGGGTTCACTGGTGCCCGGTGAAATCCCAGGTCTCCACGCCGATTGCTAAGCTGGGTTTTCATTTTACGTCGTTTGCAAACGGCTAAAGCCTTTCTTCTTGAAATAAAAATGTAAAAAGTCAGTGCATCGGTTCCAAAAGGCACATCAAGCCACATCTGCATAATGAAAGGAGAGATAAAGCACACTTACAGGTTCTCCATTCACTAAATCCTAAGCAGCTTAATTAGACAATAAAGACGCGTTTGTAACGGGTGAGATGGGCTTTGCTGAGCACGGCCGCATTGGAAAAGTAATTTCTGGCTGGAACAGCACCAAGGGGTTTGAAAACCAGAAGGAAACTTCCAGTCCGGTGGTTCCCAACTCAGCCTTTGCACTGGTATGTGCCTTTGAAGATACGGTTATTAGTACCTAAAGAGAGAGTGAAAAGACAATGCAGTACTATTTCATAAAAGTAAATTGATTCAGTTTAAAGTCAAAGGTCAAACCAATAAATAAACACAAAATTGGGCATAAAGAGCTACTTTAGGACAAAACTGTTTTCCTTTGAAAAATGAAAGACATGTGTGCTGATGATCTCTGTCACTGGGACAGACAGATTGCCAAAACGGTCCCCAGTGCCCCCGCTACTGGTGTCACACACTGATGGGATCCCTTCCCCAGAGTGTGAGCTGCACTTAGTGATCTGTTTCTGGTGAATAGAGTAGAAGAGGCAATGACGTGTGGCTCCTCGCAGATTCAAGCGTGAACGGCATGACCTCCCCCTTGGTGGGCACTCCTCACCTCTCATGGAGAGGCCCATCGGGCAAGGACCTGAGGCGGCCCTGCGAGCTTGTAGCAGACCCTCTCCTGTCCACTAGGCGGTCACTGGAGCGCAGCCAACAGCGGGATCACAGCCTTGGGGGAGACCCAGAACCCAGGCACCCAGCAAAGCCACACCGAGAACCCCGTCCCACACAAGACACGGTCACTATTACTTAAGCCACAGAAAATCCTTACTGCTGCTCTGAGCGCATCTCATCGCTTCTGTGCGTGTCGTCGTGCCAAGACAATAAATCAGAAGTGAGAAGAGAGAGGATAAACACATTTGTTTTCAAGATAATGCTGTTTTAATTTTACATGGCGAGCGATACAGAATTCAAAACAACCCGCTTGTATTTCACAGAGGAAACTGTATACTACAAATTCAGCAGACAAACGGTAGACTGGGAAAAAATTCAACTCCTATGGTAGAGAAAAGAATCAGTTATCTGTAACATCCAAATTAATTTTAAAAGGATAAGAATCGGCAATTAACAGAGAAGAGCCTAGTGTCCAAGAAGCCCGTGAACAGACACTTGACGTCCTCTGAAGTCTGCAAATTGCCAAATAAATAATGCATCATTGTGTCAGGCCCATCAGCCTGACAGAATGAAAATAAATGGTAAACTCTCCCTCCGGTAAGCTTTCAGGAAAAAGAAGCTGCTGACATCCAGGGATGAAAATGGGAAAGGTTTCAGACCATTGGGAGACAGTCTGGCAGAAAGTTCTTCAGTGAAAACCAAAAACATACTCCTTGATGTTCCAATCTCACTCCTGGGACCAGAGGGGAAAATAGTACCCAAAACCCAAGACGTCATGTGCAAGGGTGTTTACTACCACAAAAAGTGACCTGACCCGGAAACAAGGGGCGTGCATGTCCGGAAAGGAGACGGTGACAAAGCGGGACAGCCCGCCCTCCTGGCATATGTGCACCTAACAGGGAGCTGTGTACCCGAGCCTGCGGATCCAGGACAGTGGGGGCACAGAGGCGTGCGTGAGGCGGTCTCATCCATCCAAATCAAGGCCCCCAGTCCAAGTCTGCTTGCAGATAGGCAGGGGGATGATAGGTTGATGGATGGATGGATGGATGGATGGATGGATAATAGAGAGGTGATAGATGGATGATATGCAGACAGACAGATGGTAGATGGACGGGCATAGGAATGGAGAGAGAGGAATGGAAAACACCCATTAGGTTCTTACCATATGCTGGGGACAGGGTTTAGACAGGGAGGCAGAGGAGAGACGTGAGAAAAGGAGGGGCAGGCAAAACAAACGGAGAACTTCAAAAAGCACTTAAAAGGGCGTCTTCGGTGAATGCAGCGTAATTGAGTGTGTGAGAGTGTGTGTGTGTGAGTGCCTGTCTGTGAGTGTGTGTGGGTGTGTAGGTGAGGAGCTGGACACAAGGATGATGACAGAAAAGGCAACGGTGACTCTCAGGCCTGATTTCAGGGACTTCCATCCTCTGCACCTGAGGCTGTGGCAGAAGGGGGCTCTCCCATCTGGTTCGAAGAAGGAAATACAGCCTCTTTGGGGCTCCATTCTTCCTGGGAGAAGCCCTGTGAATACTCAGGCTTCCTCTCTCCTCTGGTTGCTTCCTAGTCTTGCCTTTAAAAACACCCCGAGGCTGTGGGGTGGACAGCAGGTGCATTCCTGCCGGTTCCCAGGGTCCAAGCCACCACCTCCAGGCTGTCCTAAGCAATCCTGCGATGCGGGATGAGGTCGGTCATACCTGCACCACAGGGCAAAGCGAACAACAAAGGCGATGAGAACGCCTCTCTGTATTCTCTGAAGGTCTAGAACGGGCGAGAGAACAAAGCTGGGAGAGCAGTGGGGCGCACGGACAGACAGACTTTCCCCTTCTGGGGAGTGCACAGAGTTCCCAGGAAAAGGCCTTCTGGGGCTGGGCTGGCGGATTCAGGGGAGGCATTCTGATGCGAAACGGTATCAGACTGAGAGGCTGAAGACTAGGGAGAGACTCGTCCAAAGACCAGAAATGCGGGCCCACCCTGAGGGCCAAGAGCACAAGGAAAGATGCTCCCCCACTGCATGGCGAGGGACCCGCCGGTGCATGAGTAATGGATTCTTGTGCCGTGGGCCAGGCTGAAGATGATTTTGCTTAGCTCACAATTTTTCAATCAACTCAGAGAACCGGAGGCAGAATAATTCATCACCGCACTGCACTTGGCAGACTGTAATATCCTCCTTGTCCTTCGCGCCTCCCAGGAGCTATTTGTTTGAGGGTAAAGATATTAAATTCATGCTTGAGGGCATCAAAGGAAGACAAACGGTCTCGGGGCAACAAATGACTCTGACAGGAAAATTCCTCTTGAATCGCCGTAAGGTCGCATCTCCGAACCGTTTCCGGGGTGGGATTAGAGCCCATTCTGTCGTCGCTTCTGTTGGAGCGCGTGTCCTGTGTCTCCCGTTCGCGCCGGCCCCAGAGAGCAGGCCCGCGTGCACGTCTCCCCCGGGCCCCGTCCTTCGTCTCCGCATGACGCGTCTCAGCCCCGCGTTTGCAGATCATCGATCTGGAGTTGGCGATGAAGGTGCGCGCCCCCAGAGGTGTGCACGGCTCCGCCCGACACCGGAGGGAGCCCGGCCGGCTTGTTTAAAGAAGGAGACGCTGTTGCTCAAGAGAATGCATCCAAGCTCCCCTTTCACGTGATTAAAAGATGAATGTCACAGTCTGAGTTCTCTTAAATTCGGTTTATTAAGCGGCAGACCACGCGCCGGGTGCGTACTAACGCGCCACCTTCGGTTTTGTTCAATATCACGAGGAATGAATGTCCTATCAGTTCACGGCCCGAGAACGAGATTAGGCGAGCTCGCTGGAAATTAAAAACGAAAAAGCAGCCCGTGAATCACTCCTATTTGGACACAAATCGTTGCTTCTGCATTTCCCATTTTCCTGCTCGACCACTTCTCAAGTATCACTCTTTGATTCGGAAGTCACTGATCTAGAAGACTGCGGCTTATTAGCCCGAAGCCTCTGGCCCGCCGTCGTCTGTCACTCTGCGCCTACGGGGGCTGCCTTCCCCGGCCGTGGAAGTAGGGAGTTCCGTGGGGAGGTGCACCGTCTGGGGACATAGCTGGGCCTGTCCTCGTCGGGAGGGCTCGTCTCTGGAAGGGCACGTGGTTGAGACCCACAGCGAGACACGGGTACGACTTGCGTAACTGGCCTGGTTCTGTGTGTCACTCACACATCGATTCATTGACAATACAGAAGACCTGCTCCCCCTTGGGCTCCGTGAACTCCAAAGATGGGGACGGGTGCCTGCCTTCGAGGGCCAGAGGCTGGTGGACTCCCTCCTGCAGGGAAGACGTCCTTTCCCGTTCCTCTGGTCCCCATGGTTCTCTGTTCCTGAGGCGACAGGAAAACTTCGAGAACCTTTAGTTTCCCCCTCTGCCTTCCCCTCAGGTGATGCCGCCCGCCAGCCTGCCCCCGGGTACCCTCAAGCTTACGGTACCTGCTCAAGGTCCCCCACCCCCGAGATAGTGCTGCACACGTGGACGGCCTCGCTACATATCTGTTGGTTATTTCTGGGGTAGACGACGTGACTGCGTGACTGCCAAGGTTATACTCGCGGCCGGGACATCGCATGGAGTCAGGTGACCCTGTGGTTGGAGGTGCAGCGTTCAGATCGCAGAGACCCTTGGTTATGGGTGCCCGTGCGGGTCCGGGGAGATGCTGTTTCATCCGAGGGGTTAAACCCACAGCTGGAGGTGTAACAGTCGGGAAATGAGACACGGAACAGCGACACACAGCATTGGAACACAACATTTTGGGATACGCAGAGGCACGAAAATCTTGCACGTTGCCTAAATTAGAGTGGGTGCTGGAAACAGATAATGAGGGCCTTCTCAGCAGATTTCAGAATCCGGGCTGGGCTTCCAATGATCCACTTGGTGTGGCTGTAGCCGCAGCTCTCCGTGGGAGGACGGGTCCGGGACGCTGGTTTCGAGAGCACAGGCGCGCAGCCAGGCATGTTTTTATTTCGAGGGTGTGTGTCTCTGGAAGGTGCTGGGAGCTGCTGGCTGATCTCGGTCTCGGTGCAGAAACGGACGCCTCCTCCGCATTCGCCCGCGCTGCCCTCGGGACTGAGAGACTGAGCCCAGCGCTGTCTTGCACGGCCGGTAAAACAAGTGACCTGGAAACCTTGTTTGAATAAAGACTGAACCTTGGGAGCTACGGCAGGTGCCAACGGCAAAAGCCACAATAATGTCCACAGCCCGGAATGATGGCAAGAATGTAACAGGACAAACCGTGCACTTGAAACAATGTACTGCGTCCTCACGTGGAGAATTACGGGTGTTGGAGATCAGTGACGTCGTTCCTCAAAGGAATGGAAGGTTAGACTGACTCCAAATGTACCAGTGTCAGTAGTTGGGGAGGCTTTCAAAAGTGGATGGGGACGGGCGCCTGGGGCTCAGCCCGTAAGCGTCTGCCTTCGGTTCAGGTCACGATCTCAGGGTCCTGGGATCCAGCCCCGCGTCGGACTCTGCTCAGGGGGCGTCTGCTTCTCCCTCTGCCCTTCATCCCACTTGTTCTCTCTCTCTCAAATACATAAATAACATCATTTTTTTTTTAAACAAATGGATGCTGAGGTGGTATTCATAGAAGCAGAGGGTCCAGACCAGGGAGAAGCTGGTCTTGGGCTTCAGTCCTGGCTCGGCCGTGGCAGCACATCACCCGGGGGAGAGATGTATCCGGTGAGGCTCCCCCGGAAGGAAGCGAGCAGCAGGGACGACTAGAAGAACGGAAGAGCCGGGGCCGGGGCCGGAGAGCGAGCGGAAGCGTGAGGGGCTCTTCTGCACAGAAATGCTCAGCCTCACGGGGGACGAGATGGGCGCGATGTAAGCCAGCACTGAGGCACCACGACCCGGGGGTTGGCGAGGTCGCCGTGCTATGGTGCGATGACAGAGTCCACCGTGAGCTTACTGGGGTCCCCGTACACACGCTGGGGTGGAGAAAACAGCGGACACGCACGGACACCCAGAGCAGACCGTACTCCACAGCCCCTCCCCTGGCTAGGAGTTATTTTCAGTGAATGAGAATGAACACGGAGTTGCCGTGTCCAGAAAGAAACGCGGTCATCTTTTTCTTTTCCTGGACTTCCCACACATAAAAAATCACACCAGCAAAAACATTAAAAGGCACATAAAACAACATGACCACTGCAGTTTAAAAAACGACCTAATGCTTTTTTATGTCATTAACTTTTTTTTAAAAAAACCTACATATTGGTCTGTCCCAGTAACAAATAATAATACGCAGTTACTTTTGAGTTTTAAGACTAACTTCTGTAAATTTTTAAGGTTTAAAGGCAAATAGAAGATTTAAGGGATCACACAGAAAGATCAAATTGATATAACTCCAGTCCAAAGGCAGGCGTGTGTAAGGCGGGGGGCTGTGGACAGGGCTGTACTGGTAGTGAGCCTCCCAACATGCTCCCGCTGCCTCCAGGAATATTCTCTCTCAATCCATGTAGACAGGAGGCCAGGATCACATGTAGGGGCACCTGGGGGGCTCAGTCGGTAAAGCCTCTGCCTTCAGCTCAGGTTATGATCCCAGGGTCCTGGGATGGAGCCCCGTGTTGGGCTCCCTGCATGACGGGGAGCCTGCTTCTCCCTCCCCCTCTGCTCCTCCCCCTGCTTGCTCTCTCTCGCTCTCTGTGTCAAGTGAATAAATATCTTAAAAAAAAAAAAAGATCTCTTGTAGATGATGAATACCCAACAGTCACTGCAATGATCCTGGAGAAGTTAGACCAACCGAAGGTCTTTGCGGGGAGAATTTTATCATTGACTGTAGACCTTCCAAGTCATGGTGTCAAAAAGTAGCACACCAATTCTTGTTTGGTTCTATGATTGGTTTTTAAGTTTTGTACAGACAATGCATTCCTTGTTGCCTTCACGGTGGGGGGGGGCAGACGCTGCCCCCTCCCTGCCTCAGTGTGCCACTGGGGGGAGCAGAGATTGGCAAACGCCCCCCGCCCCCCGGTGGGGGAGGATGTGCAGCTCTCTACCCCGGTTATGACTGCCTTTGCTCCGTCACCCACCAATTCCACACTTCTGCGAGTGGTCCCCCAGCACACCTACAGAATAACATACGCGCCACATTAGTCATTGCGGCCTTAAGTTTAAAAGATTAAAAATGACCCAAATATCCATCAGAAGAAAACTGGTTAATGGACTCGTCTCTCCTGAAGAGGTGGGTGGGGGAGGGGGATCTGTTTTCTCACAAAATTAGAGCGTCATGAAGCGGACAACAGTGTGCAGATGGTGTGACTGTGTGCCGCCTTCTATTTCCGGGAGAGAGGACATGAACTTAAACTCGTATTTGGAGAGACAGGTCAGTAATTAATGACTGTGGGCGTGGGGCCGAGGAGACCGAGGACTGGAGGGACGGACAGAAAAGGGAGGAGGGGGATTGAAAAAAAGGCGTCTCAGAGGGGACAGGAAGCGCCCTCACATCTGTGCCAGGCTATGCATGTCCCAGCTGCCCCCGGTGTCTCCAGGGCCTGGAGGGGCCCTGAAGTTAGAAGAGCGATGGCGATGGCCCTTGGCTCCCTGTCTGGAAGGAGCGTGGGGAGGAGGGCGGGGGAAGATGAGAGTAAATTTGAGTAGGAGTTTGGACGCTCAAGGGATCGAGCTCCAAGCTGGAGCTTTCTAGAGGGGGTGCACTAGGCTTCCCCCAGCTCCCCGTGCCGGAAGTCAGGTAACAACCCCCATCCCAGGCTTCCTCTGTGCAAAACTTGACAAGTTCCACGTGAGCACGTGACCGCTTTGCCAGAAGGCTCCCCAGCTCAGGAACGTGTCGCTGAGCGCCTTTTTCCGGCGAGTTTATAATTTTAATGAAGAACCCATTCTGTTGGTCTCTCTAAGTGTCTTGCCATAAACTTGGCGAGGTCTCCAGGGACCTCCAGGAAATCAATTCTGATGAGCTGCGTCCCAACGCTGAAAGGAGAGGGAGAAAGTTCCTTCTCCACCTCACTTGACACCAGAAATTGCTCCTCAGAACGCGGGAGCATCAGTATTCTCCTCAGACCGGGGGGACGGGTGGGCATCCATTACGGGTAATTCGCGCTGGTGTTGTCTCCCGGCCCTTCCAGCTGGCCGAGGCTAATTGCGTCTCATCTGTCCATCTGCACACGCCGCACGCGCATCCGACGTTGCCAGAAAGAGAAGCAGGCGAGCGGGGGTGGGAGATGAGACCGTGGCAGTTCACGCGCCCGGCCATGCAGCTGAAGGAAAATGCAGCGTCTCGCCTCTCTGCCCAGAGGACAGAGATGGTCCTTTGGACAGGAAGAGTCTGGAGGCTGCAAATGTATTATTAGAATCCTGGAGAGTGTCCACGAGTAGGCCATGCACTGAAAGTAGAGGAAACTGTTCTCCCGGCGGAGTACCGTGGCGATTCCAGAATGGTCTACTACTTAGTTCGTATAACTGCTCGCTTATCCTGGAAAGAAACACTTCTTTGGAATGAAAAGCACCGTGGCTTTTGCTTCCGCATTTTCTTCAAAGGGTCTTTCTTCAAATGCATGAATTTTGGGGGTGGGGGCCATGGATATTTAGGGCTCAGCGTAAGACAGCCGTAATCGGACGCGGCCAGTAAGTTCTGACTTGCGTCTCTGCTACAGCAGAGTGGATTTGACTGGAAAGTAATGTCTATTTTTTTTTCTAGAGAAATCATAGAGGAAGATTGTGAGAAGGGATCTCATCCTAGCAGACAAAGTAAACTGGGGGACGCAGGGAGAAAGGAGTACAAGAACGTACACACGAGCACTCTCCGTGCGTAAAATTCTATCGTATTTCTGCACGCTGGCGCTCAGAAATGAAACTGAGAAACAGCTCCTGTCACAGGAACACTAAAAAGACTTGAATACGTAGGAATACATGTAACCACGGTACAGAGCTTGTACGCTGAAACCCACAATGCAATGCTGAAGTGCACTAAAGGAGATTCGCACAGACGGGAAGACAATCCCGTTGATGACCAGAAGACCTACGGCCATTGTTAATGGCCGCACACCCCCGCTCGGTCCCCACCAAAACTCCAACTGACTTCTTTGCACACGTTGACAAGTTCATCCCTAAATGTCTACGGAATTGCAAGGGGTCCTGAGCGGCCAAAGCAGCCCTGAGGAATAAGAACAGTCAGAGGAACCCCACTTCCTAACTGTGAAACTCCCTACAAGGCTACGGCAATGGCTACAGTGAGGCACGGGCACAGAGGTCCAGATCCGTGGAACAGAGATGGGAGTCCAGAAATAAGCCCTTCCCGTTCACATCAGCCGATCTTGGGCAAGCGCTTTTAATGAGGAGAAGACAGTCTTTCCAACCACAGTGCTGGGACCACTGTATGTTCCTCTGCAGGAGAAGGAAGCCAGGCCTCTTTCTCACACCATCTAGAAAACTTGAGTCGAAGACCTCGGTGTCAGAGCTGACATACAGCTCTGTAGCAAGATGACGCAAGCACTCTTCTTTGTGACTCGGATTAGAAGGTGATTTCTGATTCTCATCCCCTTGATCATCTGTGCACACTGGTCCCCAAATATCCCCTCTTCTGGATTCCTGACTTGCTTATGGAACCGCCAACCCAACATGCCCCAGTGGAGATACCCTGGGTCTCTCATGCTGCGCACGCCCAAACCTGAACTCAAGATCCGTGCCCACACTTCCACCTGCCCCCTTGTCTCCCTGCCCAGGGTCAGTGCCAGCCTAGGAGACCCAGCCATGACCACAACACGTCCTCCGCCACGCACCCATCACTCTTCAGCGCTGATCCCTCTGCTTTCCGAAACCTGGTCGATATAACTGAAAGTCACCAGAGAGATGAGGAGCATATATAATTTACACCTGCCTGTCCCACATCCTGCACTCACTGGGCTTGTTTTGTGCAGAACATAAAAGTGGAGAAGACACGGAAATAAAGGCAGTGGCCGGGAGACCCCTATTATGAGTTACAGAGCCTTGACACATCCAGATTGTCAAAGTGACACATGGGAATCAGATGGAGTTTAGGATAGCAGAGACAGAGGAAGGTCTTTCTTCTGTCCCGCACACACACACACACACACACACACATATTTTCAAAAAATGGAATCCTGTTGTGAAGGATATCATCACGTGTAACTATTTAAAGAAACATAGAAGCAATATTTTCCTTTTGTTCTAGAAACCATAAGACAGTGCCACTAACGGGAAAATAAGAAGGAAGACCAGTGAAATGGGAGGCCTGAGCCCAGGTCTTGATGTCTTGGGATTCCCAGGTCACTTTCCAGGGAGCGCCTTAGGGGGCTGGACGGGGCGGGGGGGTGGGGGTGGCGGTTGCTGATGTCATACGTGCAATGATGCAAAGTCATGTGGAACCTAGCATCAGGGGTCTTGTCATCTGGGTCCCCCAGCATCACAGGGAAGGTCTCTTGTAGGAGGAGAGAAGACGTGGTGCCCAGCCGCTGCGTTCACACGTGGGGAAACAGGCTGCTGGGACCCCAGAGTCTATGAGCGCCTGCAGAAGGACGAAAGCACTGGGCGGAAGGGGCGGGAGCACAGGAAGACAGTGCAGAAAACCTGGCCCGCGGTCGCACTGGGAGGACGAAGTGAACCCAAGCCTTGGGGCTTCAACATCTGTCTCTGTAGAGAGGGCGCAGAGGGTGGGAGCGGGGCCAAGTGGTTCTCGGATGCCCTCCAGCACACGGGTGCAGGGATGGTCCAGCAGAAACCTCAATCCCCACTGCTCTTCCAGAAAGAATGTCCCCAGTGTATCACGACAGTGCCCCCAGTCGCCCAGCTATGGAAAGAGCCCAGACATCTGTCGACGGATGAACAGATAAAGAAGATAAAGATGGATGTATCTATACATCCTAATGGAATACTACACAGCCATCCAAAAGAATAAAATTTTACCTTTTGCAATGACGCGGATGGAACTAGAGGGTATTATGCTAAGAGAAATAAGTCAGCTAGAGGAAGACAATTATCATATCTCACTCAAATGCGGAATTGAAGACACAAGATAGAGGATCCTAGGGGAAGGGAGGGGAAATAAAATAAGACAGAAACATAGAGGGAGAAAACCGTGAGACTTTTAAATCTAGGAAATAGAGCGAGGGTTGCTGGAGGAGAGGGGCCTGGGGGATGGGGTAACTGGGGTTTGGGCACTGAGGAGGGCACGTGATGTCATGAGCACTGGGTGTTACATGCAACTGATGAATCACTAAATTCTACCCCTGAAACTAATTTAAAAAAAAAAGGAAGGAAGGGAAGAAAGAAGGAGGGAAGGAAGGAAAAAACAGCATTAAAGAAGTTTATTTGAGACCAATACTGTCATAGATAGAAAAGGAGAACCAGTTGAATCTATAATGGGAAGAGAATCTGTGACACGTGGTACATCCCTTAATTCTCTTGCTACTGAGAAGTTTATTCTCATTTAAAAAGTAGGAGTCGAGGAATAACTCAGCGTGGCATGAAGTTAAACCGGTCTCGGGGGCCAGGAGTCCTCAGGCAGGAGGAATGATAAATGGGTTGGACAAGAATATTCTGGAGTACTAGCCTGGTTCCTGCCCTGGGGTCTCTTGTAAATAGGCTTGGGGGGAGGCAGGTGAAGGAGGGCAGCAGGTCGGGTCCCCACTGCTCAGGGAGACCTGGGTGGGGAAGCCTCAGCCCTTCTCCTGATGGCCCCGGGCACTTCCGCCCCAGGATGGCCCGTCCACACGGCTCCCAGGCCCCTGGAACCTTCTTCAGTGTCCGTCTCTCCCTTAGATGAAGAAGAGCTCTGGCATCTCCGTCAACTTCTTTCTTTTCATCCCAGAACTGTTTTTCTTAATCACACGCATTTTATTGCACAAATCATAGGCAATTTAGAAATTTACAGGGGAGCAAAAAGAAGATGAACATCATTTGTAATTCCACTGTGCAGAGAGAAGGTTCCTCCCTGTCCGATCTATTTTAACACTTTATCAATTTAATTTTTACAAAAGCGGAATAGGATTCAGCATGGGCACCGAGTTCCCTTTAGACTGAAAGAGTTGTCTTGGCCATTTTTCTGGAGCAGTACGTGTCCTTTTCTGATGCGAGTTTACCGCAGTGTATATCGTCAATAAACGTGGGGGCATTTGGTGACCCGTTTCCTCCCGTTCTTACCGTCAGCTCTTCGGGCACAGCCGCGAGTAGGTAAGCTGAGAAGAGATGATTTGCACAAAGACACATCTCGGTGGCCTTTTATAGACCACGGGGTCACTGTCCAGGACAGGGATCTCCCCCTCCTGCCACCTGAGATCCCTGGGCCCGAAGACTCCAGTAACGCTTGTTACCTTCAGCACCGCTGGTGCCGCCCTCATTCAATTTGTGTGTCCAAGAACGGTGCGCGCACTCTCCCGTCAACCACCGCATCCACACTTCTTCAAGAACTGCTGGTTTTTCCCCAGGGAGGACTGGTGATTTCCAAATGTTCGTCCGACACGGAAAATACTCTTCCTTCATTGCACGTGCGGCAAATCCCTTTTCCCGTGGGCACTGGAGTTTTTAGGTTTTGTTGTTTTGTTGTTGTTTTAAAAGAGGCATGAGCTGCAGGGCTGCATGCCGTGAGGCGTTCCCATCGATCCCGCCCGCAAGCACGGCTGGGCCAGAGCCGCTGGGCCAGGGCCGCTGGGCCAGGGCACCGGCCAAGGAACCTGCATTCCAGAGGCCGCCCTGCACACTGCAGCCCCTCCCCGCTGTCTCTGGGGCTTCGTTCTTAACCCTCTTATTACTCTCACGTGTAAGTACTTCGTCTGCCTGGAGTTAACTTTGGGATAAATACCCGAGGTTCCCGCTTTCTTTTTATTTTTATTTAAATCTGCACATCCGTTTTTGACCTTTCCTAAGTATCCCTTATTACTATTATCAAGTTAAATGAATGTTTGAGGGTTTTTTTGCATTTGGTGGGGGATAACTGGACTCTCAGCCTGCATCCTTGGACTGATCATGGAAACAAGCCAACTTACACCAGAATTCCACAGAGCCGCATTTCAGGCCCACGTCTGTGTTCGTTCATTCATTCATTCATTCATTCATTCGGCATGCCCTTCCGCGCACCCGCTCTGTGCTGGGGATTCCGCTGCACCTGTCACCCACAGACGAGCTGCCAGGAGCCCGAGGCCCGTCGGGGCGGCCCCACCAGGAAGATGCCGTCGGAGTCCCCCGCATTCCCACAGCTCGAGTCTGAGACTTTGGCTGGTTCCCTCGTACCCGAGCCTTTCTGCAGCTTCTTCCTGTCTGTTGACTTTGACCCCCTCCACACTCCCCATCCCCAGCCTCCAGTGTGCTCTCTGGGTCAGTGAGCTTGGCTTCCGTGTGCTGGTTCCGAGATCCCACGTGTAAGTGAGCTCATGCGGCGTCTGTCATGCTCAGATCTAATGCCCGGAGGTCCGTCCGTGCGGTCACACAAGGCAGGATTTCATCTCCTGAGGCGGAGAAATATTCCCTTGTGTACACACCCCGCGTCTTCCTCATCCTTCATCAGTCCACGGACACATCTGCTTCCACATCCTGGCTGCTCCAAATAGGGCTGTGACGGACACTGGCGCGCTCAGGCCTTTCTGAGTTAGTGTTTTCGTTTTCTCGGGTGAACACCCAAGATTGGTATTCTTGGATGATACAATAATTCTATTTTTAATTTGGGGGGGGAGCTCTGCACTGTTTCCCACAGTGGTCACACCCATCTGCATTCCGGCCAACAGTCAGATATTTTATTGTAAAAAATGAATATTAAAAAGGGGGGGGCCTAGCTATCTCCCCTAGAGGAGTGCACAGCTCTTGATCTTGGTCAAGGTCACGAGTTCAACCCCACGTCGGATGTGGAGATGACTTAGATACATGAATAAACTTTTAAAAAACGAACATTATTTCACCCAGTGCTACGAAGTGCCATCTTCACCATACCTCAGTTTTTAAAAAAATATTTGGTTTCTTTTCTGTCCATCTGGTTATTCCTGAACCAGACAGTTCACAGCGTTGCCGCTTTCAGCCAACGCTCGAGCACAACGCGGACATCAGTAATTCTATTTCCTCCAACGACATCTTGGTGTCTTTGCGAGCACTTCTCCTTTCCGTGAACTGAGATCCGCTTGACACGCTCGAAAATGACCTCCTCGCGTTTCCATTAGAATCACATTCAATGTATGAATTAGTTTTTGGAGAGCGGCTGCCTTGGCGATGACCCTTCCTCGCATGGATTTTCTCTGCATTTATTCACGTTGACGTTTATGTCCCCCAGTTAAGAAAAATGTTTAAAAATAAAGACCCAGCCAGTTTCTTATTAAGTTTACTCCTAAGTAGTTTATAAATTATCTCGCGCTCTGCTCGTGGACCTTTTCCATGTAATTATTACGAGGACGATCGAAGACTCGACTATTTACTTTGTGTCCACTTGGCTTGAATTCTGAAGCGGTTGGGTTTCTTCCCTCAGCTTTCCAGGTGGGCACGTCTTACCCGTAAGTCCGTCATACTTCCTCCTCTCTTTCCTCACGACGACACTTCCTTCCAGAACCTTCCAGAAGATGCTGCGTGGGTAGCAGTGTGTAAGTAACCACCACCTTCATTTGGCTCCCGGCTCAGAGGGACAAGCCTCTCTGGCTGGTCAGGCAACGGCTCCTCACGGGGCCCCAGAGACAGGAAGGAGCTGGATGGAGGCTGCCTTTTTCGGGGTGCTGTGTTTCTTGAAGGAGCGCCTGGTGATGTCTTGACAGTCTGACCCCATTTGTTCCCACGCACCCTCAGTGTCCCCACTGCGCCATCTACATGATTGTGTTCATGGGTTGGGTCCTCCTCAGGGGGTCTGCAGAGCCCAGGGCATCAGACCTCCATGGTCACCCCTTCCTTCCAACCCACGTTCCAGGGAGAGCTGGACATGACCCCCTCTCCAGGCCAGCGGCGCTTCCTTCCATCCTCGGTGCTCCGATCTACACAAAGGACCAGCCCCGTCCTCGGCTCCTGAAAGTGTAGCCCACCTACCCGAGTGTGCGCATAGCAGACTTCCCGTGAAGATGTGGGGTGCGGAGGGAAGACCCAGCAAGCTCACTGGAGGGTGTGTGTGCTGCAGGGTTGACACCGGGATCTCAAAGAGCTAAGAGGACCCCCACGTGCATCCCTGGTCACTCCCAATCGCCAAAAGGGGGAGACAGTCCATCCATCAGTCAACAGCATGGATGGAAGAAACGTGGTGAATGCATACAGTGGAATGGGACATCATTCAGCCTCTAAAAAGATGGAAATCCTGCTGTTTGTGACAACACGGATTAACCTGGAGGACGTCTGCTGGGTAAAATAAGGCAGGAGCAGAAGGGCAAATTCTACACAATTCCCCTTCTGTGAGGTAGCTAAACTATGAGCAGCAGACAGTGGTGGGGGGTCTGGGTGGCCCCGTCCGTTACGAGTCTGACTCTTGATTTCAGCTCAGGTCATGATCTCAGGGTCATGAGATCGAGTCCCGCCTTGGGCTCTGCGCTGGGCATGGAGCCTGCTGGGGATTCTCTCTCTCTCCCTCTGACTCTCCCCTTCCTCCCTCTTTCCCTCCCTCTCATTCTCTCTCTTCCTCTGCTCCTTCCCTTAAAAAAAGAAAACGCGGGAGTAGAGTGGGGTTGCCAGGGCTGGGGGGAGGCGGAAATAAAGACATGCTAACCAAGAGGCACAAAATTAGTCCTTTAGAGGAAGGAACTGTTGTGCGGGCAGGCGACAACACTGGGCTCTGCCCTTCAAAATCTGCTGAGAGGGCGGGCGTCCCGCCACGTGTCCTGCCCACAATATAATTTTTTTTTTAAAGATGACTTCCTATAAGAGCAAACAACTTGAACTGAATATTAGCACATTCTTGAGCTCTTTTCTCAATTAGAAGCCCTCCCAACCTCAGAAAAGACTCCTCCCACCTCCCCAGGAGCCAGGAGTCCTCAAGCACCTGTTATTTTGGGTGTGTGTGTGTGTGTGTTTGACGTTGTCCCTGCTACTGTAGTGGTCAACGCTGGGGATCCTCTGGGGCTTGAGAAGTGGCGGTCCCTCGGCTCGTCTGAGGGTGCACCCCCCCCCCTTGCTCCCTGTCTGGGTTTCTCAGGCAAGTCAAGAGAGGCACCCTCTTGAGCTGGACATCCAGGGACCAAATTTGGTCCTCGAGTCCCATTTGCCGACCAAGAGACTGAGGGCTGTTTCAGCCTGGGAGGGCGGCTGCCTCGTGCCCTCGCCCAGCTCGGGGCCCTGGCAAACCACTACGTGGGCTGTGCGGCCTTCCCAGGGATATGAGCCACAGCATCGACTCCAGGGTGCCATGATTTACAAAAGATTTCATGGCATGGCATGGCCGAGGGCAGGTCCCCCAGGTATTTTCTCCCTCTTTCCTGGTAGAGCCCGGAGGCTAATGTTCCTTGGCATTGGTGCGTGGGCTGGGCTCAGCGGGGTCGTCCCTGGGTGTGCATCGGGGCAGCTCCGTGGGCTCGTAGCTGATCTGATGCCTTCCCTAGGGTTGGAACAGGTGGGGGCTGGGGGGGCCTTTCTCTGTCCCCACAGGAGCCTGGACCCCAGGATAGGGCAGAGGACGCTGCCAGGCCTCCAAAGGGCCGGCTGAGAAATCGCACTAGATTCTACTCCTTAACACAAGTCACAGGCCAAGAGGGTCCGTCTCTTGATAAAACTGAAGAATTCCTATGAATCGGTCTCCTACGATTTCCTGACAAACAACCCCGTGGGGTTTGGCTGATCTGCGAGGGGGGATGTGGGCGGACGGCACTGCTTCCCACCGTAGGTCCATGGGCTGGCGGGATGTTCTGTCTGGGACCAGCAGATGGGCGAGGGCTTCTCGCTCCTGGGGTGGTGGGGCACAGGAGGACTAGCAGAAAAGGGCAAGGACGTTTGAAGGTCAGACTCAGAACTGATATCTTTTTATGTCAGACAACATACTCCTGGCCAAGACTAGCCACACAACCACCTCCAAAGTCAAGGGCGGGAGAAGGGCACCCCATCCCGGATGAGTCATGGCACAGTTGTGGGCACGGGAGGCATGCTACGGTACACAGCTCACTCCATCCCCCGCCCCCCAAAGAAACCAGTCCTGTTAAAATCAGGACTCTAGGAATAGCAGAGACAAATAGTAACCCTATGAAATGGGTAGTTAGGTTTAAAGAACTCCCATTAACGTGGGCATTAAGTTAATGCAAACATTACGTACCCACCCCCACAAGGAGGTTGTAGGAGGAAAGGCTGTTAATGATAACGCCATCTAAAAGCCTAGATTATTCCAAGAAAATAGAGTGTTGAATGGGGACAGGAGGAGAGATTTAAAGGCGTATTTTATTTCTTGCTTTACTTAGGGAGAGGAGAGTTATTTTTCATTTAAGTAGAGAAAGACAATTTCAAATTTATGTTTTTTCCTTAAAGGTAATAACTAGTGTAGTCGAGCAAGACCTATAGCTTCTAAAACACCGAAGGGAAGAAGCAGCAGGAGAAAGATTCGCAGCATCACAAAGAATGATCGGGGAAAGACGGGGAAGCATAAGGACCTAAGCCCAGAGAGTCCCCGCAGGCGCACGCGGAGGGCAGCCCGCTCAGGGCTCAGGGCGCCAACCCCCCGGGTCCAGCACTGCCTCCCTGACCAGGTGCTGCTCTGGGACCCTGAGGTGTCAGAGTAAAGTGTCTGCAAGTTATGGACTAATTAATTTTGCAGCGAGAAAGAGGCGGAGGTGGGACCCGACATCTCAGCCCTTAAGAAAGCGTCGTTTGGAATCGCAGACTTGGGACCCTCATAAGAACTGACCCTGGGCCTGCTTCTTGGGCGCTGTGAGAAAACAGACTCCCGGGTGCCTGGGGGCTCGTCGGTGAAGCCTATGCCTTCAGCTCAGGCCATGATCCCAGGGTCCTGTGACTGAGCCCCACATAGGGCTCCCTGCTCAGTAGGGAGCCTGCTTCTGCCTCTCCTCCCTGCTAGTACCCTCTCCTGCTCTGCCTCTCTCTTTGTCAAATAAATAAATAAAATCTAAAAGAAAAGAAAAGAAAAAGGAAAACAGACTCCCAGGTCCGGTTATAAACAATGACAAATGGTAACAATCAACCCAGCTCTGGTGTTAACGCGAGACCTTCTCCCTCCCTGGGTCCCGTCAACTTTACATCACTGAGACTTCCCGAGGGTCCCCTCTGGCCCATCTGCCCACTGCCAGCCCCCAGCCCCAGTAAACTCCAAATTCCCAGAAGGCAGGATCACCGATGACTGTATTCGTTCACTGTTGCATCTCCAGACGCAGAAATGGAGCCTGGCCCATGACAGGCACCAGACACGTGTGTGGGGTCTCCATGGGTGACCGTGCCTGGTGGGGACAGTGGAGAGGAAGATATTCTCCAACCAGCAGGGGGTTGGAAGTGGGAGGACGGGCTCCAGAGCAGAGGTGGGGGGCCGGAAGCCGGAGGAGGACACTCGGCCCCTCCTGTGGGGCAGGAGAGCAGAGCACGTGGGTGCCCTGCAGGTTGGTGTTTGCAAGGGGATGCTGCCCCCGGGAAGCTCCGTAGGACTTTCAGAATAACACTTGGACCTCAGCATCGGCAAGTGACACGGGACTCGGGTCCCCAGCGGTTGGAGGACCAGAGTCTGGAGGGACTCGCCCGTCCCACTGAGCACGCACACAAGGACTCCCCCAAACGCACACGCGTGGGAGTCCAGCACCCGAGCGTGTCCCCTGCTTGTCCCCACCCCAGCCGCAGGTGACACTCCACAAGCCCTCACGGGACGAGTTAAGACAGGGCATCGCTCTGTACCAAACCCCTCCTCCCCCTGCCAGGATGAGAGACTGCTGGCCCTGTTTGTGCGTGAACGTGAGAGCTTGGACTGGGGCCCCCGCCCGGACCCCCGGGGCTGCCGCAGCCCATGGAGCAGGGAAGGGGGGAGGTGCTGGAGACGCGTCGTGTCCCGGACTTGAGACTTGAAACAACGGGGCCCATATGGGCAGGAAATTATTTTTAAATGGCTGAAATGTCTAATTTCCATAACCTGCATTTCTTGTTCACACTTGCGCGCGGGGGCGTTGGATAAGCAGTGGAAGAGCTGGCGACTCATTCACGTAACTCGCTCGGGCCTCCTGAGAAGGGTTCAGAGGCCTTGGTTTGGGGCTGTTGCTGTTTTTAGGCTGCCAGTATATAAAAAAGTTTAAAACTGTCAGAGTGGGTTTAGGAAAATTGTAGTAAATCTTACATGTTTACATTTAATGAAACAACACTTTTTTTTGAGCTTTTCTTTTTTTTAAGTTTATTTAAATTCTATTAATTAACTTACAGGGCCACTTAGCATGCGGTCCCCTTCGGATAAAACACTCTTCTGGACTGGCAATCGGAAGAGGAGGAACTAAACCCCACCCCCGACTTTGTCACTGTCCAGAGTCACCCGGGGCCGTGCTTGCCTGGACCTGGATAAGGAGGGGATGGTCCAGTGGCCTCCAAGGCCCTTCCCTCCCCTGACCACTCGACCACGCACACGTTGGACTCCTGATGGGTTTTTCATCAAGAGTTTTGCTTCCTGGGGCGCCTGGGTGGCTCAGTGGGTTAAGCCTCTGCCTTCAGCTCAGGTCATGATCTCAGAGTCATGGGATCGAGTCCCGTATCGGGCTCCCTGCTCCGTGGGAAGCCTGCTTCCCTTCCTCTCTCTCTGCCTGCCTCTCTGCCTACTTGTGATCTCTGTCTGTCGAATAAATAAACAAAATCTTTAAAAAAAATAGTTTTGCTTCCTGGCGCATCACAGGGCTGGTTTTACTAACCAAACCTTCAGACCGACCATGTCTCCCTCTGCCGCACTGCCCCTGACTCTCACGGTGTCTGTGGGGGGGTCCTCTGAGGGTGCCGGCAGCTCCCTGCAGACACTGATTCCTGGGGGAGGGGAGACGGAGGAGGTGGTCGGCCTCCTTGCACCCCAGCCCCTGACATGCTCAGACTCCCCTGCCCCCCGCCCCCAGCACCAAGCCGCGTTTGTCTACTCGCTCATCTCTGGAGGAGGAGGGAAGTGTTTGCAGGGCCCCCAGCCACGTGGCTTCACTGTGGGCAAAGATCACTAAAAGTAAACTTGGCCAAAACATGACCATATACACTCCTGCGTTTGAAAACTCACTGGAGTCACTCGCGTGTACAAAGACAAGCCTCTCCCTTCACGCTCGCTAGGGTGTCCACGGCCAGCACAGCCCCGTGCCCTGACGAACAGGGACTTCCCGGCTCGGAGCCCCTCCACCCCTACTGCTCCCCACGGCTGGTGGGTGGTCTCCGCGGCCGGGCAGAGCACCCCGTGGACTGGGTCAGAGGAACATGGGTCGGGTTTGTGCCGCTCCCCCAGCAGCTGCGCAGATGACCGTGGGACAGAGTGTGGCAGCCTGTGTCCCTGTGCCGTGTGCTGGACGCGGGCTCCCCAGAAGCAGACACGGGGCAGGGCTGTGTGTGACACTTAGCGGGGGAGACTGGGCTGCAGGCCTGACGGGCCTCAGGGGCAGCAGGCTCTGCCCGGAGGGTGTCTGAGTCGCATCCCCGTGGTAGGGACAGTCCTCACATGCCCCTGACAGACACAGAGGTGCCTTGTTACAATGTCCTCTCTCCACCCCAAGTCCCTTCCTCGGTGAGGTGGTCTCACCCCGACCCTTCCTGGGTGGAGGGAGAGTCTGACGGATCTTCCAGAATGTGCTCTTTGTCCCACACACCTTCGCCGAGGGCCAAGCCAATTCCTCGGGCCTCAGTCCCCAAGACTGGGGACGGAGTGTGTCCCACAGGCCACACAGGGCTTGCCTGTGCCACTGGGTAGTGGAGAGGGGTCTGGCGGGCAGCACCTCCGAAACCCCTCCAGCCCACGGAGCATAAAGTGGTACGGAGGGAGATGAGGCCGGGGGCAGCTCACAGCATCCGTAGGCTTAGCTGAACCCCCAGGCCTCAGGAAGGGCAGAGCCACCGCGATGTCAACGGCCTTGGCCCCGGAAGCCTGTGATCCTCTCAATGTCACTGCCATGGACGGACCCGCCTGCATGTCTCCGAGTCTCAAAGTCCCAGACGCTCCCACGGAGGGTCAGTGGTGACCACACACCCATCAGCGGGTGGCCGGGACTGGTCGTGGACCCACAGAGCCCTGGGATGGTTCTCCAGGGAGAAGGGCCATGAGCCAGGCCACCCGCCAGATGGTGTCGACAAGTGAGGGGGCAGTGATGACTTGTCTCCGGGACCACGAGGACTAAGAGGGTGAATCAGGTTTCAGTGCCCAGGAGGCCTTGCCAGCTGGGCCCACGGCGGGTGGTGGGACGCCTGAGACCAGGAAGTTACTCCGCTGCCTGAACACAGATGCCGCTAGAACCTCAGCCCGGCTTCCTGCAAACACGTGTCCTTGGTCACCGACAGAATGTCCCCCCCTCCTCCCACTCCAAATCCACCCTCGGCATCCTGGCCGAGAGCCTCCGGCCAGGGAGGGCACGACTGTCCTGTGTTACCCGTGTCCTCAGGACGCTCCCCAGGCCCCCCACACGCCCCGGTCCTCTGTGACGGTCCCCGGTCCCACCGCACACCATGCCAGCCACACTGTCCTGCTCGCGGTTTCTGTTTGTCTCCGTTACCATAGCAAGACGGAATCCGCCCGCCACCGCACTCACTTTTTCTTCGAGGTATAAAATCCGGTGTTCGTGTTCACGGAGCTGTAGCCACCACCGTGTTTAATTTCCGTGTAGTCTCCTGGCCCCAGAGAGATCCCAGCCCCAGCAGCAGCCACTCCCAGCTCCCCCGTCCCCCCGGCTTCTGGAAACGACTCATCTACTCCTGCCCCCACGATTCTCCTGCTCCTGATGTCTCCGGTCAGCGGACTCCTTGCATCTTCAGCATGGCAGGACGTTTCCAGCGTTCCCGCGTGTCACCGCGTGCGTCGGGGACGGCTTCCTTCCCGCGGTGGGATCCTGCGTCATCCTTCTCCAGACTGGGGCTGACAGCGCTGCTCTGGACGCCCGTGCACGAGTTTTGCGAGGACCTGTGTTTCCTGCGCTCCCTGGAATGGGACTCCCCGCTGCACGTCACCCCTGCGACCCACCTTGTGAGGAGCTGCCCAGGTGTTCATCGAAGTAAACGCGCCATTTTGCTGTCCCTCCCGCAGGGACAGGGCCCCCGTTTCTCCCCATCCCCGCTGACACTCCGTACCAGCTCCTTCTCCCAGGAGCCGTCCTGGCGGCTGTGGGGCCCCAGGTTTGCGTTTCCCCCACGACGATGGTGTCAAGCATCCTTTCACGTGCTTATCGTCCATCTGAAATATTGTCTTCAGAGACACCTGTTGCCCATTCTTTAATGGGGTTGTTTGTCCTTTTATTGTTGGGTCGTGAGAGCTCTTTACATATTCTGGATACAAGTTTCTTATCCAGTGTAGGACTGGCGGAAAGGCCTGAAACTCTTCCTGAGAGACCATGGCCAGCCGTGTGGCCAGCCCCACCCCCCAGACACCTTTGTCCTCCCTCTAACACCTGCCGCTAACCATGGTTTCTCTCACATGAAACAAAAGGCCTTACAGATTGTGCTGCTGGAGAGAGTGGTGTGTACGCCTGTCTGAAGGAAAGATGAGCTCAGACATCAGCAGAGAGTGTGCGCGGGGCTTGCGAGAATGTGGCAGGCAGCTCCCATGCTGGTCTTCTGGGGACGGTCTGGCCCGGCACAGCTCCCCACCCTCCACCCCTCACCCCATGCTGAGCCCACCGCCTGTGACGGACGGGAGGGATGGTCACATCCCAGCATCAGTGAGCGATCATGTCTGCCTCCGGAGGGAATGATGGGATTCGAGCGTCAGCCTTCGAGACAGCTGCAGGTAAAACCCTCTGGGTGCGATCACCCCCTTCAAAATAATAATAATAATAATTAATAATAATAGTGTCCAGAACTCCTCAGGCTACAAGCAAACACCATTTCCCTCTCCGAAGGCTGAAACCAGGGAGGCTGCCATCAGAACAGCCTGAGGTCACTCTGGGGACGGGGAGGGGGCAGCAAACCCCTTTCTCTGGTCTCCAGTCTGTGTCTTGAAATTCCCTCCTCATTTTAGCGTAGAACTGAAATGAGTTCTGGGACAAAGAAAGGACACAATGGATTTCAGTGAGGTCCCGAAGTGCCCCCTGCCCACCGCTGTGGCTCAAACTCGGGGGAGACTGGGACCGTCTCGAAGTTTCCCGCAGGAGAAAGACGAGCTCTGAGTTGCCTTCTCAGAATGTCACGTCAACCACACGCTGAAGAAGGGAATGAGGACGGGCGCGCCCGCAAATAAGGAAAGGCAGAGGCGAGGGGCCGTGACGGCGAGGGTGACAGGACGGAGGGCAGGTCCCGGGGCTGGGAGTCAGGTGTGTGGCGTGAGAATGCAGCAGGCCTCACGAGCGACTCCCACATCAGACTGAGAAACCGGCCGGGACGAGGATGAGACACACGGGGAGGGGAGCGCGGAGGAGGGAGGCGATGGGCTGGGTCCCCGACGGCAGAGGCCGAGCTGCCCCGTGACGGGAATGGTGGGCCTGCTGGTCAGGAGGGTTCAGTGATCCCGGAGGAGGAGAGCACACCAACCAACGTGTCACGTGTCATGCAGGACAGAGAATGTGGAGTCAGGGGAGGAGGGAGGGTACTGCGGACCCAACGTCTGTGTCTCCCCCAAATTCATGCATTGCACCCCCATTCCCGATGTGGCGGGATGGAGAGGTGGAACCTTTGGGGGTGACTCGGTTCGGATGAGGTCACGAGAGGGAGCCCTGCGCTGGGCTTTGTGCCCTCACGGGAGCAGGAGGGGGCAGGACAGCTTCATCCTTCCAGCGCGCAAGAGCGGGGCGGGGAGGGGGCGGCCTGAAGCCAGGACAAGGTCCTCCCCGACCCCCGGGGGCCTCCGTCTCAGCCTGCAGCCTGCTTCCTGGCACAGATCAGCCCCGTCTCTGAGCCCCGGCTGTGGCATTGGGCTACAGCAGCCTGAGCAGCCCAGGACACAGGGCGCGCGGCCTGAGCCGAACACGGACATCAGGCAGGGAGGGGGGAAGGGTATTTCCAGAGGCGCCCATGGCATCTGGGGTCTCTCGGAGTCACCCCACCCTCCGGAGCTTCGTGGGGCTCTCGGAGCCCTGTGGACGGGAAGCCCGACTCAACGAACGGGGGAGCGAGGGCAGCCTGCCAATGACAAGCGGAGACAGGTTCGAAGGCCGGAGCAGGGCGGGAGAGAGGTCGCCGGGGACCCGTCCAGGAGCTGGCAACGCCCTGCCTTGGGCTCCGCTTCTTGGCTGTCCAGAATTCAGTGCTTGGCTGTTAAACTTGACTTGATTATGTGTCTGCCTCCCCGAGTGGCCCTTAGACGCCCATCAAACAGGGACAGTCGGCGTCCCTTCTGTGGCCGCAGTGGTGCCTAACACCAGGGAGCAGCCCGGTGCAGGCTGGGAGCCTTTAGTGGATGTTTTTTCTGAATGACAGAGAGCGTGGGCTGGAGCTCCTTGCACCCACTCGCAAGGACGAAACACGGCTTGGGCGACTCGTCCCCACGGCATTTGGAAGGAGGCGGCTGTGTTCCTCCGTTGAATGGAAAGCACACTGCGCGGGCCCCGCCGTGTGGGGGAATTCATCCTGCTTTCTGCCATGTGGCTTGGTGCCCGTGACAGCGAGCTCCCTGGAGCCCCAGGATGTGCAGGACGTGGGGCAAGTGGGGACAGGAACACAGCGGGGGCAGAAAGGGACTTGCACCTTGCTCAGTGTCGCCATGCCCCAGCGGCCCCAGCGGCCCTCCTGCCATTCTCTACATCATTCCCAGGGATGTACTTGCCTCCTTGCCGGTTGAGGTGGTGGGACCTGAGGTCCTGCTCCACCGGCCCAGAACGTCCTTGGAAATGGCACCGGGTCCCTTTGTACCACCACCAGTGTGACCTTCAAGGTCTCCAGGGCAGCAAAGACCATGACCCATCGCCACGTTATTCTCCTTGGCAGCCTGCAGGATGGAGGACGGCGACCTGGTCCGGGAGTGAGACAGTCTTGACTCAGCCCTGATTCTGAGCTCGGATCACACCCAGATGGAGTTGTCACTGGGAGATGGGTTCTCGGTGGACTGGAAGGACGTGGCTCCATGGGGTCTGCCACGTGTTGGTGCTAACCCTCCCCTGCCCCTCCCCACTCCTTGCCGCAGCCCTGCTGAACTGGCAGCCGACACACACCCCTTCATGAGACAGCTGGTCCCTGACATCAGATTGTGCCATCAGGAGACTGGAGAAGGCTGAAGTCTCCCACGTTGTGAATCTTGGAGCATATGACAGTTTACCTATTAAAAATGTAAGTCAAAAGCAAATAGGTTGTGAGGGCAAGGGTTCTGGTAACGTGTTGCATTTTTTAAGGAAAAATCAAGGCCAATGTGGCAAAATGTCTGTATTCATTCAACGAGTGGCAGGTGCTCAGTGTCTGTGATACTAAGCTCTATACCTGCCTGAGATTGTTTTAAATGTTCTGATGCTGAAGGAAGAGGGTAGAGCAGTGGCAGATGGCAAGGAGGTGGGTAGGCGAGCCGAGGTATAAACTAATGCCCTTGGTGGCTGGTTGCAATCGGGAGGTCAGGGAGGCATGAGTCTGGCTGTAGACCAGCTATAGTGTAGACCGTAGAAATCTGCCTTTGGTACAAGGATTGAGATGAGGAACCTGGGGAGAGTGGGCACGGGAGAGTGAACCTGTGGCTTATGGAGGCTCATTACCCACCAAACCTTGCTGCTGTTCCAAAGGCAAAGCTCTGACAATCACCTCTCAGGGATAATGTGTCTTCTCCTCTCTTCTGAACCCTGACCACCCCTCTCGCTCCCTTACTCTGGAGCTTACACTGGCCTCACTCTTCACAGAGAAGATAGAAAGCACCAGAAGGCGCCCTCCGGCCCCTCCTCAGCATTCACAAAGTGGCCCTTATCTGCAGCCGGGTGGCACCTTTCCTCTGACACGATAGGGGAGGTCAGCCCTCCTCCTGGACTCCACTCTCAGCATTTCCAGGGCTTGAGAATAATCGGCTGTTATCCACATCAGCCCCTCTCTCTCCCCACTGTCCTACCAGCATCCAAACCGCTCAAGTCATTTCCCTCTGGAAAAAAAACACAAGCAATAACAAAGTCCAGCAACAGCAAAAAGCGCGTCTTCTGACCCCACATGCCACACACCGTCCCTCCCCACAGCCTTCTTCTCGCCTCAGAAGTCATCTGACCTTAGTCTCTCCCTGTCGCCCCCTCCTGCTTGCTCCTTGGCCAGTCTGAATTCCCTCCATGCCCTCTGCCACCCATGTACCCAGGAAGGTTACCCCAACCCTTGACATGGCCAAGCCCCAGGCTTGCTTTTCAGCCCTCATGGACGTGGTTTCTCAGCTTTGGATATTGGCTTCCTTCTGGAAGGAGCTTCCTTGGGTTAGGAAGCCACTTTTTCCCAGAGGCCCCGCCCCCTCACACCCTCTGTGACTCCACCTCCCTCTTCCCAGCGGGCCATCACGGTCTTGCTGGTAGGTAAATGCTGGCAGCCTCGGGATGGGTCCTCCTTCCTCCCCGTCGCTGCTTTCTCCCAGGCAGTCCCAGCTGGTGCGCGACTTCCACTCCCCACACATTCCCCGTTTCATCTTCTGCGTTGGATTCCGTGTACCTAACCGTAGCTGCAAAATCTCCACTGGAACATCCCCAGACATCCCAGATTCCACACATGAAGTCCCAACCGATGATCGAGTGCCCCCCCAATCTGCTTCTCCCCTCACCCTCCGGTCCTGCCCTGCCTTGTCCCACGGCTCAAGCTAAGATCCTGAGCAACGTCCTGGACAGGCCTCTCCCCCCAGACCCCTAAAGCTAGCGAACTGCCAGGTCCCGTCGGCTCCACCCCCAAACGCGCGTGGCAGTCCCCCCCTCTGCGTCATGGGTCCCCGCCCCGCCCCGGCCAGGCCCCCGATGGGCGTTGACCCACCTCGAGGCCTTCCCCCCACGCTACTTTACGATGCAAATCTGACCGCGTCCCTCCCTCCTGAGATCCATTCTCAGGCCAAACTTGGCTCTCGGAATGAGGGCAAAACCCTCTTGGAGGCTCTGAGGTCCTTCACGTCCGACCCCTGCCCGCCATCCTAGCCTCGCCTCCGGCCATGCCCAGCCCTCCCCGGCCCTCTTCCGGTTCCTCCTCGGCATCCAGTTCCATGTTACTTCAGGGACTTTGCACGTAGGCCCTCTTGGTCGGCTTCCCATTCTCCCGCCTTCCCCGCCCCTGCTCCTGCTCTAAACCTCAGCCCATGCATCCCCTCCTCCAGGGAGCCTCCCCACTGCCCAGATTCACTCTGGTCTCCTCTTGCATTCACTCCCTCGCCACGCCCTGCCCTTACCTGTCATGACACTTAACGTGATTATAACCAGATATTGTGTAAATGTCCCTTTAATGTCACCCTAACCCGCTGGATCATGACCTCCATGAGAGCAGGGGCCACGGCTCACTCACTCACGGACCCCACCACGGAAACTCAGATTCCTGCTCCGAGAGTGCAGGGAGGGGGTCACACGCACGTGCGGATGGGAGGACAAAAGAGAATGACATAAATACGCGTCCTCCTGCGTAGCCTTGGGGAGAACGTGGAATTCCCAGGCACAGGATGACGGGAGAGGGAAAGAGACAAGCCGACGGGGCCTCTTCCGCGGCGGGAGGCGGCGCTCTGAGCGGCCCGGCTCTCTCGAGGCAGGCTGCCCCGTGGGGTGCCAGCACGGCGGCGGGAATCACGGGGAAGGGGACCTGGACTCTCCCCCCGCCCCTGTCTAACTGATCCCTGTGGATGACAAAGTCCTCAGCCTTAGGGGATAAGATGAGAACAGATCACAGAGTGACCTGAGATTTCATTTCAGTCTCTCCCTTCCTGTCCCAGGTCCAGAGCCTCTCTCCCTGCTCTGCTTCTCTCCCGCTGGTAGTGCCATCACTGGGACACAGTCTGCTCCAATCAGAGCTGCCTCCATCTGGTAGACGGTGCTGAGGTTTAGAGCCGGAGCAAGAGGAGTTGGGGAGACGCCAGCAGTGGCTGGAGCCATGCCCTCGTACCCAGCCCTCGGGGGAAACAGTGCACAAGGAGTGAAGGGGCAAACGGTCCTTCTTGGAGCAGGGGTTCCTTATGGTTCTCTTGGGGACTGCAGGTTTCTGAGCAAACAGAACCTTCAGGGAAACATCCGCCCTGACCCACTGGGTGCAGAGTCAGGAGCCACAGAGCAAGGATTGGGACCAAGGGTCAGGGAGAACTCAGCGAGTTCCCAAAACTACCACTCCACCCGTCCCCAGCCATTTGTCACGGCCTTCTGCGTGCCCAGGGGGTCGGAGGAAGCCCCTTGTAAGCAGGCCTGTCTCAGAAGGGAAGCTGGAAGGTGGGACCCACTCCAAGAGAGAGTCCAAAAGACCAGGTTGAGGTGGGGAGACACAAGTTCCCAAGGGAGGAGGAGTCACTCCAGACCCGGGCAAGAGTGGGACAGAGTCCCCAGGAGCCCGGGGCTCCGCAGCATCACGGCTCCTGTGCAGTGTCACCAACGTGAACCCAACCTTCCCCGGAGCAGGTCCATCTCAACAGCGCCTCTCGGCAGACCCCCGCCCTACATATGGTCCCCCATTCGGGTTGACAGAGGAGGTGAGGGGCCCAGGGATGGGCACTCTCGGGCTGAATGATGCAGAGCCCGGGAACTCAGCCCCCACAGGGCTGATGGCGCTCGATCACCCGGGGCCAGCTGCAGTGAAGATGC
This sequence comes from Lontra canadensis, assembly GCF_010015895.1. Taxonomy (NCBI): domain Eukaryota; kingdom Metazoa; phylum Chordata; class Mammalia; order Carnivora; family Mustelidae; genus Lontra; species Lontra canadensis. Next base: position 6,592,779 of record NW_022631088.1, read on the forward strand.
CAGAGAGTCTGGCTCAGCCACACACCGCAAGCTCTGGGACCACTTGGCCACACGCAACCACTTCAGTTTCAAGTGTGTGACCACGTGCCGGGGGAGACAGTTGGACGTGGCAGAACCCGCAGCAGACAAAGACTCAGGTGACTCGGTTTCTAGTTCTGGGAATTTGACCTGACGTTTCTGGACTCTGGGCCAGTGGTTGAACCTCTGTGTCCTGCATCATTTCCTACCCGCTCTGCTCGGCCCGGAAGTGGGGTGAGCAGTGCGGCTGCCACATGAGAACAGGCTGTGGACACCCCCAGCTGGGCCGGCCCACAGACCCCGCCCCCTCCCCCTTGAGCCTCTGCTCTCAGGACTAGGTCGCCCATCAGCCCTCCCCAAAATGCTAAGTGGGGGATGGGCTGTGGCCGAGGTCTGCCCCCGCGGGCTGCCTTCCCGGCTCACCGAGAGCACGAATGAGCCTGGAGGTCCCGGCCCCGAGGGGCGGGGTGAGCGGGGGAGAAAGATGAGCTGACCCGCAGTCGTGCTGCGTCATCTGGCAGAGAGGCCGGGAGCCCGGAGCACACGCGTCAGCAGCACCACAAGAGCCCAGAGCTCGATGCAGACGACAGCCAACAGCTGGGGATTTTCCAACCAGCTTTCCCTCAAAAGCCGCCTCGAAGCCCATGCAGGGATGGAGCGGGCAGTGCCAGGGCAGACAGGATGCTCCGAGCACCACATGCCCAGGCCCGGTGGGGAAAATGAGGCCAGGAAGAGAGAGGGGCTGGTCCAAGGTCATGGGCAGAACCCTGCCCAGTGCGTTCCACCCAGCCCGCCTCCTGAGCCGGCCCCCTCGGGCTTTTCTGAGGGTCCTTGGGGGTCTCCTTCCTGGGTCTACAAGGCAGTGAGCTGGGCTGGGCTGGGACGTGGGCCAATCAGGTAGAAGCTCCCAACTGCGCTTCTCCACAGTGGAGAGCCATCCTGGGAGCCAGCGCCCCACGCCCAGCACACGCAGCCAAGGCCACAGGCTCCCCTGCTCCAGGCAAGCCATCGAGCATCCGTGTCCTAAACTTGGGCCTGTTGTTAAAGACGCAGTATCTAACCAAACCAAGCCCTGCCCGCATGGACGGGCACCCTAGTGGAGAGAGACCACGGACATCCCAGTAAGCATGCGCACTGGCCGTGGGGGTGAACGGTAGCGGAGACAGAGGCAGAGGGACAGAGTTTCTCCTTTGCCCAGAATGATCACAGAAGTTAGTTGACATTTGAGCCAAGGAAGGAGAGAGAGAGAGAAGCTAATCATGTTCATCTCTGGGGGAGAGCAATCAGAAGGCACGAAGACACAGGGACAGGGATGATCGGGGATGTCAGGGCAGGAGAAGCCTGGGGGTGGGGGGCGGAAAGGAGGCTGAAGAGGGACCAGCTGATCTCCTGGCACTTGTCAGTCATCAAAAGACCTTGGGTTTCACGCTGAGCAAAATGGAAAACCACTGGAGATGTTCAGGCAAAGCAGGAGTCAGGTTTTAAAGAGACAGCTCCGGCTGCTGTCGGGAGGAGTGGTCCAAGGATTCAGTCACGTACTTTACAGATGGGGCAACTTCATTAAGCAGGAGTTGTACATGGAGACTCCCAGAAAGAGCCTTAAAACTGACTGCAGGATAGGGGGCACCTGGGTGGCTCCATGGGTTAAGCGACTTTGGCTCAGGTCCTGATCTCAGGGTCCTGGGATCGAGCCCTGCATCGGGCTCCATGCTGGGTGTGGAGTCTGCTTGAGGTTCCTTCTGCCTCTCCTCCTCCCCCACCCCCCGGCAGGCACATGCTCTCTCTTAAAAAAATAAATAAGTAAAATTTCCTAAAAACTGCAAGCTCGAGATGGAGTTGAAGCCCGCGGCCGACACCTCCCCACACAGGACAGGGCTGGCCTCTGTGTGCGGGCTCCCTCGGAGGCTCAAGAGAAGGCGGACCCAGGAACCTGCCTGGGACACTGACCAGCTTGACCTTCCCCAGCCCGTGCCAGAGCTCAAACCCCTGGCTGCTCTTGAAGACGCAGCCTCCCCAGCACAGGGCTGAAAACACTCTGGGGCTCTCACGCTACCAATGGCTTAAGGACTGACTTGCAAATGCCTGAAAAACTTAAACTGGCTCTTGTACAACGGGGCCCTCTTGCTGAATATCCCCTAGATAGAAAGTGCCCCGGTTCAGCCAGCAGCCCCCAAGCCGGGTTAGAGCCAGAGGCTCTGGAAATACTTTCCCTGAGCTGTCCCTTTGCAAACTTCACCCCTGCAATAAAGGATCCCTGGACCACCAGCAGGAATTGGGGGTCAGGGAGCTACATGCCCGCTTTGTGATGCCGTCAGAGATGTGCTTCGAGCCCCTGGGGACAGATTCTGGGCCCCCGGTGGCGTCGCTGGGGCACCAGCTGGTGCCAATGGGGACATCTCCAAGCAGGGAAAAGAACAGAGGTAGGGTCGGTGCACCCCACCTTCTGTCCCCATCACCGAGAGAGCAGGCTGCCCCGTTCGTCAGCAGCAGGGCTCAATGTCCAAGTCGGGTGCATGTGAATGACGCTTAACTAATTCTGTTGAAATCAACCTGTTTTGCAGTTTCAAAGTGAGAGAGGAAGTTCCACCGTTAAAAAAAGTCTGACCGCAGTCAGACCCCCTTCCCCAGGGCCCTGCACGGCCTTGCTTCCAGCAGACACGGAGCAGGAGCGTTTGGGCAACGTCCTCTCTTCAAGGGTTAACAGCAGGGCTGAGCCCCCGAGAGATGCTCTACTGTGTGGCTCGGATTTTATGCCGCGCTGGCCCCTGTCACAGCCCCGCGAGGACTGTCCTCTGTGCCATGATGGAGAAGGCGTCACACGCTGCGACTCGGCCATGGCGGAGTAAGAATTTGAACTCAGGGCTTGTCTGACTCCGAGCCCAGTGTTCCCCACCGTGACCCCCAGCGGCCCCCAGCGGCCCCTTAGCCCACTTCCGGCATCACACGGTCCTCACGCAAGGACCGCTGGGGTCAAGATGGGAGCAGCTGTCTGCATAGCGTTCCTGTGCCTTCTTCCTTGGGGGTAGACGTGGCAGAACATGGCACCCCTGCCCGTGCCATCAGTGGCTGGGGTGATCGATCCCATATCTGGCTAGGACGCCGTGCCCCTGCCACCATGCACTGGCGGTGGGGGCGGGATCCCGCTCTGGGGAAGCTTCCTCCCCACTGACACCGGGCTCGACCGTGTGCCTTTGCCTGGCAAAGCCCAAGGCTTGCTGTCCTCGCCTTCCCTCTGCCACTAGGACCAAAACGCTCCATATAGAAACTGCTTCTTCAGCCCCAAACGGGATTCGTGACCTGGAGCCGAGCCACGGCCCGTCCATGATGCGTGCATGGGGAGGACACTTGTCCCCAGCTGAGCCAATGAAGCCCTGACTTCATCTTCAAACTAAGGACCAAGGAAATGAATCTCTTTGGGTGACTGAAGCTGTTATGTGAAGCCCGGGAGGCTGCCGTGTTTCTGTGGAGCGAGGAGCAGAGGAAGCCCGTGCCGCAGGGGAGAGGAGGGCGCGGATGCCCCGAGAGGAGCAGAGGCAGGGAGGAGAGAGAAGCCTTCGACGTGATGTTCCCCGCAGGTGTGTAGGCTCACGAGTCCCCGTCCCTTACGCGGTGCTGGCGGCCCCTCCTCTGCTGGGATTCCTGGGTTCTCTGATCCTTCCCAGGAATATGCCTTACTTCTCAAGCTGGCTTCGCTTGGATTTCTGTCCTCTGCAATGATAATGCTAACTTACACATGTCATGGTGCAGCTGAGACACCGGGGCCCGGCAGGTACACAGCACGTCCCCGGGCTCTCTGAGTCCTTTGTGACGGCACCTAGATTTGACCGGAGAGGTCCGAGGTCCACGGCGCCGCCCTCCTTGCTCAGCTAGGGGCCAGGCAGCCGGTGCCGGAGGGATGCCTGGGATTTTCCTGGCAGAGAACTGAGTCCTCAGCCAGGATCTGAGCTCCCAGAATTCAGACGGAGAGACAACGAGCTTGGAAAAACCCTAGAACTTCAAGATCCTGAAGGACTGAATCATAAAACAGGAAGACTTTGTTTTCTGGTTCTTCTCCCCCCGCCCCAGATATTTCAGTGATACTCGTTCATAATTTAAAAACCTGAGTCATTTAGAAAAGTATCAAGACGAAAATAAAAAATCACCAGAACGCCCATCAGTCAGGAAGAAAGCCTGCTAATACATCAGTGACCATTCCTCCCGACTTCCCTCTATGCCTCTACGCAGCCATAAGTAAGTATTTTCTATTTTACATAAGTGGGATCATACTAAACCTGATACAACAAATTCCATCAACTGGGGGGCTTATAAACAACAGACACTGATTTCTCACTGCTCTGGGGGCTGGAAGGTCCGAGATCAATGTGCCGGGCAAATTCAGGGTCCGGGGAAGGCCAGCTTCCGGCTCACAGATGCATCCTCACGTGGCAGGAGGGTGACGGAGCTCTCCGGGGTCCCTTTCCTAAGGGCACAGATCCCATTCAGGAGGTCTCCACCCTCATGACCTGATCCCCTCCCAGAGGCCTCCCCTTCCAGTACCTTCCCAAGCTGGACTAGGTTTCAGCACAGGAATGTGGGGACACAGATATTCAGCCTCTAGCAATGTGTTTTTGGAAACTTCCTTTTTCACTTAACACTGCGCCATGAACATTTTCTGCGCCAACACCTACAAAGCCATGTTGTCATTTTTAGGGACCGTACAGTCTCCGATCCCATGAACGAGGTCACCGTGGCATGCCGTCCCTGGAGATCCCATCAGGTACCCAGCAGAGAACAGAGCTGACCTTGTGTTCCCTGATGACCAACTACTCCGTTGAAGTCCCTGTCCCCCGCTTCCAGCTGTGGGACCTCGGGCAAGTTGCCTCCCTTCTGTCCTGTCTTCCTGTAAGACGGAGACACTCACAGTAACTTCCCACTCGGGGGAAGTGGGGCGTGGGACGGGTCTGTTTTGCTTTTGTGTCTGCAAGAGGTGCTTAGACCAATGCTTGAATCACGGTAAGTTTAATCATAATGTAAGCAGCCTCTCCCCTCCATATGGACGTTTAGGTCGTTACGGACTTCTCCCTATTCTACATCTTTATGCAAAGTAGTAAGCGTTGACTTTATGCCTTTCGTCCACTCGTAACATCGTGTCTTCGGATAAATTCGTGATCGTGGATTTGTTTGGTGGATCTCTCAGCACACAAGGGCTCAGTTGCATTCTTGTTTTCAAACTGCTTTCTGGAAACGCTGTGCTAACTGCCACGTTCATCGACAGCGAGAGACAACGCCTGTTTCCCCCCAAGCCCGCACCGGCACCGAACTTTCTCAGTATCTTCAGATTTGCAGTCTAGTGGGGAAAAGCATCGCTTTCTGAGTGTCTTCTCAGCAGCAGGATGGTTCTTTTGTTCTGTCTTTTGGACATTAGCATTTCCAGTTGCCTGCATCTCTGTTATTCCTTGCTCTAACGGGAAGGTCATATTTTGTAATGATTATAAGAGATCTTTGTGAACTTTCTACCTTCAAATGTTTCTGTAATATCAGGGTACCAGATAAAATACAGGACATCCAGTTAAACTTGACTCTCCTATAAACAAGGAACGGGACATACTTATACTAAAAAACATTATTTGTTGTCCACCTGAAATTCGAATTCAATGGGTGTTTGTATTTTCAGTGGCTGAACTTAGCAATCCTGTGTTATATACACAGTGAATTTTTTTTTCAGTTTGTCACTTTTTAACTCTGATCATGTTTCTTTTTTAAATAAAGACATTTGTTCGTGTATTTTATAATCCCAATAATCCTATTGCTGTTCTCCTTTATGGTTTCACCATACACATTAGAGAGCATCTCACGATCCCGGCTTTGTGACAAATACTTACATGTTCGTCTTACTATTTTTTTGGCTTCACTTTTTTGCATTTGCTCTTTGGCAGATTTTGGGATTTATTTTGCTCTAGAGAGTCGGATAGAAAATCAGCCCCTGCTAATCACCATCTAGTTATTGTTACTGTTTTTTTGAAAATAATGTTTTTTTGACAAATTCAACCATTCCATCTGCTTGAAGTGTCCCCACAAACACCACTGCTGACTTTGGTCTCTTTTCCCTTCTGCGTTGAAGTCGTGTGGGGCCGGGAACAGGCTGTTTTCATTACCGCTGCTTTGTGAGAAAGGCCGTGGGGGGGATCAGAGGAAGCAGGATGCCCGCCTCGGGTCCCTGACCCTCTACAGCGGGCTGCGTGACTTCCCCTGTGACTTTTACCCTCGGGGCCTGCACTTCCTTACCTGAAAGTGAGAGCAAGACGCGGACAGCCCCACAGGGTTTCCGGGCACCTCTGGCAGGCGTGCGTGTGCTCGCGCTGGAGCAGTGAGACCGAGGGGCTCTGTGTTATTTATGTATGTATCCCTCCGTGCCTCAGTGTTCTCCCATGATCTCATCCAGCCGGGATGGTTTCCCTCCTACTCTTAGCCGCCTTCCCCCTGACTGTTGTCTACACTTCACAGAGACCTAGAATCATCACTGCAAGTCGGAAAGAAAACTCCACTTGGAATGTGAAAGAGATGGGGCCGAATGCAGCAGGACCACGTGATAGGATGATGACGTTCACTTCTTCTGGGCCAAGAGTAAGGACTGTGTCCTGATGGACTCAGGTCTCCTCTAGTCCCCCAGTAAGGAGCAGGTGCTTTGTCTTACAGACTAGACCATATTCCCTCATCCACTTGCATCCCAGAGACAGCAGGATTCTCCAGCTCCTTTCCCCACCGGCTGGTGAGCCCCCGAGCGCGCTGCTACTCTGGCATGTTCCCCTGACAGCGGGCCAGTTCCTTGGAAAGGCTACTGTTTCCATCTGCACTTTGGATTCTCCAGACGAACCATCCCATGCGCTGCAAATACTGATCGTTTCCCCTGCTTTCCAATTTTAAAAAAGGCAAAAAAAAAGGGGGGGGACGTTGGCTTTGCAAAGGCAGAATCTGAGATTTTCACACCGTTTTTCTTCCCTTCTCTAATCGCATTGACCAGACTTCGCAAACCCGCCCGGGTCTCGCTCCCAACTTCGATGAAAACGTTCCTCTCGCTCTTAAGCATAATGCAGGGGAGGCTGCGAGAGGCCCCCCGCGTCCCCGCCCAGCGAACCCCCCAAAGCAGCGCGTTGGAGGACCCTGAGAGCGCCGGCTCCGCGGCGCACCTGCCAGGGACCCGCCGCCCGCTCCCCGCCGCGGGCCGCCCCCTCCCCGCGCCCTCGCCCTCGCCTGGACGCCCCCCACCCCGGCGGGAACCCGCCGCCCCCTCGACGCGCCCCCCGACCCCCACCCGCCGCCTGCCACCCCCTCGCCTCGACGCCCCCTCCCCGGCGGGAGCCCTCTGCCCTCCCCCCCCGCGCGCCCCCATCTGCGCCCCCCGCCCGCCGCCGGCCACCCGCTCCCGCGCCCCCTCCCCGCGCGCCGGCGCCCCGCCCCCACCTCCCCCGGCGCCCCCCGCGGGCCAAGTTTCGCCCTGCGTTTCCGCTTGAACGGCATCCAGCTGCCTCGCCTTTAAAATGCCGGGGCGGCCGCGACTCCGCTCTCAGCCCCTGTCGGCGGCCGGGCCGGGCTCGCCGGCTCCTCCCGGGCGCTGACTCAGCCGCAGCCGCCCGCCGCCCCCGGAGCCGGGCCTGTACTGCGCCCCGCGCCCCCGCCCCGCAGCGGGCGCCCCGCCGGCCCGGGACCCGCGAGCGCACGGGACGGTCTCGCCAGGTAAGGAGCGCGGGGCTCCCCGGGACCCGCCGCAGCGGCTTCCGCGCCACGAGCCGGGCCGTCCCCGCCGGGCCCCGCAGCCACCCCGCCGGCCGCGAGCGCGGGTCCGCCCGCCCGGGTCCAGCCGCCGCCGCCGGCGCTGCCCGGGACCCCTCGCGCGGCCTCTGCGCCCGGGGCGCGCGGCGGTCGGCGGGCAGGGCGGCCCCGGGGCGCAGAGGCGGTGGAGCCGCGGCCGCCGGGGAGGCGGCGGGCTCGGGGCTCCGGAGTCTGGAGCTCGCGCGGAGCCGGGGCGCGCCCCCGACCTCCGGACCGAGCCGCCCCTTCCTCCGCACCTGGGCCTCGGCCCTCCGTCCCGGGGTGGGAGGCGGGAGGGGATGTGCGTGGAGCTGGATCGAAGTTACTGATGCCTTCCCGTCAAGTTCTGTGTCCCTGCTCGCGGCTGGCAGTCACAGCAAACAGACATTTCTCAGTGTGGCTGGTGAAGGTCACAACTGATGTAACTTCGGGGAAAAGTTCTGTTGGTGGCAGCTTTTCTGAAATGCCAGGTCTCAGTCGGATTTTGTCCTGATCTGCAGCGACAAGCCTGAGGCCATCTCTCAGATCTTTCCCGGATCCGTGTGCCGAATGCCTCCGGGAGGTGTTTTGGGGAATGTATTATGGAACCGAATTCTGTAAGAGACTCTCTGTTGCCCACTGGGAAAGTTCTGGAAGGGAAAGACTGTCAGGAAGGACCAAAGGGACGCACCTTCTCCCTAGATTCTCAGTCAGGTCACAGTGTGGCTTCGGACCCAGAGATAAGCCTCCCATGCAGGCCTGGCTGGGAAAGGTTCTGCTCCCGGCCAGGTCTGTGTCAGCGCCTTCCTTGTGTGGGTCTCCCTGAGCCTCCCCAGAGCCCAGCAGAGGACCGGAGTATCTGGCTTGGCGGGGCCACGCAGCGTACTTTTCTATGTCACATCTGTGTCCAGGGGCCGGGACTACGCCTAGGGGCTGGGGGACTCAAGTCCCCTGCGTATCCTTCTGCCTGCTGAAGGCTCCCTGGAGAGGGACGGTATGAACCTGACGGGTGGCCCTTGCCAGCCTGCAGAAAGACATCATAAAGCCACACATCCGAGCTTGTAAAATGTGACTTACAAACCGGATTCGGGGCCAGGTTCCATGCTGGGGCGACTCCGCAGAAGACCCGCTTTGAGGACCCACTAGGAGGGAGGTTGTGCGAGCAAACGCTTATCTCTGGGAACCTGCTCTGAAACCCGTAGCTTCACATTTGTCCCGAAGAGAAATCAAGGGTCAGCTGTTCATTTCTGGAGCGTAATCTTTGCATGAATGTGCTCTTGTCCTGAACAATTAATTCCCAATCATTTTTTTCTGGCCATATTTATTATTTATGAATAACATGCAGGCGACGAATGCATGAGGTATAATGGGTCTCTGAAGTCAAATGAATTTGGAAGATTGTAGAGAACTTCTGGCCTTTACATATTTAAAGTATAAATTTACATTGAGCAAGGTCATGGTGAAATAGAAGCCTTTTTTTTCAATAGGAAGAACCTTAATTGGCCTGGAAAAAAAAAAAAAGTAACTTGTCTGGATGTCCAGTGACTGCTTGTAAGTTGTGATGTAGAGAAAGGCTCATCTTTCCTGTTTGTTTCCTTCCTGGGCTAATGAGAGAGGCAGCCATTCCGAGTACACTGACTCGCTAGTTAATCTTTCTCCAACAAATATTTACACAACCAGATTGCACTATCATAGCACAGACTGAAAGGCTGTCGTCCTACGGTGGTTTGTGCACAGTATCTTTGAAATTCAATAGTGCTGCCATGATTGAAGTGGAAAATAAAGTGATAGCGAGGAAAGTGTCCTTAAATTCTCCTGTCCGGCCACGCTAGAAAGAACAGTGTTTATAAAACTGACAAGGTTCCAAGACTCTGAGGCTAATACTTCCAGTCAGTTCCGGATTGAAGGAAGACTGTGATGGCTCTGACTGTTGGCATCGAAGGCTCTGGAATGGGTCCATGTCAATGAATTGTTTAGATCACTGAGGTTCACGTGGGAACGTTAGAAGTGACATTTTCAACTATTTTAGTGGTTTGGGGAGAAAATATTCCTCAAGTGCATCGTATGTTCCTGCAGTCAGAGAGCTGGCTCACGGGCATCCAGACATTTCCTGACGACTCCGGGTCGGCCCCGGCTCCGGGCTTCGTTCTCCAGGGTCCGCAGGGAAGAAGGATTCTTGAGCTCAGCCCTTGCCCCCGGCTCTGCCTTGGTCAGGTGACCGTGAGCAAGTTGCTCTACAGCCCGGGAGGTCCGGTTTCTGAAGTGCTCATGGTAGGCTGCGCGCTGTCGGGACGCCGCCGAATTCCTGGGGCCACAGTTCTTACCCTTGCTTTCCTGGGAGCAGAGAAGAACGCCACTCGCCCAAGGTCGGCTCAGGGTAGGGGAGCTGGTATTCCTGACGGAGCTCCTGGGATTGTGAAGTCTGGGTCCTTCTCGCCTGTGCTGCACCTGTCCCGGGAGGCCGCCTGGGGGAGGACATCCGTGACCGAGAATCCGCACTCAACACCATCGAGTGCGTTTGCCCGAGCCGTGATTACTAGTTGCGCTTGGGAGGGTGATGTGTACAGAGGCTGCAGGCAGGGTCCCTCTCTAATCGGCTCTATCATGGCTGGCTGGTGCACGGAAGCTTCTAATTCCTTCTGAGACTCAGACTTCCCGTGTGTAAACTCAGAACCCGTTTGCCTTCTTTGCCGCACTGTGGTGGGAAACATGGCTGAGGACATAGCACGTAGCAGGTGTTTTATAAAGGAAGTCCCGTGAGCCGTCCCTTCCGCAGTTGGCCCCATCTTCGCCATGGACATCAGAGCTCAGGGCAGGGTCCTCTGCATGCTCTTGAACACGTGCCCTGATGGCTGGACATTTCTGGACGGGTCCTTGCTGTGCCCCCAAGATCAAGGATGTTTCAAGCCCTTCCAGGCAGAGCCCCCTCGGGGAACTTATTTCAAGGGAAACCTAGAAGGACACTGTCCTCGAGGGGAGATGAGGTTGGGATTCCTAATCCCAGCATCCCCAGCCCGCCACTCACCCCGTGGGCCACACTCTTCCTCGGGTCCCCCGTGGCACAGAGGGGCTTGCACACGAACAAGCTCCCCGGAGAGCACCGGCCACATAGCCTCACCCCTGCAGTCCGGTCCTGGCCGGACGCCACCCAGAACAGCTCTCGCCTCTCGCTTACAGTCCAGTCTGAAAACAGAACATGTGCCTCCCTGGCCCTCTCCTCAGGGCCCATACCGTCACCTTGACCTTCAAGTTTTTACCATCCCGATGGCAAGGACAGGCGCAGACGGAGGGAGGAAGGACCTGGTGCGTTCCTACTTAGACTAGATCTCTTTCCACTTTCTGGCTGAAAACCACTAAAGATCCCTAAAGGAATGTGCTCCTGGGGCCTCAGTAGAAGGTCTCAAGGCACACATTTCATGTTTGGTTCATAGGGCTACACTCTATTTTTATGTTCAACGTTTAAAAAATTATTTATTTTTTAATTAAAAATTTGTTTTATTCTACTCCATAATTTATCTTTGCTTAATATAAAGCAAGGCAGCCCAGGGACACCTGGGCGGCTCAGCGGGTTAAACAACCAAATCTTGATTTTGGCCCAGGTCAGGATCTCAGGGTGTGAGAGGGAGCCCGGCGTCCGGGTCTGTGTTGGGTGTGGAGCTCGCTTAAGGTTCTCTCTCCCTCTGCCCCTCCCCAACCAGTGAAGGAAGGGAGGGAGGTAGGAAGGAAGGAAGGAAGGAAGGAAAGAGGGAGGGAGGAGGGAGGGAGGGAGGGAGGAGGGAGGGCAGCCCAGTACCCCTCTGAGAGGCAGTGCCCTTGACCCCTGGGCCACACTGTGCCCCAGGCAGGGAGGCCAAGCCCTTGGCCATCTGTCTTTCTTCTAAAAGATCCGCCTCCTTGTCCCTTGGCCCCATGGAACTCATGGACCCCAAAATGGCATTTCGTCCATGTCCTTGGGATGGTGTGATGGCAGAGGTCCCCCAGTTCCCCCTGGAGACTGTGACAGGCTCAGAAAGTCAGGGAGTCGTGCCACCACTCCTGCGATCCAGGCCCGGGGCAGTGGGGACTGAACCGCAGTTCTTTCCATGGGCATAAATCGTGTCATGCTCGGGTGGCCACAGTGAGTTGGCCAGAGGTCGCGGTCACAATGACATCTGTTTGCCATCCAGCGGTTGGCACGGAAGTGGCCCCAGGACTGTTCGGCCTTTAAACCGTGCCCACCGCGCTCTGGCTCTCCTGACTTCTCCTTGGCGCCGGTGGGGCTCCCTGTGTTCTAGAAGACGGCAGATTGATGGCACACATCTGTCACGCCTCCTTCCCTTGCCCGGAACAGCCTCTGCTCATCAATCATGACGTTCTTTCCCACGGAGTCGGGATGGGGCCTCAGGGTCTTTTGCAACAATTGCCTGGAGTCAGCTTGTGACATGGCTTTGAGTTGGGACTGTGGACCATGAGATGGTGAGGGGACAGGTGCCGGGCCCCCCACCTTTCCCCTTGGCCCCTCCGATAGCCATTGACGACAGTGTAGCTCTGACAACCGGGACACCATATTAGCTTCCAGGTCCGCCCTAGCCCCGCACCCCAGACTGGGGGGCTGATGCACAGGGACGGACCTGGTGACGGCGCTGGCAGCTACACGTCCAGGATCGAGGGGTGGGCAGGGCCAGTTTCTTCTGAGGCCCCCTCCTCGGTCTCTCCTCCCCTATCCTCACACGGTCCCTCCTCGGTGCCCATCTGTGCCCACCTCTCTTCTCATAGGAACCCCAGTCGGCCGTATGGGGTTGGGGCTCGCCCGTCTGACTTCATGTTACCCTAATCACCTCTTTAAAAGACGCTTCTCCCAGGGGCGCCTCGGGGGTGGGGGGGGCTCTGTCAGTGAAGCGTCTCTTGATCTCAGCTCAGGTCTCCATCTTAGGGTCATGAGTTCAAGCCGTGCGTCGAGCTCTAGGCTGGACGTGGAGCCAACTTAAAAAAAAGAACAAAAACAATAAACGACCAGGCCCGTTTGGAGAGTGTGTTCTCCAGCACAGCCGCGCTCTGAGGTATGGGGTGGGGTTGAGCACCCCAGTACAGGGGGCGGGGGGACACTGTTAAGTCCGTGACAACAGCTGATGGAAAAGAACTTGAGCCTGGCCTGCTGGTCACTGAGAGGGTGTGGTCCAGGCTGACACAGCAGTGAAGCCCCATGCCTGGGGACAGCTTGGGGACAGCCATAGTACCAAGTCCCTGGAAGGGACATCTATCAGTAGTTTGGCTCAGTAGTGTGACAGCTTCCAAGACGACCGTCCTCTCCTCCTGGAATAGTCTGTGTCCTCTCCTATGAACAGATGCTTGAGAGACGCCCTTCAGGGACCCATGAGTTGGACAGATGGACATCTGGACCCAGCCCCCAGCGTGTGACCCGGGTCCCGGGGCGGTCACAGCGAGGGTCCCCCTTCCCTGCACCCTGGGTCAAAGGCTGCTGCATTCCTTCTTGGTGTCCACAGAATAGAGAACAGTGGCCACACTTGGCGGACTGAGCTTTGAAAATCCTGCCTCTTCCCAGAGGCCACATCTGCGGTGGAGCAAGGCCATAGCTGTCCGTTAGTGGGCACGCGCAGGGACAGCTGACTCTCCTAAAATTGTCTTTGTGCTCGACAACGTGTCTGATTTCAGAGAACGCTCCTTCGATGCTGGGTGTCTGCGTCCATGTGGGGAGTGGATTTCCACAGTCTCACGGGCCAGACCACTGCCCAGAACTGACTACCCTCGTCCTGTTGCTCTCCCACCCGCCCCCAGGACCACCCCCTCTGGAGCAGGTGTCCCCCACCTGTGACTCTGAGGAGAGAGCCTCTCGCTGCTCATACACAAAGGCGCCCCTCTTGGAGGCGTCTCAGAAGCAGAGGTGGTGGGAGGTGAGGTCTTCCCGCATGTGGACTGGGGCCGGCTGGTGGAAGGACGTCAGTGACCCGGGAATCAGTACCTCAGCTGGCTGGAGTCACAGATTACGGAAGCCTGGAGATACTCTGCCAGGGGGCCACGAGGGCCTCTGCCTCCAGATCTTGACTCTGCTGCTCACAGCCATGGGACCCCCGAGAACCACCCCCCGATGCTCCGAGCTCCGTGTTCTCCCAGGCGATGGACGTCCAAGTGCTAACCCCCTAAACCGGTGGGGAGAGCTCACGGAGTATAGAGCCCGACTGGACGAGGCACCCTGAACTCGAGGGGCCGAGGTTGGGGAATGGCTGGCCCTGCCTGGAGAGAGGAGAGCAGCCGGTGCACTTGCCGGGTTTAAAGGATGCCCCCCTGGAGGGCCCCACCAGCAGGAGCCCTGTCCCTCCGAGGCTCAGGAAGACGCACATTAACCCCCCGCCCCCTCCCCACGGGCCTCCCGGGACCCGAGTAGTTCATCAGTTTGCCACGAGAGTCACGACGCAGAGCCTCGCCAGCCTGTCTGCGCCGGCCCTGCGGCATCACAGAAGGACACACCGCAACCCTGGGGACGGAGAGAAACCCGCTTCTGCGCGTGCTGCGATGGCATCTTTTAATGCTTCCTGCTTCCCCACCACAAGCCCAGGATTGTTCCATTTTCCGCCAGTGCAGCGCAAGGTCCTCTCCGTCCGCCTTTTATCTGTCGTGCGGTATTTTTGTCCCCTTTATTGAGAGTGGACTTTGGAATTAGAGACAGGTTGCTCCTTTGGAGGACAAAGATTTTAAGAGCTTAATAGCCAAGGGCTTTGGATTCAGGGCAAGAAGCGCTGGCCATCTATTTTTAAAGTGTCGTCCTCCCAGCAAAATATTTTTCTAATGATTCAAGTTATAGATGGACTTTGTAGAAGTTTCAGGAAATTCTGAAAAATGTCGCAGAAGGAAATGTCTCCTACCTATGACCCCAGGTATGCAACAAACCTTTCCATGCTTCCCGCAGATTTTCCCCGCGCTGGACCATTTCTGGGGTGGCTGCCCAGCTGCTCGTCTTCCTCAGTGGACTCCATGGGGATGAGACCCAGTGAATCGTGGTCACAGGAACACAGGAGGCTCGGGGGCGGCCGGGGGCAGGGAGGGCGCCCAGGGCTTGGGACAGCGGGCAGGGCTGACGTGATGGGGGCCAGCAGGTGGCATTTCAGGTAGAGCAGGTGGCAGAAGGGAATCAGGAAGAAGTCGCAGAGCCTCAGGGTGGTTTTAAACACGCCTGTGGTCTCCTCACCCCACCACATGTGCCGTCCCCGGAGCCCCTGCCTGAGCCCGGCTGAAAGCTGCGGCTGCCTCAGTGAATGAAACGGGGCTGGAAGCGACTCTTCTGCCTTCCACAGCCCAGGCCGGTCTCTCTGGGGACCCTCTGTGCTGCCCTGGAGCCTCCGTGCCCCGGGACAAAACCCCACCGAGGCTCCCGGCTGAGCCCAGTCACCCTCCAGATTCAGAAGCAGCGAGAGTGGTTGGTTTTCGAATAAATCACAAGAGCCTGCCCAGGAGCAAGGTGTGTTTCCGTCTCGAGGGGAACACAAGATCCCACAGACAGCGGGAGGCAGGCTGGGGTCAGAGCCTAGAAGGGCGTTGATGACCAGGGCCTGACCCGCAGGTGCTCAACCAGGCTCCTCCCGAAGAAGGGATAGACTCACAGCGGCTGAAGGTGGACTCTCTTGTCGCCGGACGGAGACCCGGCTCCAAACCCAGGTTCCGTTCCTTGATGTTGACGATCAATCTCTGAGAGACGAGGGAGAAAGCGTTCTGTATTCAGGGAGCTGGCCACCCGGGAAGATGGGGCACTTGCCGGGTTTAAAGGTCTCAAAGACCATCCTCCTGCCCAGGCAGAGCCGGCGGGTTTCAAAGGGGAAAGTGTGGGAAGGGGGAGGGGGGCTGCGAGCAGGGGAAGCAGGTGCTGGGGCAGTTAGTCGTGTGCCAACCTGACCCTGCACGGACTTGCTGGCATCCGGGCCGCGGATGGGGAAAGCCTGGGGGTTCCCTGTCCGGGCCAGCGTCTACGGGTCTCCAGGAGAGCGGGTGAACCTGCCGCAGAGCAGGCACCTGGTCGGGGAGCAGGCAGTGCCCGAGCTTGCAGCCGTCCGCCTTCTCCCGGCTACAGTGTCGTCAGCAGCCCGTGCTCTGCACGAGACTCCGGGAGGCCGGGGCCCCCCTCATCGCCCCTGCTCTGCCCCTGGGGAAACGGAGCCACAGGTTAAGCCAACCACCGGGGCTGCCGGCGAGTCAACGGGATTTGGGCTGGGATTCCGAGCCCGCTCTCCGCCCTGACCCTCTCTCCCTGTCCGTGGAGGCCGCTAGAATTCACCTGGCATTGTGGGTCTGCAGGTGTAGGGCCTGATCATGTGAGGACCCAGGCCTCAGGGCTCCCAGACCAGCAGCAGCAGAGCACCTGCTGGAGCACAGCTCCCATCCCTGGGGTCACCGTCACCCGTCCTGTGGAGGGCGGCGTCATTCAGTCTGTCCAACAGCCAGAACTGTGGGAAGTACCCCGTCCACCTCACTCCCTCGGCGGGGGCCCTTCTGCCCTGACTCAGAGGGTCTGCCCCAGCCTCCCCACGGTCGATCTTCCCTCTTCCTTCAGTGGAGGCCTCTCTCTACGCCACACGTGCTCCGGGGAGAGTGGGGTCTGGCTGTGCCCAGTCTTCGTCCCAGCCGGGAGGCGGCACCTGCCAGCCCAGTTCCCACGGCCCACCCTGAGCAGGCTGCCCCTCCTGACGGCTGCATTTATCGGGAATAATAAAAGGATGATCGTAACACCTGGGATTTCAACACTCCCTTCACCAGGGTATCCCTGCTGTCCTGAGCACCGGCCTTTGCCTGTAAATTCTCCGATCTCATCTGTTCCTTCGCTGGCTGGGCTCAGAGGAAAGAAAACGTTAGCAGAGTATGAGAAGATGGCGTTAAGTTCACCAGAAAACAAGCCAACGCTTCCAAGTACTCCAGACAAGGGAAGGCAGTTAATCACCAGGGGCTGGGGGGCCCCTCTCGTCTCCCACACCCTTGGTGATGGGAACGGGACACCAGCTGGGACCCTGTGGCAGGCTCTGCGCAAAGGCACTGAGAGGTGGCCAAGGGGCAGGGATGGCGGGGCCCCATGCACGGTGGTAGACGCCCCCGGGGCCCCACTGCCTCCTGCTCCCAGCAGGTGTGATGTGTCACGAGCCTGCAGACCCACGGCTCTGTCCACCTGTGCAGACACGTTCGTACGTGTTCACTGCTCCACCTACGCAGTCCACCCGGAGAGAGGGGGGTCGCTGCCCCAGCATGGGAAGAGGCACAGAGAACCCCAGTGACCGGCAAGCTGAGCTCTGTCTGAGACTGGACGGCATCTTCCTGGCGCTCCATTGGGAGGCACTATGGACACATGGGGGCGAGGAGAGACACTTCTGCACCGGGAACTTTGCGAGAAAGAAGGAAGACAATAACACCAAACCCCCTGGGTCCTTCCATTCGGCACTACCCGCCTCGCCCGAGAGAACAGCTCTGGCCTTGGGTCCTGGACATTTGCCGCAGCCGCCGTCCCCCATCCCAGGGACTCTGCCAGAACAATGTGCCACCCAACCCCGGCCCTCATCACTCACCCCCGAGTGGCTATGCAGGCCTCCTTTCAGGGCCCCTGGGCCGGCTCCAGAAAGCTTGCCGACATCACAGCGGGCACAGGGGACCGCCTGGCTGGTCACGCGTCTTGGTACCGTCCTTGGACAGGTCTGACCTTGCACCCAGTGGGCCGGGCTTCTCACCCCAGTCCCCAGCCACCGGCCGCAGAGGCCACTCTCGAGGCTCCCGGGGCCTGGCCTCACTGCTGCGCTGATCCGTAGCCATCCGGGCGGCGAGGCCAGGGAGCAGGGCAGGTGCGGTCCGCACGGCCTCCTTCCCGAGGAGGGGGCGGTGGTGGAGGCAAATCCAAAGACTGGCAGGTGGGGGCGTGAGTCATGTGACCACAGATCGATGGGGCCAAGGCTCTTGACCTCCCCTGTAGCCCGGGGACACGCGCTGGGATGGCACAATCAGCCGTGAGCACAGGCAGGGCAGGTGACGGGGCGCGTGGGGAGGAACCGGGGGAGCGACCCCCACGACCATCGGGGGTGGGGCACTGGCCGCCGACCCCGCGGCACCCAAGCCTGCGGCACCCGCCAAGCAGAGAGGGCGGCACCGGGCTCCCGGCTCTCACTGCCTCGAGGGAGCAGAAATGCCCAGTCGCTCCTAACGGCTGCCAGCGGCCGAGCTTGAGATGCCAAGACAAAGTCCAACTGGAAGTCAGTCTGTCGGCCGAAGGGCACGCACCTGCCCGAGGCTGCCGGAGGACCCCGCGTGTGAGCTCCGGAAGAGACGCATCACCGTGTGGCGGCCTGAGAGGCCTGCCGGGACCACGGTCCGCCCCAGGGGTTCTGGGGAGGATGAGCCAGAGGGGACCCCTGCCGGCCCCAGGCTGCAGGGACCTGAGACCATCCTCCCGCTCTGACTTCTCCCCCAGGCTCACGGGAGCCCCCCGTGGGCCCGGAGAGTTCCTTCAGGCTTCACAGGAGCCCCGGGTGCCCCCACATCCAAGCCCGAAGACAGGGAGTGCAGGACATCTCGGGGCCCGGAGTCACTTTGGGGCCCCTCCCGCCTCTTGCTTCTCCGCAGAGGGGACAGGCCCTCCTCAGAGGGACCACGATGCGGTCAGAGCGCTCTGTCTGCCGGGGTGGAGGGGGGTGGGCTGGTGCCGAGGACCTGCAGCTGGCCTGGAGGGTGGGGTGCCCGCGGTGTCTCTCCCTGCACAGGTCTGCTCAGCGGCCCCCGCCAACCCCCAGACCATGAGCCAGGATGGAAGTCTGTCCTCACCGCGCACGTCCACGAACACCCACATCCACAGGCAGAGACGTGGAGGAAATGGGGGAGGGTCCTGCCTTCAAAGGGGGAAGAGGAGGGGGACACGGGCTCCCAGCGGCTGAAGTCTTTCCATGTTTGAGCACAGCACACGCTGGGCACCGAGGGTGACAACCCGATAGGGGCTCTCCAGATCAGAGAGGGTAATGTCTGAACTTGACCTGAAGGGTTTCCTAAGAGGAGTGGACTGTCCAGGCAGAGGGTCTGTGTGAACAAAGGCATGGAAGTGGGAAAAACCCGTACTGTGTTTGAGAAACAGGGAGACAGGAGCATGATGTATGAGAAACGGAGGTGGAGGTAGGAAGGCGAGGGGAGGGGAGAAGTAGGAAAGGAGGGAGGGCAGGGAGGGAAGGGGAAGCAGGGAGGGGTGGGGAGGGGAAAAGAAAGAAGGTGGGGAGAGGAGGCAGGGAAGGAGAGGAGGGGAGGGAAGGGAAGGGAAAGGGGGGGGAGAGGAGTGAAGGGGAGGGCGGGGAAGGGAAGGGAGGAGAGGAGAGGAGAGAAGAAGGAGGGGAGGGGCGCCTGGGTGGCTCAGTGTGTTAAGCCTCTGTCTTCGGCTCAGGTCCTGGGATTGAGCCCCTCATCGGGCTCTCTGCTTGGCGGGGAGCCTGCTTCCCCCTCTCTCTCTGCCTGCCTCTCTGCCTACTTGTGATCTCTCTCTCTCTGTCAAATAATAAATAAAATCTTAAAAAAAAAAAAAAGGATGGGAGAGGCAGGAAGGAGGGGAGCAGAGGTTGACCCTTCTGCCTAGGGAACCCAGAGCCTTGGGGAGTCTCCTCTGAAAACAGGAATGTGTTTCCTGCTAACCCCGCCCCCACCACCCCAAATCCACTCCAGGCCCTGGGGGGGGGCAGGGGGGTACATGGGGGAAGCTTTCTCAGAAGCCCTCCCTGTGGGCTGCTCCCACCCGGGGCACTGGGGAGTGGGTGGGGAGCCCCCTGGCCCAGGGGCCGTGTTGCCCAGCGAGGACTGGTCCGCGCCCACCTGCTGTCCTTGCCTCAGTTGCTGTTAGTGAAGCAGGGTGCGTGACTTCTGTCCCAAGGCCTTGGCGAGGACGTGGCGATCGCGCGCTGGGGGGCACGATGCCAGGGTAAGGGTTCTGGGCCCAGCAGCTGACGTTTGCCGTGTTTGGGTACTTCTCCCTCCGGGGGTCTCGTCTCCCCATCAGGACGCCCTCGGGGCCTGGCACAGAGCAGGACAGAAAGGCAAAGGAAGCCGGCTCTCCCGGGACCTCTCACGTCCCAGGAGGTCCCAGTGCCTTGATTTCAGATCCCGACACTGCCTGCTTCGGAGCAGACGAGTCCCTCGTCAACGGCCGCTTGCGCTTCTGTTCCTCATGTGCTTTTTGTCCCGCTCAAACGTGACATTTGCCGCTGATCTGTGTATCTGGTACAAAGTGTCTCCGATGAGCAGAAGCATTTTAAAGAGCTCCATTCAGCGCATCGGGGAACAAATCGGCGTCTAAAATCCCGTCCCCTTAACAGAGGTCTGGGTCCGTCTCAGGACTTCCAGAAGGGAATCTTCGCGGGGGAATGTTGACGGCCCATAGCCGTCCGGACAGATCTCGTCGCCGGGAGAGTCTCGCGTCGGGGCGGGCGGTGGGTGTTGGCGGGGAGCGTGACCCTCAGCGGACGGGCCGCTCGGTCCCCCCACGGAGGCCTGCGGGTCAGCTTATGATGGGGTCCAAGCCTCGTCCCCACCTGAATCGCCCGGCGGAACAGGCACAGCTTGAGGAAGGTCTAGAAACGGAGAACCTGGTCCCCTCGGGGTGAAGGACAGGGCCAGACCCAGGCTTTGGGGCCCAAAGTGGGAAGCCTCCTTAACAAAGCAATACAAAATCATGGAAACAAAATGTGTCTTGTGAGGTCCGCCTCGTCCCCGTAACTGTCCGCGTAGCACGTCGGTCTGTCAGGACACCAGTCAGACGCGCATCGAGGATGCGGCTGGACGTCTTCTGGCCGACAGGGCAGGGAGGTGGGGGGAGGCGCTGAAAGATGAGCCTGCCTTCCACTAGCGACTCGAGGGCCTGACCGTGAGTCTCCAAACGTATAAGGGCAATAAAGCGTATTCTTCTTTTTTTTTTAGATTTTTTTTTTTTTTTTAAGATTTTACTTATTTGAGAGGGAGCTAGACGTGGGGCTCGGTCCCAGGACCCCGGGATCGTGACCCGAGCTGAAGGCAGACGCTTCACCGACTGGGCCCCCCAGGCCCCGCGGTAGAATGAATTCGGAAGATCGGGAGCCAACAAGCCCGACAGACTTCGGTCTGAATCTTTCCTACCACCTGGCGGCCGGTGAAGCCCTCACTGCTGTCCGTGCCGAGACTAACAGACGCTTGCGCGTGAAGTACCTGGAATTCAGACAAAACTGGACACTAGAAATCTGTGCGTAGCCTCTCCGTGCGGAAGCCGCTGTGGGCAACGGAACCACCCCCTGAATCCAAACTAGATGTACTCCCGACTGAACTTTGCCTTGGCCTGGTCCCCAGCCGGTGCCAGCCTCCAAGGCCTCCCGCCTAGAGGGGCAGCGAGCCCAGAGGAGGGGAGGTGGCCCAGAGGAGGGGCTGGGCTTCGTGATCGCTGTCCATGTGGCTAACGTTTGCAAAGCGCATGCAGTCGGAGCGCTCGCCTCTTACGGTCGTGGGAAGAACCCACTCGAATGAGGGGCCCTGAAACTCGAGTCCCTTTCGCTTTATGGTAAATACACCTCTGATGTGGGACCCAGAAGGTTTGGGAAGGCTTCCTGGAGGAAGTGGCAGGTGAGCCAGGCCTAAGAGACTTTGGTCGACGAGGGTGGGCCCTCTGAGTACAGTGAACAAAGGCCGGGGTGAGTCAGGAGAAGTGGGGAGACGCAGCTGGGCTGGGAGGCCGGGGTGGGCCAGGTCAAGGCGGTGTTGAATGCCGGGCTGCATGGCTGGGGATGGTGGCGCTGTAGCCAGCTGGGGACTAACATTGTCGTTTGGGATGGTTAGTCTGGCCGTGGGCCCCTGACAAAGAGGGGGACAGTGGGAGACATGGGGGTCTGGGTGCAGAGCGCTTGGGTTTACGGAGAACCCAGAAGGACCGAGCTGCGTGGGGAGGGCGGTCGGAGGGACAGGCTCCAGGGCTGGGATGCCGGAGAGGCACGTGGACGGTCAGGGACAGTTCTGAGGCCGTGTGCTGTCCCCAGTTCACGGCTCAGATCCTGAACAGGTGTCACTTGAAGGAGAAGGCCGGATGCGAGCAAATACGTGGAGGGCAGGCTAGGAGGCAGCTGAGCTGCGTCTCAGAGCCCCTGTCCCTGGAAGCAGCACACATGTCCCATGGAGCGCTGGCCAGGACGGCCTTGGGGCTCCATGGGCCTGCGCTCCCACAGCTGACACCCTGCTCTGCCGACAACACGGCGCAAGGAGACGTGCCTGAGTTCCGGGACACCGCACCATGCACATGCGAGAAAAGGCAGCGGGCGGTGGTCAGCCGGCGTTCCCGCACCTGTGGGAGCCCAGTGGGCAATTCCCAGAGGAGCCAGGGCGGAGCGGGCTTCCCACGTGGCTGGACCCTACCCTGTTCCGTATGACACTTTCTGGAACCGTTGCACTGAGAGTGCGGATCTCCAGGACTCGGGAAGGTTCCCAGCTGCTCGTTTGAGTGTCCCCCCGCCCCCGATGCGTATGCTGAAATCCACACCCCATGGGAGGGTGTGAGGCGGTGGGGCCCCTGCCTGGGGTCAGTGCCCTGATAGGACCCCGCAGAGCTCCCGCGTGGCTTCCAACACATGAGGACGCAAGCGGTCTGCACCCCGGAACAGGGGCCTCGCTGGCACCCTGACCTCGGGTCCTCACCGCCACCCCAAGGGGCCCCATTCTGCAGACAAGCAAGCTGAGGTTGGGAAGGTCGAGCCGTTGGCTGCAGACCATCAGCATGGAGGGGGCTGGCTGTGTGGGGCAGCGCTGGGGGCTGGGAAGGGTCTGCGCTGCAGAACTCCGCGGTAGTGACCCTGCGGGGCCAGGAGCGGCCTCCCCGGACATCCCAGTGCAGATCCCAGTGCAAGACTGGTCTTTGGCCATGAGATCTGGCTAAACTGGGAAACTGGCTCTTGGCTACTCCTGCAGCCCTCCCCAGGGGACGCTGCTGGGACGCTGAGCCCACCGGCACGATTCAGGAGCCCCCACACGGGCTCTACAGGGCCAGCTGGGCGGTGGTGGGGTGGGGGGAGGGAGGAAGTTTTGCGGCGCTCTAGATGAGCCAGCGCAGGGCCCCTTCCCTGTCTCGCTGCCTCGCTGTGGCCCTCCGGAGAAGAGCAGGTGTGGGGTGGGGGGAAGACTGTGGTCACCCAGCACAGAGAGGTCATTCGACTGTCGCGGCTGCACACAGTGCGGGAGGGGCAGAGCCATTACCTGGGCTCTGGGGCTGCCCCCTCGGCCTGCTGCTCTCAGCACCTCCCTGCTCCCACCTCATTGGAGAGGACCCTGGTCAAGAAGCAGGTTCGAGTTCAGACCGGCCCCGGGTGACCGCACACCGTGGGACTTCGGGGGGTGGGGGGAGACCGCCCATGCAGGGTTGTGACGAGGGGGATGTTTTGACAGGTGGTTCACCGTGACCCCATCTAAGGAGCACGGCTGAAGGGCGGGGTCGCAGCTTTCTTCCCAGAGGCACAGCAGCAGGCCGTCTCCCCGCCCCGCGTCTCCCGCCCCAGTTCTCACGCACCCGACCTTCATCCCCTCATCCCGCCTCTAACTCAGCACATGGCTTCGTTTACAAAAACGTCCGGTGATTTCTCATCCCTGATCTCGGAGGAGCAGCCTCCTGCCTGTCAAGTCTCCAGAATGTGTCCCTCCCTTCCGGAAGTCTGCCGAGGCATTGGGGTGACAAAGCCGGGGGTTCCTTGTCGTCTGTGTTCGGCACGGTGCCCTGCCCACAAGGACCGAGCCCTCCAGGACAGCCTGCTCCTTCTGCGGCCGAGGACACCAGGCTCGGCGCCGGCCTCAAGGTCACTCAGCGTCTCTACGGCAGGCTGAGTCCTGCTCGCAGGGACACTCTTTTCCTCTGTCTCTGGGGATGGAGGAGGTAGCACAAAACCCTGCGACGGGGACCCCATTCCTGAGCAGTTGCTGAACCCACAGCCGGCCCTGTGGGTCCCTGACCAGCGTCTTCGCCTCTGCAGCCCAGTCCCGCAGCTTGGAGCAGCACAGCCTCTGCGGCTGCCTGCCTTGGAGGGACCATTAATTTCAGGGAGACTCATCGGTCTCGGGGACAGCCAAGCCCGTCCCTTGCAGCTCTCCCCTGCTGCTGTGAGTTACTGTGGGGGAAGCAAGCACGTGGGGCTCTCCCAAGACCCTTGTACCTGCAGATGCAGCTCCCAGCCCTCTGATCTCCCTTTGGGTGGAGGGCAATGTCCCCAGGGGACTCGTCATTTGTGGGGTGGCCCCCTGTCAGAGGACACCAAGCGATTGCTGTGTCATTGGCGGTGTTCTGGGGAAGCCGGCACTGAGAGCCAGGTGGAGGTTCGTGGGCCGAAGACAGGAGCATCTCGTCCTTCTGTGGACAGCTTGGGGGACCGAGTCCTGGGGAGGGAAGCCATCAAAACAGAAATAAATGCAATAGCCAGTACTTCCACTGCCCGCTTACTCGGTGTCCGATGCTGGGCCTGTACTGTGGGCCTCCGTCCTCGTTCTTTCTCAGATCCGGGAGGTGCGTGGGGACGGGACTACCCCATGTTAAAGATGCAGAGGCTGAAGTTCTGTCGCTCGTCTGGTATCGCACAGCGGGCCACGTGGGAGCCTGGACACTATGTCCCAGGACGTGAACTCCAGCACGTCCAGCTCTCCAGCCCTCCGGACGAGCGAGCATTCTGCAAGTGGCGGCTTTCTGATTTCACCTGGGCGGACGCTGGGGCGGCACGCGTGCCTATGTCGTGGAAGGAGCTTCCTGCTGAGGCTTCTGGGCTGTATTTGGGGGAGCGAGGGGGCGCAGGGAGTGGGCGCGAGTTCAGCAGTCCTGTGCCGGACCCAGCTGCGAGGGCTTTCACGGGCTGGGAAGGGCGGCCGGACAGAGTTGCCCACATGCCCTCCCCAGACTGCATTTCGTTGTTTGAAGAGGGTTGATTCTTTCCATTTAAAAGCTCTGCTAGAGGCTCCTTGCCCCTGGTTTAGCAAAATGTAGAAGGTCAGTCATTACATTGGGGCACAAATGGAATTGTCATCAAATTAGAAACATTAGCTCCGTTTCCTAGAAATGTCTCTGGCCACCGGTCTGGAGGAGGGGAAGCAAAGGGGAGCGTGGGACCCCTCCTCGATCTAGGGAAGGGGAGAGACCCAGGAGCCAGGCCCCGCCCCTCCTGCTCCCGGAGCCCCGCCCACGAGCCCCATCTTTCCTGCCACCATCGCAGCTCCCAGCCCGGGCACCTGGCTGCTGGCCAACTGTGCGTCTGGGCCTTCGGTGTCACGGTCAGATTTCACCATTCCTCCAGTCTGGCCGTTCCCACGCCCACCCCACTCCCGTCCCTCCAGAGAGAGGAACCCGTGTTCCCCAGCACCACAGCGGGTCCCATGCCCAGGTCCCACTACGGTCCCAAAACTCCACAGCATCCCACGCCTGACTGGGAAGGCACGTAGCTCGGTAACCATGGCCGCCGCACGGTTCCTGCTTCCCCAGTGCCATGAATGGAAACCCTTTTCCAAAATACAAATTGCACACAGGTATCCGCAGCTGCCGCTCTCCTCGTGCACAGAACTTTCTCTTGTAAGGTGGGGAATACTTTTACAAAGTGAATGGGCCTTTCTCATTCCCGTTCCTGGGAGTGTGACCCTCACCTCATTCATCCTAAGCACCGATCTGCCCGGGAGGAGATTAGAATGCTACAGGAAGCAGGCGGCAAGAAAGGCCATACTACTATTCAGGTCCTGACAACCAAAAATATGATTATGCAGCAGAATAATAGCCTTGCAACTCAGGCTATTTTCTTGAGAAGAGATTTTCCAAATTCCCTTATTTCCTTTTTTATTCAGCATATCACAAACCGACTCAGAGGTGTTGGCACATAAATCTCTCCCACGGAGCTTTGCCCGTGTCCTTCCTGAGATACTAGCTGCATTCAACAACGTCGCGTTGGCCCAGGGGAAGGAAAAACGAGGCAGGATGAAAACGGCAGAGGGTGGTGAGAGAGAGAAAAGGCAGTGAGATGCGTGTCTCCCCATTTTTCTTCTAGCTGAGGCCTGGAGGAGCAAAGTGCTTCAGACCCACTGAAGGGACAGTGAGCTCTGGGGTCCTTGCCCCTCAGGGATGAGAGAGCTTTGCTGGAGACTGTGTGGCAGACCTGGGACAGTAGGGATCAGACAATCACACAGTGATAACCGGTAACTAAGCAAACACTGAAAACTACCCGCGGGTCACAGACGAAATCACAATGCAACTGAGAGAGTGCGTTGAACTGCGGGTTGCAGCTAACGCAGTGCTAGAGGGAGGGGGTAGCTCTCAGCGCATCAGTGAGGAAAGAAGGCAGGTCCAGCATCAGCCATGTACGCTGCCAACAGAACCAACCAGAAAAGGAAAGGCAAGTTAAACCCAAAGAAAACCAAAGGGAAAGAAGAGTAAAAGTGAGGGTAGAAATCAATTCAATCGAAAGTAAACACACAACAAAGCTGAGAGTTAGATTTTTGAAAGTATCGAGGAAACCTATGAACTAGTGAAGAAAAAGAAAGAACAGAAATGTAGATCACCAACATCGGCAATTAGAAGACCACATCGCTTCAGATTCCTGGACATGAAGAACGGTCGGGGAGCAGCACCGACAACTTGAAGGGGCCAGCTGGACCGTTTAGATGGAATGCACACATTTCTTTAAAAGCGCTGCTCCCCAGGAGCCGTGGCCTCTGAGATCCAGGGAGGGGAGTCTCTGCCCTCGGAGGCTCCCGGCTTTCTCTGTAGCCCATGAGCCAGGCCTGTGGGGGAGACACGAGGGAGCAGGTTCTGCAGCGAGGAGAGCAGGTGAGAAGCCGTGTCAGTCACAGAAGCAAAAGCAAACCCCGAGGCACACAGTCCCCGGCCTGTGCCAAGGAGCGCCACGGGGCGCACAGAACAGCAGACCAGTGACCTTGCCCTGGAGACCAGGGCACGGGGGCTGCTGGCACACCTGCGGGCAGCTTCCCCCAGGACCCGGGCACACCACCCATGTACACAACGTGTTTTCCCTCGGATTGCCTCATGGTGCTGTAATAAATCACTGGGTCAGATAAATTTCAAACCATACGTAACATTCAGAAAAAGATGACTTAAACCACAGGTAAAATAAAGACACTGCGTTTTCTCTGCACGTCAGTGTCCCCACATGAATGATTGTCCATTTTGTTGTCTGGTTCCCAAGGGGACAACAGAAGTGTCCAAGCATGATTTTCAGAAAGTTGGAATCTCAACTCTCATGAAAACACGTGAAGTGAGCAGTGAGTTATTTAATCCATGAATGACGGGACCACCACAGTGGAAATCCAGCTCTAAGAGAGTTGAAAAAGGGAGTCACTTTTCAAGAAAGCCCACTTGAGAGAGACGGCTCATCTACATGGGAACTTCTCGGTGTTCTACAGAGCAATGAAACTGTCACCTTGGGGGCGGCCTTTGCTACCGGACGAAGTTCCCTGCCCTGCCGTCGGGAAGGAGGAATCTGAATTATTACAGGTTTCCTGCCAAGGCCTCTCAGCCCACCATGTGCAAGGAGAATGGAGAAGCGTTGTATTTTGGGAAGCTTATTCGAGCCTCAGCAGAACGGTCTTCCTTGAGATAGAAATGCAAGAGAAACTATAAAGTCTGTGTAGGTATCGCTCATGTTTTTGGGCCCCTAACCTTCTCCCCTGACCGGCCGAAAGCACACGACAACGGGACCGCAAACAGAATGGCCCGTTCAGCTTCTGACTTTGTTAGCCAAGTCGATGCAGAATCCCAGGGGAGCAGAGGATGTCCTAGCACCCTCTGATTTCCGTTAGGCTGTCGAGGTCACAGGTTCTTCCGTCCTATGGACACGATGCTCCCGCAGCACCGTGTACAGCCAGGCCAAGGGCTGGAGGCCCCAGGACGGAAAGGGACTGTGAGAGAGAGCAGGGCTTCGCAGAATATCCAGCTGCTTTCCCGTCTACATTTCTAATCTGTCCCGGACCCAGCCGTGGTCTTGTGCACGATCAGTGCTCAGCACGGACCGCGTGACTCAACCGTCTGGGTCCTGTTCTGAGGAGAGTCTGTTATCACCCTCGGATGTCACTGCAATGTCACGTCGCTATGAACGTTTCCTAGCACAGCCTCTGAACGCCCGTGCTGCCCCCGCGTGAACCGGAAATTTCAAGGGCAGGCGTGGAGCACTCGTGCAGAGGAAACAGCAAACCCGATGGTCCCTCTCGCCCAGGAGAATTCGGGAAGGAGAAAGGGGACAAGGAGGCTGAGCGTGTCCGGGGATGGGCTCTCAGGTCCCAGCCTGTCCTCACCTCAGCATAGGGGCTCTCAGAGCGCGCAGGTACACATCAGGGTCTCCCGATCACTGACCCAGGAGCTCCCTTCTGAGGGTGGCCTGAGGGAAGAGGCAGGACCCTACGGTGAGCCCACCTGTGGCCAGCACATGCAGGACAAGTGGCACAGAGTGGGCAGGACCACAGGCCAGCAGCCGAGCTCCCGCTTCCCACCATCTACGCACCCAGACATCCCACGTGTCCCCGGACATGAACAGGACAGGGACAAAGGTCTAGCGTTGGGAGAGAGGGGTTCCGCGGACGGACTCCTGGAAGCAGGCAGAGGGCCGGCAGTCATCCTTTGGGGAACAGAAGCCGGCGAGGATCCTGAGAACCGTCGTGGCCCACCGCCAGGGACGTCTGCCAGGGGAGGCGGGAGCAGGCGCACCTTCACCTCCGGGATCAAGGAACCGGCCACCAGCATCGTCCCGGGGGCTGGGAAGTGGGACACAAACGCTGAACCTCGAAGCAGACGTTTTAAAGTCGAAGGACGCTGTGGATTTACTTCCATCCGTCAGATCAGTATCCAAAAAAGACATTTTTTTCTTGAAAACTTTTTTCTTTCATTCCTTCGTTTATTCAGCTGTAATTAACGTAGTCGAATGAGTGTGAAGCACGTGCTGTAATGATTCAGCAATTCTGTACCTAACAACGTGTTAAAATGACATCATTCAGTTTACTTGTCTCGGTAATTACGCCTAGATTTCCCATGAAAACCTCAAGAGACCTCGAAGTCAGTGCCCCTCCCAGAGCAGTCCTCTTTTTTAGAAAAATACATCCTGTAACGGGGATGACATCAACGTACCCGAGTGTTGGTAAACCCAGGCAGAATAAAAATTTTAATGCCGACCGATTTAGAAGATAAGCGTGGAACAGCGTAAAGTGGGAGCCGTGGAACCGGCAACCAGTCTGGGCCCCTCCTGCTCCCGGGGTGGGAGTCTCTGAGGACACTACGTCTGCCCCAAGAAGCAGAAGCGCGTTTCCTCTACACGTCAAGGTTACCGTGTTTGTTTTCTTTTTGTAACGTTAAGGAAGAAGCTGAAATTTAAAAATCAGGGGAAACGTGTAGGAAATGATGTATTGCACAAAATAGAGGTAAATTTTTTGAAGATTTTACTTATTTATTTTTGAGAGACTGAGAGAGAGCACAAGCATGGGGAGAGGCCGGCAGAGGGAGAAGCAGGCTCCCCGCTGAGCAGAGAGCCCGATGCGGGGCTGGATCCCAGGACCCTGAGATCATGACTGAGCTGAATGCAGAGGCTTAACCCGCTGAGCCCCCCAGGCATCCCCAGAAGTAAATTTTAAACATCATCTGCTACGGACACTCAAGAAAACTCAATAAACCACGAGCCCTGTGAGTAAAATATGAAAAATAAATTGGGGAAAAATCTTGCTCCTTTAAACATGGCAAATTGGATCTTTGTTTCCTTCTGTTTGCTCTGAACATCGCAGGGCAATGACCAGACACGACACAGATGCTACATGTGGCCCCGCGTCCAGGTATCCTCCGTGGGGCCGAGGCCTGGAGGCGGTGCGGGGAGCCGTGAAGCAGGGAGAGCCACTTGGCAAGCCACGTCGGAGCCCGCAAGCCTGGTGTGGGAAGTGGACCCCGAGTGACGGGAGCGGGGTGTCTCTGCCCCCAGAAGAGCGTCAGGAGCCCGGGCTCGCAGCACCGCGCCCGGCAGCAGGGGTGGGAGCGCTTGGCCGTGGGGAGCGAGAGAAACGTCCAGGGTGGGCGCCGGGCCAGCTTGCCGTTAGCCGCAGCCCCCGTGCATGGGCGCCTCCGAAACGCAGGATGGCATTTGCTCGGGGAGAGTGCTCACTCAGCACGAGGCCAGTGGCAGGGGGCCGGAGGGGACACTTGAGGCCACCAGAGTGAATGTGCGTGGAGAGGAAAATTCCCACAAACAACGATATTCTTTTTTTTTTTTTTAAGATTTTATTTATTTGACAGAGATCACAAGCAGGCAGAGAGGCAGGCAGAGAGAGGGGGGGAAGCAGGCTCCCCGCTGAGCAGAGAGCCCGATGCGGGGCTCGATCCCAGGACCCTGGGATCATGACCTGAGCCAAAGGCAGAGGCTTTAACCCACTGAGCCACGCAGGGGCCCAACAACCATATTCTAACCTTTTGTGGTTTTTTTTGCCCTTCATTGGAGGTGTTCACTTGTTTCCTGCTAAAACGTTCTTCCATCCTACCCCAAACACACTCATAAGACCTCGAGAGCATTGGGCATCAGAGAACCAACAAAGGGAGTTCAAGGTCTCTACCCCGAGCCCCACACGGAGCTTCTGCTAAACCAGGATGTCTCCCCAAATCCTGCTGGAGTGCCTACAACTGGGGACTTGCTTCCCGTCTTACCCTGATGGGGCGGGGGTTAATCTGCGTCAGTCTCTGCCCCAACCATCCCTGCCCTGCGATCCCCCTCCTGTCCCGGCACCAAGTGGACTCCGCTCCTACAGAAGCTGGCACAGGGGACAAACGAGGGCAGCTGTGGAAGGACCCATCAGCCAAGAACCCAGAAGCACCAGCTCCTCCACCCCCCGTCCCAACACCACGAGCAGTTAGAAGAAATTATCTTTAAATTAAAAGGAAAAAAAGGCAGTGAGGGAACAGGAGGAAGAATGAAACGTTAGTGGGTGTCCTCAGGAAGCCTGATTTATGAAGCGAAAGTACCACTTCATAACGGAAGAGCAACCTACTCTTACCTGAGGACAGTATGAGAAGCGGGGAAAGTCTTTGAAATTCAAAGGACGCTAGACAAACCAGAAGGGTTAACAGGGGACGTGAGGAATGGGGTCAACCCGGTTGGAAACCAGATCATCAATGGAAAAGACCCCCAGAGCGGCCTTCGGGGTCACGGGTGTGGAACAAGGGATCACCTGCCGGACCGCCGGTGGCACGGAGGACAGAGCCCCGAAGTCAGTATCCGCATAATAAAACCATGGAGGTAGAGCCAAGAGGATGTGGAAAGGAAAAAAGTAGGAAAAAATTTCTCAGAGCTGAAGAAAGGTTTGAACTCTGGGATCAAGAACGTACCCATGAGAGAGTAAATCTTAAAAGTCCTCATCATGAGAAAAAAAATCTGCAGCTCTGTCTGGTGACAGATGCTTGCTCGACAAGTTGTGGTGATCGTTTTGCTATAGACGGACACGGGATCTCTGTGTTATACACTCAATAAAAATGTTTTCCTACTTTAAAAAAAAGTGTCTAGCTCAAGGAAAAAAATATGGAAAAAAGACACACTCGTTAATAATCTTCTGATAGAACCTTTTAAATGTTAGGAACAAAGGTTAAATGCTATAAAACTTCTGGACCAGAAATTAGCATATTTGTTGACAACAATGGAAAGAAAAATTAGATGTCTCACTTCTTTGTTTTTCTTAGTAGGCTCCATGCCCAGTGTGGAGCCCATCACGGGGCTTGAACTCACCACCCTGACCCCAAGACCTGAGCTGAGATCAAGGTTTGGGCGCTTAACTCAGCCACCAAGGTGCCTCATTTCTAACATTAAGTGCTAAAATGTCAGACAGTAATCAAGCAGTGTCTTTAAAGTTCTGAGAAAGGATCCCCTTGAACCTAGAAATCTGCGTTCAGCAAAACAACAGTCTGGGAAAGCAAAAGAAAGTTGTTTTGAGACATTCAGGAAACTTCAGTTGGTGGTCAGAGGAAATAAAGCCTCGGAGAAATAGAGCTCTGCCACGTGCATTGTTGGGACCCATAGTGCTGTGAAGACGCCAATGGTCTCCTCGCGGACCCTGATCGGCGTGGTCCCGGGAGAAATCCCGGCGGGTGTATTTCTGTGGAAATGGCCAAGCTGATTCCAACATTTACGCATGCAGGGAAAGTTAACCAGGAAAATCCAAGACAATCTTGAAAACACGTTAGGAGAACTGACACCAGCAGATTTCAAGACTCACGCTATAGCTGGAACGGAGAAAACGGTGCTGGTAAAAAGAAAAGACGAGGGATTTTCTTAGACAACAGGCTAGAGGAGCGCCGGTATGGACTCCTGGCCATCGACTGCTGTGTAATGAACCGTCCCGATCTTGGCTTCAAACAGTAACCGTCGTTTATTTTGTTCACGCAGATGGGGGTTACGTGGGCGCAACTAACAGCTACAGTCAGGGGCTCTCAGTGGCGGGAGGCAGGTGGTGGCTGGGGCTGGGGTCCACGGGAAGTTGTCCTCACCCACACAGGGGGCGCTGGAGCTGGGGAGGACTTGCTGATGGGGCAGGACCCCTGGGGTCTCCCATGTCCTCCCCAGGGCACCATCTCCCTGAAACCTGAAAGAGGCTGTGTTTTCTGGCCACAATGCAATGAAACTAAAAATTAATACATTTTTAAATAAATAAAAATTTCTAACTATCTATTAATTTTCAAGAAATCACATTTCCAGACAACCTTTAAATCAAAATAAAAACCAGAGACTACATAAAAATCAATAGCAATGAGGAAAATGATCTATAAAATCCACGAACCATAACACATTTTTCCATGCATGCAGCAAAAAGTCATATTCAAAAAATCCAGAGCTTTAAAAATTATCATTATATTTCACAAGAAAGACTGGAAATGAATGTATCAAACTGTCGTCTTGTGAAGCTAAAAAAAGATCAACAAAAACTAAAAAAAGAGAACGAGGTAAGATAAAGGTGAAATCAGACCTATAAAACCCATCGTTTTTATGATGAAAGATTAGAAATATTCCCTTTGAAATAAGGAACAAGACAAGGGCGCCCACTGTCCCCCCCCCCACAGTTGGCCATTTTGCTCACGAAAAATTCGACAGGAAGAGGAAAAGCAGTCATGTGCAAAGACAGACACTGTTCCTGGCAGACGCTGATTTTCTTTTTTTTTTTTTTAAATACTTTATTTATTATTTTAGAAAGGGAGAGAGAGAGCAAGGGGAGGACCAGAGAGAGAGCGACAAGAGAGCTCTGAGCTGAGCACAGAGCCTGAGGCGAAGCTCAATCCCACGACCCTGAGATCATGACCTGAGCCGAAATCAAGAGTCAGACCCTCACCGACTGAGCCACCCGGACGCCCTGACTGATTATCTAAATAGAAGTCAAACGAATTATTAACAGAGCTCGGGAAGTTGGTGGGGTTTAAAATTCATATATAAAAATTCTCTGTCGTTCATATATGCACAAGACGGCCAAACAGAAAATGCAAACAGGAACGAGATATTGCAAACCACAGAGAACCAGGACTAGACAGACAGACAGACAGGAGCCATAGGAAGAGAAGAGTGACGAGGGCATTGCAATTTAAAACATCTAAACAAGAATAAATAAGATTCTTTGAACAAATTAATAGACAAACCTCAAACTGGGGGGAAATTTTCCGAAGCACGAGACCAGGGAAGTGATGATTCCTAGAACAGGACAAAGTCCAGACAGCAAACAAGGACGAGACCCAAGACCCACAGGAAATAGAGCCCAGTGCAGTGTACGGACACCTGTTCCTACAGTAAGAATACAAGAACAGGGCGCGGGCTTCGTTAAAATATGTAATTGACTCTGTTTTATTTTTGAAAAAAGGTAACGAACATGGCAAATCGTAAATATTGGTTAAAGCTGGGTAGTACAGACATTTGCTATCGTCTCGCTCTCATTTTCAGATGGTTACCTATTTCACATAAAATAGCGACAGGGAGAAATGCCATAGATAATAATGACTTAAAAAGGTAAAATAGTGCGTGATGAGGGTAACTCCTTGGGAAGCAAGAGGAATCACACAGCTGATCTGCAGCATCAATGATTTTTAAATACCAGCAAAATGGAGACATTTGTGGAAGTTCTAAACAAGAGAAAACACAGCTAAGTAACGTATACAATAAGAAATTAGCATATAGGGGCATCTGGGTGGCTCTGCCTTTGGGTAGCCTCTGCCTTTGGCTCAGCTCATGATCTCAGGGTCCTGGGATGGAGCCCCGCATCGGGCTCTCTGCTCCGCGGGGAGCCTGCTTCCCCCTCTCTCTGCCTGCCTCTCTGCCTACTTGTGATCTCTCTCTCTGTCAGATAAATAAATATTTTTTTTAAAAAGAAATTAGCAAATAATCGCAACTAAGAATGACACACAAAATAATAAGAGAATATTGTATACACTTTTGTGTCACGAGTTCAGAATGTACATAATATGAACAATTTCTCAAAGAAATAATAAATTTCCCAAATTGTTGTAAGAAGAGGTAGAAAATCTGAAAACACTCTCATCTATTCAAAAATTGAACAGTGTTGTTCATCACCCGTTTCCCCCCAAAATAACCCCGGTCATGGGCTGAGTTCAAAACCCTCCTAAACAGGGCGCCTGGTTGTCTCAATAGGTGAGGCCTCTGCCTTTGGCTCAACTCATGGTCTCAGGGTCCTGGGATGGAGCCCCGCATCGGGCTCTCTGCTCCGTGGGGAGCCTGCTTCCCCCTCTCCCTCTGCTGCTCCCCTGCCTGTGCTCTTTCTTTCTCACAAATAAATAAATAAAATAAAAAACTTAAGGAATAGATAATTCATCTTCCTTGAGCCACTAAAGAGCACAGAATCACAATGAAATTCCCCCAATGTGTGCTTAGAAATCAGCACAACCTTGATACAAAAAAATGTAACAGGATAGCACACACGAAAGCGTCAGCAGATCCCATCTTACTTCGTAATGGTTGTAATCGCCCCAGATAAAACATTCACATTCAGATCCAGCCGTGCATTAAAAGGGAATACGGCAAGTAGGATTTGTCCCAGGAAATAGATCTGGAGCAACGGGAAGGTATCTGTTCGGAGACAAAGGAGAAGAACGCAGGTTCACCTTGGGAAATCCGGAAATTCACGAGCATCCTAGAATTAATAAAAATGGCTCATTTTGTCACGTGTTTACTGTGTGTCGGGCCCTGTGTTAGCAGCCGCGTGTGCTTTCTCCAATCCCGACAACAACATTTCGAGCCCCGTATCCTCATGCCCCGTTCTCCGTATGAGGTGCTAAAGCCGAGAGACTGTAAACCCTTTGTCCCGGCGACGGAGAAAACGCCCGGTTAAGATTCTTCACCAGAAACCCGCGGCCAACGTCGTCGTCATCGGACTAGGCTTCCAACCCGCTGCCTGCGCGGATCTCCACCAGACCCCATCCTTGGCAGTCTGGTCTCATTTCCTGCGTTTTCCCCAGTTCCCTGAGGAGCTGTGCTACATGCAGCCCAGCTTATAACTGGCACGGCCAAAACACAAGATGAGCTTTCTCCCCCGTGTCCTGGCACCGGAGCCCACCTTCTGCCACTGGAAGCAGCTCAAGGACACCAGAGAGCCCAGTCGGAGGTAGCACGATGACGTCAAGGCCCTCGCTGCCTCCACGAGTCAAGGGCTCAGGTCCCCTATGAGGACCCTGGATCCCACTTGCCTCCCTGAGCTTCAGGCTTCCTAATTCTGAATACAGGCTCCGGACTGAGTGACCTCCGAAATCCTCGCTTCGGATTCCGTATGAAGACGGAAGATCCAAGCCCAGGCTCCAGTGAGGGAGGGGTCTGCCGCCAGTGCCCCCCACCCCGCCGGAGGACACGTGCGAGCTGGCAGAAAGGGAATGTGAGCGTGTCCATCGTGGCTGGGAAGAAAGGAAGTGCGTTCTTCGGAAAAGACCTCTGCTCCCTCCTCCCTGGCTCTCAGAACTGTGGGCTTAGGTCCCTTCACCCTTCAGACACAGGAAATCGATCTGTGTGCTTGCAAAGGGGACGCACACTAATTTGGGGGAAATACTATGGAAAGAAAGTGTCCCTTTTTGCCACACGCCTAACATATGCCGAGACAGCAGACATATGCTCCGTGCGGTTGGCTGGAGCCCCAGCCCGGAGGAAGCGGGGTACAGCCTTCGGTTTCCCAATGATACAGACAGACATTTACAAATGTTGTGTGGGTTCTGTCGCAGGGTAGTCGGAAGGGGGGAAATCAGCGTTTCTTCCTGGGAGAGGGACTGCTGATGAGCAGACCCGGGGAGATGCCTGGGAGAGGCTGGCGTCCTTGCCAGGAGCCCGGGAGCCTCAGGAAGGGAAACGGATGGGGACTCTACCCCTCTCCCGTAAGATGCAATTAAACCTGCTTTGGTAGATCTCGGTTTCCCTAAATGATGCCCAGAGGAAGGAAGGAGGAATGAAGCCCCTGAAGTAAAAGCCTCATAGGGACAAGGGCAGCAGGCTTGGGGGCAGGACCCTGCGCGGAGTTGGGTTCTCGTGAGAGAGGAGTGGCTCCAAACCCTGACGTCCCGGTCTGGTCATCCCAGAGGCCGGCTCCTGCCCCGGGGCATGGCCCACCTGTTGGGGGGGCGGTTCTAGGAACTCCTGGCAGAGCACTGGGGAATGCGGGGAAAGTTCCCTGAACGACACCAAGGGGAAGAGTTGCCACGGACACTGGAGTAGAGGCTCTGTGTCCACCGGCTGCCCCCTTGGTCATAAATAAGCACATTGGGGACTTCGGAATCACAAGAAACACACGTCAAGGAGAGGGTCCCGGAGCTGGAGCTGGAGAAGTGTCCACAGGACATGTGTCGTTTGCTGGCCCCTGCCTACGTGGCGAGGAGGAATGCGTACAAGGGAAGGAGGAGTGTGATGGTGGCCGCCAGGCTGCCCCCAGCTCTCCGGCCAGGAGCAGGTCCTCCCATCCAGGGGACCTCCAGGGCTCGCCATGATGGTCGCGCTGGACCCTGCTCGGCTGCCGGACACCAGCCCAGCTCACGCCAAGTCGACACTCTCCACAAGCCTTCCCGGATGCCGAGTTCAGGCTTCCGGTCACATTCTGGGTCCGATGTGACCATTCACATTCTAGAAAACATATCATTGAATTTTTTATTTACTCTCTTAGCTTTGGGTTTTTAAAATGTATTGGCGGAATTCCACGGAGCCCCGCCTGGCGCTCTTCAATCCATTTCCTTCCTCCCTGTGGCCGCGTCCCCTTTCTCGCTCCTGAAGATGAGTGCGTGCCCTTTTCTCTCTCTTCCTGGAATGAACGCACCAGGCGTTTGTCCAAGGTCAGACTATTCCAGAGAACTTTTTTTAATGGTTTTTTTTTTTTTTTTAACTCTGCTGGTTTTCCGTTCTTGGGCGTTATCCATTTTTGCTCTTAATTTTACGGATCGCATCTTCTGGATTTTCTCGCTGCTGCGAGTGACTCCGTGGGTCTGCGTCACTGTATTTAGCTGTGCTCAGTCGTGAAAGGTACCCGTTTGCCCCCGAGGACAGGGGACAGCTGCCGCGCACCTCACCCCAGAACTCTCAAGAGGCGGCATTCTCGTTAGAATGATTTTCTAAATATGCCGTAATTGCAGCTTAATTTTTTAATGAACTCGATTATTTTTTCTTCATGCGTTTTTTTAAAAAATCAAGTGGCTTGTGGTTTGTTTGTTTGCTTAATTTCTTGTGGTCAGAGAATCCAGCCTATAAAATTTCCACCTTTAAAAACACGCAGATGGTTTTCCTTGTAAATTTATATTAAGTCAATTTTCGTCAATGCCCGTGAGCGTGTGAAAATCATGTGCGTTCCCTGAAGGCAGTGAAAAGGTCTAACTCGGCTTCTCAGTCACACTCTTCAGATGTTCCGTGTCATTCTACCGGTGCGGCTTTCAGTGATCAGACACACGTCCGCTCCTTCCCCACCAACAGTAAAGCAATATTTACCGACGTTGCCCAAACAGTGTAAAAAAATACATCGTGTTCTGATGTCCTTCCACCGCTACCCTACTCCTTTTCATTGAAATACTATGGAATTTTAGCTACAAGTTATATTTTTAAAGCCTTTGTGTTTTCATAACTTCTCTTTCAGATTTGTTTTAACGTTTGTGTTGTTTTATATTTGTCACGATTGTGCTGTAGACGATCGCCTTATTGGACTTCTCCTCCGCCTGTCTCCCTCCCCCAAATCCCTCACTCTGATTCACTTCACGGTGGCTGAGATGACTTTCCAAGCAATCGTATTTTGCTTGAAGGGCTTGTGGTTGACCCGCATTCATCTCGGAGTTTCTGGACTTGTGGGATACACAAGTTTCCCTTCAATATTTCCGGGAAGCCTGGAAATGTGGGGGCATCCGAGCGGCACAGGATGTGGACAGGCCCGGACCTCCTCCTCCTCCCAGGGATCTGGGGTGTCGTGGGCTGGCGTGGCGGGGTGGGGGACTCACAGTGTAAGGCACAGACCGGGCCACCAAGGGGCGGCTACCAGAGTCTGTTGTCACCCATGGGGACAAGCGGCGAGATCCCAGGCCCGGCTGGGACAGGGAGTAGGGGGTACAGGAAGCCGAGGGGCCTCACCCCGGCCCAGCACAAGTCAGGTGGCCTGGAGTCCACGTCTGCATTTGCACACGGGAACCACGGACAGAGCCCGTGACAGGGAACGCGGTGGTGGACCAGCAGGGGGCTCCACAAGCAACTCCGTCCGGCAGCCTCCGGTCCACACCTGGGGAGATCGGAGAAGAGAAGCAGAGAAGAGGCAGGCTCTGAGCCCGCCAGGCATCGGCGAAAGCCTCCGAGTGTGCTTTGTCGAAGGGAAGGATGGGGCCCGGGGAGGATCGCTCTTTCAGGGGCCCCGAGGACGCCCCCAAGGACCCACGTCCGCGGCTGCGTCTCACAGGCCCGGGTGTCGGGCTGGATGGGAGAGGGTCGTCAGGCCGCTCTGCCAGCAAACGGCACACCCGGGGCCGGAACCCACGTCCACGATCTCCGGAGTCGGGCTTGCCCCTGGTGCTGCTGTGCCTTCCAGTACGGAGGGCGGTGTAGACGCTCCCTCCTCTTGTTGGAGCCCGTTCCTCCAGCACCCTTCCTGGCACCGTCCAGTGGGTGCCCTGCCTCCCGGAAGTGAAGGTGCTTGTTCAAGGTGTTTCCTCCCGGAGAGGGATTTTACGAGGACCAGAAGTTCACCAAGGTCACCTCCAAGAACAGATCTTCTCGCGTAAGGACAGGAAGCAGCCTTGCCAGGTCCCCCCTCGCCGTGCCTCCTGGGGTCTCCACCGACGCTGCTGCTCCGACCTCAGGCTGCTGGTGCTCAGCGGTCCGCAGGCTGGGGGGAGCCGGGCTGCGGAGCACCAGGGCCCTGGCCTCGGCCTGACCAGCGGAGCACCTCCCCGCGTCTTTGCACCGTGTCCCCGCCCCCGTCCCCGCTCTGCTGCCGCCTCGTCCCCGTCCCCGAGTCAGTGCCCCATTCGGGCTGTTAGATCCCTTTTAAGGAAACTTCTTTTCCTGCCGGTCTGCCACTGAGTCACTCCCCGTCTGCCGGCCAGACGGCGTGTTCTTGGCGTGCCCTTGGTTGGTTTGTCTCCGTTTCTCCGATCCTGGGGAAAGAAAGCAAACAGCCTGATGCCTTTCAGAGATGGGACGTGAGCATCAACACTGGCTTCTCCTTGCCCGTGGACCTGGTGGCCGCAGACCGAGGTGGTTTGGAACCCAGAGGCGTGGGCTCCTCCGGTTCCAGAGGTCAAAAGTGGGGAGCAGCGCGGTGTTGGCAAGGCCCTTCCTTCTGGCGGCTGCAGGAGAGAGCTCGCCCTGGCCTCCGGACACCATCGCTGCTCCCGTGGTCCCCTTCCTCCCCCACCGAGCTGCGCCCCCGCCTGGCACTCACAGCACCGCTGCTGCGGTTCCACATGGCCCTTGGCCCAAAAACCCAGGCGCGGGGCCCCATCGCAAGATCCGTAACTCCATCACCTTGAGAAGCTCCTTTTGCTCTGCACGATACCGTCCTCAGGTTCCAAAGCTTCCCTGTGGGTTTCTTGTGGGGGGGGTCATTCTTCACCCTCCCCCAGCCCCCTCTCTGGCCTCCAAAGTTCCTGTCTCTCTTCTGTACCACCAGCCCGGAGGCCAAAGTCCCATCTGAGTTGTCTAAATTAGGCACTGGTGACCTCTACATGTGCTCCATCCTGGGCAAAATCCCTCTCTGCCTGTGGGGACCGGGAAAAAGATGTTACCTGCTCGAACAATACAGCAGAGGGACAGGCATGGCGTAACAGTTACGCACTTTCCCCTTCAAAGGAGGAAAACATGAAAGAAAGGGGTCGTCACTCCCAAGCAGTTCCAAAATTCCACCAGGAAAACTCCATCAGTTTCCAGGCCTGGGAATGGTCTGTGGCTCAAGGCTTTGCCCGCTGCGTCCACATCCACGCACCGCCCAGGCTGAGGCTGTTTCCTGAGAGTCGTCCCTCTGTGTTCCTGAAGGACGGGACATGTTCATGGCGACTATCCCCACCGGCCTGTTTTCTGCGTGCGGAGACACGGCGCAGAGACATGGTGGCGACGAGCCCCTCTCTTGGTGGACGTGTCGCCTCCGCTGTTACCCAGATGGTGCTGCTCCCCTGCCGCTCTGCTCCGGGAAGGTCTCCAGAGCTCAGAGACATTTTCGCATCGCAAGACATCGTGTCCCAGCTGCGACAGTCCGTGAATGCCATCGCCTCCCTGCCTCTCCCCGGCCCTGGAAGGCATCACGGTCTCAATGACCTCTGCTCGCTGGCCAGCTGCTAATTGCGCTGATGAAGAGTGAGGCCACCAAGAGCGGTCCCACAGGACAGTGTGATGGGCACGAGGCTGAGACACTGCCCATCGTCTCCGTCCCGAGCAAACGCCGTCCACTTAACCCACGCGCCCTCTGGGGCAGGCATCGGGCGGTTTCACAACGGCTGTGCTGCTATTTATAGCTGCGGCCGACAAGGGTGCGGGACCCGCTCTGGCCTTTGTCCTATGAGTGACTTCACCGTGTCCTCACAACCCGTTGTCCAGCCCCACAGTAACAAGCGGCACACTTTTTCGGTCACCCCGTCTTCTTACTCGCGGTATCTGGAGGGCCGCGGCCAAGCTCTGGTCCTCGTCTCAACATTCACTGTGCGCCCATGAGGGATGGGCCAGCCCTAGCCCCAGAGTGGCCGTGCCCCCTGGTCAGACTCGGACCCTTCCCCCGGGGAACTCGCACGTTGCCACGGACTGACCTGTGTCCCCGCCGAGTTCATTGGTTGAAGTCCTGAGAGCCGGGGCGATCGTATTCCGAGAGAGGGCTGTTAGGAGGTCAGATGAGGTCATAGGGCCAGGGTCTTACTCTGCTGAGATTGGTGACCTTATATGAAGAAGAGGAGGGCGCGATCTCTCCCTCCTGGCGTGCTCGCACGCTGAGGCAAGGTCACGGTGAGAAGGGGACCGTGTGCTTACCAGGAAGAGACCCTGTGCTGCGTGTTAACCCGGGACTCGTAGCCTCCAGAACTACGGGAGGCGGGCGGACATCCTGATACCTCAGTCCCTACCTCACATAGGGACAGAAAAAAAGAAACCCGTCAGGTCGGAAAGCGGGGACCTGAGCACCGCCCCCAGCCCTGGGGTAGGACACACACCGACACCCACGTCCTGCATCTGCGCACCCTTCTGGCCGGTTCTCCCCAAAGTCCCCCTGAGGTACTGGTTCCCGGGCCCTGTGTGTGGACTGTGGCCTTGGGCGGGACTTTTGTCCGCTGGGATCGGATCCGCTACCCCTCAGCCCTAAAACTGTGCTCCAGGGAGTGTGCCAGGTTCCTTGAGCCAGCATCCCTGACTGGAGGCGAGGTCGCCTCCAGCCTCGCCAGGAAGTGGCCGATGGGGCCCCCAGCTTGAGCAGACTCGTTGCCGCAGCAGGAGAGCTCCGAGATGCCGGGACACCCCCACCCCCCACCGAGCAGGCCTCCGGAAGCCCCGCCCCTCCCCGGGGATGGCAGCTAAGGTCTGTGTCGCAGTCTCTCCAGGGCGTCGTGTCCTTGCTCTGCGGCAGAGCTGGACGGCCCTGTGCCTGCTAATTAAGGTTAATGAGAGCTCTCCATCTGGAGGGTGGAAAGGCGAATCCGGTTTTTTTGAGTCCACATCCTTGGCATTCCTCCCAGCTGGAAGGATCCAGAAAACACTGGCGGTCTTCTTCTGGGGCCCGTTCCAAGGTTCTAGAGCCCAATCCTGGCCCCAGGCCAGACGGGGCAGTCAAGGGGTAATTTCGCTGAGGTCTGCCCTCCACCGGCTCCGCAGGAATCAGTAATAACTTAGGGCAGCCCCTGAGCCTGGGATTTCTGAG
Organism: Lontra canadensis; assembly: GCF_010015895.1. Lineage (NCBI taxonomy): Eukaryota > Metazoa > Chordata > Mammalia > Carnivora > Mustelidae > Lontra > Lontra canadensis. Next base: position 6,634,881 of record NW_022631088.1, read on the forward strand.
TCTGTGCCCATGAGGCCAGACTGAGTCCCACTGTGACAGTCTGGCACATTTGTCCTTCCCCGAGAGCCACCGACAACCAGGACACACCAGCGCCACGAGGCCCGTGTGGCCCAGGCTCGGCTCTGCCGTTGCTCTGAGATCCGGAGCAAACTCGTTCTCCCTGCTTCCAGTCTCTTGGTCTGCGAGGGGAGTGTGTTTCCAAAGCATGGCTCACGGGACCCTCGGATCTGCGCCGACGCCAGGACGGAAACTGCACGCCACACTCGGAGTCACCCGCAGGAGCCGGTCTCCACTAGCAGGGCGCAGGGCGCTAACCCCTCGCCCCAACACGTGCGTGTGTACGTACGGATAGCTCAAAGTTCTTTTTATTTTATTTTAAGATGTATTTACTTATTTTAGAGAGTGGCCGTGAGCGGGAGGAGAGCGGGAGACAAGTTCTCAAGCAGACTGTGCTGAGCCGGGAGCCTGACTCACGGCTCCATCCCGGGACCCTGAGAATCCGCTCTGAGCCAAAACCACGAGTCAGATGCTTAACTGACTGAGCCCCCCAGGCGCCCCAGAGCTGGAACTTTTTTAAAGGATCCAATGGAAATTATGCAACTGGGAAGTATGATTTAAGTGGAAATTTGAATCGACAGATGAGCAGCTAATTGCACAGAGCAGAAGAGGAGATCACTGGGCGGGCAGCCGCTTCAGAGGAAAGCACTCAGACCACAGCATGGAAAGGAAAAAAATACAGAAATAAAGATTAGCAGACAAATCAACTCAACCAGAGGGTCTGCGAGCATTTGGAGAGCCAGAAAGGGGAAAGGGAGAGAACGGGACAGGCGCGCGTTTGAAGAGGGGAGGAGCCAAACATCTGCCAAACCTGACGGGACGGGAGCGAGACTCAAGAGGAAGACGCAGAGAGAACCGCACCCCACACCCAGGCTCGTCTGCGGAGCAGCGAAGACGACGAGGACGTCTTCAGGGCAGTCCGAGAAAAAGGCCCATTTCCTTCAAAGAAGCCCACAGGTGAGGCCTCAGGGAATATTACTCCCACGAGCCCCTCCCTCCCAGAAGTCATGCTGGAGAACCCGTGAGCTCGCAGGAAACCCAGCGGCTGGACCAGCGGGGACTGGATGCGTCCGGCGGGAAAACCGAGGCTGAAACAACAGACAGAGGCGATGGGCTCTCACCGCGGGAAATGACGGAAGCGATGGAAATGAAGACTGGGGGGAAAGGCGGAAGTTCGCGTGAGCTCCCTCCTTTCTTCACCTGGAGCGGCTGGGGCCAAAAGGTATCGAACGCTGACGATTCGAATTACAGCAACGAAAACGCATCTAAAAGAACGAAGAAACCCTCAGAGAGCTAATTCTAGTGACTAAAACTTGGTGGGGGAGAGAGAGAACGAGGAGAAGGAATCGGGGATAAAGAAACAACTACAAACAAAAGAAAATAAAAATCAGATGAACAAGTAAAATTAACAGATTTATCTCAACCCTCTGCTTCCAAGGCCAGAAAGGAGACCCCAAATCCAATAGAAAAATAGATAAAAGATGCAAACTGACCTTTTTCCTTCACGAAAAGGAAACACAAACGGATCTTGAGATGTTTAACTTCCTTCGCGAACAGAAACGAAACATGAACGTGCTCCCAAGAGTGACACAGGCACACGCCCTTGCAGGTCCCAGCAGTGACCCTTGAGATCTGGGCGTCTCGCCGTCGGTGAGTTTCACTTCTCAGAAAGCTTTAAGCAGGTATTGCGTCCTCCCCACTGACATGTACCCCGAGAGGTCTCCAGTGACGCGTGCTAACACCTGCCTCTTTCTCTGACCGGCGTCCGAGAGGGGAGGACGGAGAGACCAACCCGGTGAAATGAAATCAACACAGCAGAGTGTCAACAACGGTAGAGCTGGGGAGCGACGCTAGGTCTGCTCACTCTGTCGTTTTCTCAGATTCAGGAAAAAATATCTCTGGATCACCTTTTCCCCCCAAATTGGCAGAAACTGAAAAACTTGCGTTTTCAAGGTGGCAGGACCATAGGCGACGCTGACGCAGGCACCGACTTGTGGAGAGAGTAATTCCGGTTGGAATTCAAACAGCGGTCCCTCAGGGAGGGCGGTTGTGCCCGACGGAATTTAGGCTGCGGTGTCGTCAGACGTGTGCGGAGAGACACGAATTCCACCACGGCCTGATAGACGACAGAAGAGACATCGCCTAAACGTCTAACCGACACAAGGACGGTAAAGTGTGCTGTGACACACCCAGGCAAGAGACGTGACACATGTGCGAATAAGAAACAGGCAACCCTCTTCGTGTGGACGGGCAGTCATCTCCAAGGTCAGGTATGTGAAAAGTAAGACGGGGGAGGCCATTTCTGTGACAGACTCACAGTTGTGCAAATAACAGATAAAGATCTCTGTGTGCACAGAACAGACCTTCAGATCGGAAGGCGCTTGGACCCGGGGCCGTCTCCCCCCAGAGGAGTGGGGCTGGAGGAAGCTTCCACTGTTTCTCCTCGTGCTTTTTGAATTTTGAACTGTGTACAAGTATTATTTGTACAAAAATGTTAAATTTAGGCCTTGGGGCGCCTAGGGGACTCAGTGGGTTAAGCCTCTGCCTTCGGCTCAGGTCATGATCTCAGGGTCCTGGGATCAAGTCCCGCATCGGGCTCCCTGCTCAGCAAGGAGCCTGCTTCTCCCTCTCCTTCTGCCCTGCCCCTTGCTCCTGTTCTGTCTCTCAAAGAGATAAAATTTTTAAAAAAAAATTTAGTCCTCAAAAAACTAAAAATAGAATAACAGGGACCCAGCCATTGGGCGTTAGGATTGAAGCAGCTCTCACAGACGTACTTACACAGTCACAGTCACGGTGGCACCGTCTACAACAGCCAGGGGGTGGAGACCACCCACATGTCCAGCCGAGGACGGACGGAGAGACCAAACGTGGCGCACACGTGCCCGGGAACACTACTCAGCCCGAACGGGAAGAGCTCCTGACACCGGCTGCAACCTGGACGGACCCGGGGGACACCGTGCCTGGCGAAGTAAGCCGGTCACCGAGGGACAGATACGCAGGATTCCACTCGTATGAGGTCCCCAGAGGAGTCCGGTTCATAGAAGCGGGAAGGAGGTGGTGGGCCAGGACCTGGCTGTTGAATGGGAACCGAGTTTCAGTTTTGCAGGACCAAGAGCTCGGGGATGAATGTTGGGGACGGCTGCCCGGCAGTGTGGGTGTCCTTAGGGCGGCTGACGTGGGCAGCAATGGGGACGGTGGCAAAGTTTATGTCATGCATATTTACAAAAATAAAATAAGACGCTATGGTTTGTAAAGGAAAGAAGGAAAGAATAAAGTGCCCGGGCCCTACCGCCATGCCTGGGGAGGAGCCCCGTTCTTCCTGCGCCCGGTCAAGGCCGGGGCTGCGTGTCTTGGGAAGTAACCGCCTAAGTCTGTCGTCTCGTTTCAGCGGCCGCCTGCACAGGTGCCTGCGTTCTGACTGGGAGGCTCTTAGCGACGGTGACATCTGGCCTCTCCCCTACCCTCCTGGAGCCGCCCGGTGGCCCTTATGATGCACTGACCACTCCCACCGGCAGGTCAGTGCGCCCTGGGGAGGGGTGGGAGAGATCTGAGCGAGGGGACAGGGCAGTCACCAGTGGTCTCGGATATGCCAGGACCGGCCCACCCAAGGCTTGCCTCGATGTCCTCCTGAGGGCCCAGGCGGGGTGGGGGGCACGGAGCCCACCGGCCTCCCACCCGCGGAGGGAGAGGCCTGCGGAGCTGGTGGTGCCTCACTCCCGTCTGGGCCTCAGTTGCCCATTGTTACCCGGGGACTGGCAACCGGGGCTGCCGTGAGGAAGAAAGGACAAACAAGATGCGAAGAGACAAATACAGCTCCAGTGCTGGGAAGATCCGGGGGGCGGTGAGGACCGTCACGGGCGGGGAGAGGGAGGCAGCGGCCCTCGTCCTGCTGCAGGAGGCTTCCCGCTCCACGCAGAGCCCTTCCGCACCTGCCGGCCAGGGGCCACGCGGGCCACACTGCTGCCGCCTCCCCACCCCCGTGGACTGGCCCCTGCATGCTGTCACCACCCTCCGCAGGGAGGCGCAGGGGCGTCCGTGGGGTCACCACGTGGTCTTACACCTGCGGCTGCAGGGCAAGGCCTTGCCGGGAGGAGATGGGGTCCCCGCGGCTGCCCAAACCCGTCTTCCCCTCACACCTGTGATTTCCAAACCCTCTGGCGGGGCTTAGCAGACACCCCCAGGGAGGCCCCAAGGTCCCTGCGGTGGGGAGGGGATGCAGACCGTCCAAACCAGCCCCCCATTCCCCAACCGCAGTGTCTCCACAGCCCGTCCCTACCCGCCGCCCCCAGCCCGGCTTCTGCTGTCTCCCAGATCTACTCCTGACGGAATCTCGTTAGGGCTCTGCCGTCACCTGGGGGGCGGCTTGGCGGAGCTGAAAGCATCCTGATACCGTCCTTCCTGAGGCTCTGGGGCAGGCGGAGGCCAAGTGCGGGAGCTCCATCCCTAGGAGGCTTCCACCTGCACCCAGCCCTGCCCCCGCTGGCACCCCTCCCTCACCTCTCCCCCCTCCCTCCTGTCCCCCCGAGGCACTGGCTGGGGGTCCCATCCGGCTCAGGGCAGGGTCCCTCAGGAGGGCCTGGGCCCCACGCTGTCCCCCAGGGGCCTGTGTCCCCACCCCAGGCGGGGGTGTGGCCCTGCCTCCCCACGGCCTGGCTTTCTGCAGGGGTGGAAAATGGTACGAGTCAAGCCCGAGCCGGAGGAGCCCGCCGCCACAGCTCCAGCATGGAGGGACCCACGCCCGAGCCCGTCTACGTGGATGTGGACAAGGGGCTGACCCTGGCCTGCTTCGTCTTCCTCTGCCTCTTCCTCGTGGTGATGATCATTCGCTGTGCCAAGGTCATCATGGACCCCTACAGCGCCATCCCCACCTCCACCTGGGAGGAGCAGCACCTGGACGACTGAGGTGTGGGCGGGCGGGCGGGCGGGGTGGGGCCTCTGTGTCCGCGGAGACGCTCCCCCAACTCCGGGCATCACAGTCAGGGGCCACGGGGGCTCCGCCGTGGGCTGGCCTGAAGATGAGAGCCCTGGGCCCGGAGTCGGGAGGCCGGTCTGCGCTGGGGAGTCCCTGTGGGATGATGGGGGGGTCCCCTTCCCCGGCTCCTGTGCACCTTCGGGGACTGGGTCGAGGGCAGACCCCCCTCAATCACACAACAGTGCTCTCGCGCTGAGGACGCCGTCTGCCCTTACAACGCAAAGCAGCACAAGCACAGCAGCAGAGGTCCGGAGCCCGCAGCAGGGGGTGTCGACGGCGGACCAAAGGGGCCTCACCCAACCCTCGAACAAGGCACAGGCCTGCTTCCCAGCTGCGTGTTTTAAACTAAGACATAGAGGGGTCTGTCTTCCCTGTCATAAATGAAATGTGCATTTTGGGAGTTTGGGAACATACAGAAAAGGAAGGAAAGGGAGAAAAGGACACAACCCCACCTCCCGGAAGCGGCCGTTTTGATACATCTCCCCCAGGCTTTTCTTATGTGTCTCTTTTTAAAGGTCACCTTTGTACCATAGCGTGACATGGCACCACTTGGTCGTAGGGCGAGGACGCTCTCCGGTCCCGTCACGTCCTGTCATCTCAGCGGGCCCGGAGGCTCCATCGGTGCCCCCCTTGGCCGCAGGCTTCGGTCGGGTCAGTGACGTCCCGGCACATGCCCTTCTTCCACGCGGTGCGGTCTCGGACGCACACGCTGTGGGGGGAGCCCTGGACCAGGGGCCCTGGGTCTCGTCCTCAGCCACCCAAAGTCGATGTGACCACGAGCGAGTCCCACCCCCTGTGTCAGTCTCTGTCCCCTCACGTCACCACGGGGGGCGGGGAGGGGCGAAGCCTTGCCCTCTTTGTTTTGTGTGAGGCTCTTGCAGCTGAAAGGACGAAAGGACAGGAGGGGGCTGGTGGGGGCAAGGGACAGGTGGCTGATAGTGACTGTTCTCGGGGCCTCCCTCCTCCCCCATCACCTCTGTCTGTGACCTTGAGCAAGAACACAGGCGCCCAGCGCAGGTCCCACCTCCCAGCTCCCCTGCATGCTGCTGTACCGCCCCAAATAACTCACTCGGCCTCTCTGAGCCCCAGCTCCCTCCTCCATAGCTCGAGGGAACCACGTCTACCTCACAAGGTTGTTAGGTTGTTGTGGGACAGAAGGAAGGAGACATCGGTGTCCTTCCTTGACTCCACCCCCTGGGAGAAGCCAGGGGTCTGAGCCCCTCCCCCTCCCAGCAGAGCCCGGAACCCCAGGACTTTCCTCAACCTCCCAGGACCCCTTCCCGGGCCAGCTCTCCCAGCCAGGACCCCTGGTCAGAGGGATACTCACAGCAACCTCTCCTAGCACCTGACCTCAAGGGATAGGGTGTCTGTCCCTTTACACCACTGTCATCTGTTGAACCACACACCATACGAAGTTACGCCAGAACCCCTCCCTCTGGGGCATGACCTGCCCTCCCCATCAGGAGAGACCTGCACCTGTGAAGAAGGGCCACGCTCCCTTCCTGCCCCGAGTCCCAGCCCTGGGTCCCACCCCAACCCGGGCACCGGGACAACAGGTTTCCAAAGCACTGTCACCACTCAGTGACCCTACAAGTGAGCAAGGCCACAGCTGTTTAGGCACATTCCAGGCCCTGTGGGTCCAGCTGTCGCCCCCACACATGCAAGCACACACCCACTTTGTGGGAGGCACAAAGGGGCGGCTGGCAAGGGCAGCGGACGGCAATGCACTGGACTCTGGAGGAAGGAAGGATCTAGAGCAAGGACCCTGGGCATCGCCTCAGGCCCAGCAGCAGCCTTGGCTCTGCAGCCTACCTCAGAGACCCCCAGCACTGCTGTGAAAACCCAGCAGTGTGGGTCACCGTGGGAATCAGCGGCAGCTCGAGGTCCGCTAGTGACAGATCCCAAGAACGGGAGGCGAGACCTCTCCTGGAGATACTCTGGGGTTCTCTGGAGGGAAGGACGTGCCCTAGGGTCACATTGGCAGTGGTGAGGAGTTCGCTGCAAATTCAGGATCCTGGGCCCCATCCCGACCTCCAGGGTCCCAGTCTCCGGGGACGGCGCCCGGGGAAGCTGCCATGGAGAGCCACCAAGCGGTGAGTGAGTTTGAGAACCACGGCTCTGGGGGTCCCAGGCTCCCACTTCATTCTTTTCCACACTTAGATTTGCTGATATTTCTCTGGACTTTCTTTTTTCTTTTTGGTGACAAGGGGAAATAACATTTCAGAAAAGATGAAAAATAAAAAAAATCACCCCCCACCCGAGCCTCTAGCGGAACAGGGATTTCCACTGTGTACGCACGCGCTCCCTTCTAATCCTTGTCCAAATGCAAGAGATATTTTTTATAAACGTCATCGGTGACATCACTGAGCGCCACAGTCCCTCCTGGCATCACGTCGTGCGCGTGCTTCTGCCACACCTGGCTTTTGGGCATCTGAGCGGCCACGGGACGTGCAGTCCAGCGCGTGCAGTTCTCCACACTCCCGTGATTAAGTACTCGGTGGCTTTCGTCCTCCCCATTGCACGTGCACCACGAGACCAAAGAAGGATGGAGACAGATGGGACGGGTGCTGGGTGTGGGCTCAGACGGTGGGGAGGAGACACTTACACCCCAGCCCATCGGCCCAAGACACACGCAGCATCTGATCCTATGAAAGGGAGTGGGGAGCTTCTGTGGCAGCTCTCCGGGGCTCGGGATGGAGGGTTTGGCTTCTGTTCCAGTTCCTCGCTGGCCAGGTGTGGTGCGGGGCTGTGGATGGAGGGAGAAACTGTCCAGCAAAAGAAATGAACAGAATTTTTGAAGACTGGAAGCCGGCAGAGAAGAAGTGGAAGGATTCAGCAAGAACGGTCTGCGAGGTTGGCCACAGTCCAAGACTTCAGGGAAAAGATGACCAGAAAGTCCCCGCTGCAGAGAAAGGACAGAGGACATTCCAGACGGTGGTGTCCGGTGGCCACTCCGGGCTGCCGTCCGCACTGTGTTCGGCTCAGCCCCCCGGCTCCCTCAAGACCCTCAGGAGAGTCCTCTCCCCATCCCTCTGCGGCGGTGGCATCTGGGGACAACAACGGCATCTGGGCGCCGGGCCATGGGAGGGAATGCAGCCTGGAAAGGGACAGGTGGGCAGTCCACCCAGGCCGGCAGTCGAGGATGGCCCCTGAGAACAACCCCCAGACAGGCCGATGGGAGAAACAGGACACGCGCCTCACCAGCCTGGAGTATCAATTCCCACCGTCTCTTATTTTTTCCAACTCGTTGCTCAAATGTCGACCAAGGTTTTGTCGAACTGAAAAGGCCCAGGTCTCCCTCGCCCATGACACCGTCCCCGAACTCCAGGGGCTAACTCCCGAGGATGCTTCCAAACGCCAGCCAGAGAGAACTCCACGACCGCTGTGTCCATGGCTGGGGTTCCGCGTCCCACGGTCTCCTGTTGAAGAGTGGCCCGGCCACCTGGGAAGGCAGGCGAGGTGCACGGACTCTGCACAGGCTTCTCCGGCCCTGTCTGCTGAGAGGCGCCCTCCCCGGGTCCCCACCAGCATTTCCAGCCATTCTGTCCAAACGCAGGTTGTCCGCGTCCAATGGGGCCGACAGCCCCCGCTACCCCGGGCCTGCCCCCAGATCCTCGTGTCCTCAATGGCCCCCAGCCGAGGCCCTCCCTCCCTCGTGCGGAGCTTCTCTTCGGGACCCGAGTCGGTCAGCCTCCTAGCAGAACAGGGACGGCTCGCCCAAAGCGTTCTGTGCGTTGAGGGCATCCTCAAAGGGTACTGAGGGGCCGGGCAGGCCCAAGGGAAACAACACGACTTGGAAAAGTGGCCCACGGTGGGAGACGGCGGCCTCTCAGGACCCAGCAGGACCGCGGCAGGGGGAGAGGGGCTCACCCATGGGGGCTGTGGCCACAGGGAGAGGACGGAACTCCCACCCAGACCTCAGGCCAGCAGGGACCATGTTGGGTCCCCCATCGGCCGAAACAACAGATCCCCGTCGTCGGGGGAACCTGGGCAGAGCGGTTCAGCTGTTAGCATTCTGGGGCGAACCAGACGTAACCAGGACAAGCTGGCCCTGTCAGATCTCAGTACGCGTCTGTGAACTCCGCCTGGATGGGAACAGACAGGGCCCACATCAAGGTCTGTCACTCAGCACGTGTCTGGTGGAGGGGGACTGTGCCGGTGCATTCCCGCTCCCAGCTGGGCTGAGCCACCTCCAGGTCAGTAAATGAACAATTTCTACGTGGCACGGCCGCCAGCGCCCTCCCTTCCGTGGCCGGCCACCAGCCCAGCTCGATGACCACCACGTTGTTCCTCCCCACCCACGCCACATCCCGCCACCCTCCGGCATTCCCGTGGCTGGTGGAGTACTTCCCCCTGGTGGAATGTCCTGTTCTTGGTGTCCCGTCTTCACTGGGCTGCTGGTTTCTACCACCCACAAAGAACACAAAGAGGGTTTCAAGGCCTCCCATGCTCAGAGAGAACAGGAGCCCTGGGACAGTGTCACTCCAGCTACGGTCTCAGGATGGATAACATCGCCGTCACTGGGGCATGTGGCATGAGTCACGAGGGGGTCCCCAGGGAACCTCTGGGTTCCAGAACCAGTCCCCCTGCTCCCCGCCCCCACTGCAAAGCAGCACCCCACTTCCCACTGGCCCTTGCGACAGATCAGTCTGACTGTGCAGTCATCCCCTCCTCTGCCCCCCGGGTCAGGAAGAGGAGACCCAGGGACCACACGGAGAGTCCCCGCGGCACGCCGGTCACAAACGAGCTCTGCGGCGGAAGGTCATGTTGCTGAGATGCACTAGACGAATGAAACCCTGCACGTACTGGGGACGCAGGCGCGGCAAGTCCGCAGCCGGAATGTGGAGCTCGCCTGCCTCCTTCTGTGACCGAGAGGGTCCCGGGGACATCAGCCCACCTCCAAGCGGCTGGCCGGTTCCCACAGCCCGCTCCTGGGGAATGGGGTCCCACCGGGCCCGAACGTGGGCCTCGATCGTCGGCAGGTTGCAGGTCTAGAAATGACAGCAACAGAGGAGGCTTAGTGGGGGACAGCCCCGCTGCCGAGGCCCTAAACGGCCCCATCCGTCCGCTGCAGCCACTGTGTTCACGCCACTGAGCAAGCACCAGGTGGGTGAGGGGAGGGCCGACCTCCGCGGCTGATTACCGAGAGCCTTCCCCAGCGTGGGTGTCTTCTGATGGCCACGCCGTTGGCACATGAGCGTCTCTGTTCAAGACCCGTCCAAAGACGTGCTTCCACACGCGTCTCCCAGGACGGCCCTGAAGCCTCTCTTCCAGAACCTTCCACAGCTGGGCTCGCGGGTTCTCCTGCCGGGATTGTTAGAAGGTCGCACCCCTGTCGGCCACAGACCCTCCCTGCAGCATGTGGCCCCTCCCAGCCCGCGGGACCCCTTCATCACGTGGCACTGACCTCTGGGAACCTCATCCCTCACCACTGTCCCCGACCCCAGCGAGAGCTGTCCCCCCACCCGCCCCCTCACTCATGCTTTCCTAATGTCTTCGCGATGGCATCGGCCTCAGGGCTCCCCGGAGAGGCTGGTTTTGGGGGTGACTGAACCAGGCAGTCGCGCGGAATGGCCTCACTCCAACGTCCCACCTCCCTGAGCCTCAGACCCCTCGCTGGGCGCTGCTCCCGGGAAAGTGCCGACATCATCCCAGACAGTCCTTTGTGCAGGCAAAGGATACCCGAGGGGGGCTTCGTTTAGGGACCGTTTCCAAAAGCGTAGACAGGCTTAAGAGAGCCAGCAAGGGACGGTGAATAACCCAGGTTCGATGACGACCAGAAGCCACCATGAGCTTGGGGGTGGGGCGGGGGGCGCGGCCATGCTGCCCGCAGGAGCTGTGAGCCACGGCTAGAGGGACCCAGTGGGACACGCCTCCCTAAACGGCCTGGAAGGGAGGGAGTGAGGAGACCAGGAGTCCCAGCTTCTCTCCCTTCCACATCCCACTCTCCGCCTGAGCCTCTGCCACCCCGTCTCAATAAGCAGCCGGAAGCCGTGGGCCTGGGTGCTTCATCCCCAGAGGTCAGCCCCTCGCCCAGGGGGCACAGCAGGGCAGAGAAGGATGGAGAAGAAATCTGGGGAGGCAAACAGCGTTACCGGCATCGGGCCCTTGGAGATCTTCCCTGACAACAGATGTGAGGCTTGGCCCAGCCAAGGCACTGGTTTTCTAACTGAATATTTGGGAAGGAGGAGGGCAGCAGCCGTCCTCGTTGCCCCCCTGCGCTTCTCTTGTGCAGTTTTGTCCTCTCCCTGTCTCTCTCGCTCTGTCCAGCCGGCTGCCCCAAAGCCAGGGCACCCTGGCTGAGTGCTGCTGTACTGCTTTCTCCTAGAGAAAGGGCTCTCCTTGCCTGACACACGTAGTCCAGAGGGACCACGGAACCGGGAACCCTGTAGCCCGACCACACAGGGAAGTGGCTGGTCACTACCCCCCCGATCATCCCGCCCGATATGAGAAGCCAGCCCCGGCACGCAGGAGTTACCCGAGAAGGGGGCTCCCTCAGCAGGGCTGTGGGGACATCCCGGGACTGGTCGAGCTCTCCTCGGATCTGAGAGACGAGCCTGGCGTGGAGCTCACAGCCACGAAGCAAGGGGCTTGGTGAGACAGTGCCGCCCACACTTAGGAGCGGCTCCCGGTGACAGGGCTTGGCACACAAACTACCGGTCAAGGGCAAAGTTCCAACCCCCGTACCGTAATCTGCTGGCCAGAGATTAGGGCCACCCTCGAGGCTCCACGTTCCGGAGCCCGTCTCAGCCCCCCACTCAGGTGTGTGGAAAGAACAAGTGTCTTCGTTGCACAAAAAATATCAGAGACCACGTGGGGCTCAGGGGGGAGGTAGGGCAGCCGCGCTGCCCTCGATCCTGGGTAAGGGCGCCCTTCCCCGGGGTGCATGCTTCAGGGGGCCCAGCACGCAACAGACAGATACGCACACATTCACGTAAGGGTCACAGGGTCCCCTCTGTCCCTCGAGGGTCCGCCTGCACACCACGTGCCCCTCCCTTGAGTGACGCTGGCCGGGCCCCAGGTGCAGCCTCTCCCCATGCCTGCACCCCATCCAAAGAAATCGGCGTGAGTGCCGTGTGGCTCTGCGGTGAGTCACGGCCACCATGGGAGGGGGGCCTGTCCCCGGGTGCAGGGAGGCGGGGCAGCGGTAGAGAGAAAGTGGGCAAAGGCGAGACGGTGGTCGGCTGCGTCAACACTCCCAGCACGAACGCCGCCGCGTCAGGCCCACACCAGCGGCCTTCCCAGATGCACCCGCGTCGTTTTCCTGCTCTTTGTCCGACTCATGCTTCCGGAGACACAGACTAGCCTCGTAGTTAGGACAGCGGCACTGGCAGTCAGGACACATTTTGCAACACTAATGGCACACGAAGAGTGTTACTAAGTATTCCCTGTGGCCACTAGACAAACACCGAACGCTAGGCTGGCAAATTGTGTTATTTTTACGGAAAGTATGTAAAAGGATTTAATGAAGTTTTTTAAAAATAAATTTAAACATTTCAGCTTGATTTAGATAACTTTGATATGCGATGTTAATGTTCTTCAATTATAATTTGTACCTTGCCTTTAACTCTAAGGGAGATTTTGAATCTTATAAAAAAAAAACTGAAAAGTGCATATAAAATAAATTTAATTTTGCAACTTCTAACACTAGAGTTTTGTGAGACTGCTCACATTTTGCACATTTTGAGTATAATTCACTTTACTTCCTCGTCATGTCATCTCTCAGTAAAACCCGAGTTACGTCAAAAGCTTGGTTATGACAAAATAATTAGCTGTTCTAATGAAATTAAGGCAAGAATACATTTTAAATTTTAAAATTTTATTGAAAACTATTTTTAGAACTCACGAATTTGTAGGTCTCTCATGCTCTTTCCAAACTCTCCCCGCAGCTCTGCTCACATGCAGTGATGGGACTGCTCCGTTTGACAGGAGACCAGACTGACAGTCCGAGGGCCGCGAGGGGTGGGTCGGGGTGGCCCAGAGGCGGGGATCAAGAGGACCCCCGTCGTGATGGCACAGGGGAGGTAGGCCAGCACTGGGTCTCTATGCTCTACACCCAAAACTGACAGAACCCCGTATGTTAATGACGCTTCAATTAAACAAAGAAAACCAAGCAAACTGCTATGCTTCATGTCATGCCAGCTTTCAATCCCACAAACACCACAGACAGTTTTGCAACTACTTCTGTGTCATTACGAAAACATGGCCACGTCGAGGCAGGAGCACAGGATGACTTTTACTTCACACCTCTTAAACACGGAGGCGGGAGTGGGTCTCCGGTGTCTCCGGGTTGGGGCAGATGTGGGAATCAGACGTAACCCGCCCCTGTGATCTCCCAGATACTCGTCCGTTCATTAAACAGACAGATGCTGAGCTGGGCAGGCCCTGTGCGAGCTCGTGGGGAAGCTTCCCCGAGCAGCGGCTCACTGCCCTTGGGAGCTCAGCCTCTGCAGAAGGCAGGTGTGGCTCGAATGATCAGACACGAGACGCTGCATCCCGATCCCGCTGCAGGGACGGACCCTCTGCTCCAGCTGCTGGCTCAGTCTCGGAATAATCCTGGCCCCAGTCTTGGTCTCTGAGAGCACGAGAAACCAAACCCAACAAACGGAACAGCAGACTCTTCCAGGAAGCCCTACCTGCTGCCACCTCCCTCAGGTCAGCGGCCCCTCTGAGCCCTTCCTGCCTCTCCCCCAGGCCTGGGGGTCCTGCCGAGGGGACAGGAAAAGGCAGATACAGGAGATAGAGTCGTGCTTTGGAAGGCAACCCTGTCACGGTAGTTTTTCCCGACAGTGTTAAAAATACATGCTTCCAAACTAAAGAAAGAAAAATATAACCACTTTTGAGATCCATTTTGTGTCCGGAATCTTTGAGATAAAATCAATAAGGTACCTGAAATCCTAAAGCTCCCTTGTCCCCCAAAATCCGGTCTTGGCCGGAGGCTAGCCTCATCCTTGGACCAGCCCCCAGATCTGCCAACCCCATCCACAGGTTCAAAAAGCCTTTAGTTCATGCCAGACCTTTGGTAAAGAAAGAAAATTTGGCCATCTGAGCGATACTGGATTGCCACTGAAATCAGCCAAGATTGGAGATTCTGGCCCAGGGCTCGGCTCTGTCAGAGTCAGCTGCGTGAGAGCAGGTCTGAGCGTGTGGACTCCCAGCCTGCGAGCTCTAGAGACGCCAGTGGTCCCCCAGTATCCATTCTTCTCCTCCTCTTTAGCCATGGAGCTCTGGTTTTAACTGAAGAAACAACACATTCAGCTCAAAGATCGCTTCCCCAGACTTCCTTGCAATGAGGTGTGGTCTCGTGACTAAGTTCTTACCCAAGAAATCAGATGAGAAGTGTGACATGGAACTCATCGCAGGGAGAGGGAGGCTGCTTAAACTGACCTAACTCAGCCAGAAGGGGGTGTTCTATCCGTCCCCCACCCCCACCCTCCGCCTCTTGATTTCCTTCCTCTGCCAGCCTGGAATGTGGGCACAGTGGCTGGAGCTCCAGCAGCCTCTGGTACCACGAGGCAGCCTTGAGGATAAAAACCACATGCTGAGGATAGGCGTTGTGGGCTCTCCAGGACACTGTGTTGCCATAAAATCCAGACCTCCCGGCCCTGAATGCTTTCAAGGGAGAAACACCAGCCCTTCGATGTTCCTAGAAGCGACACGCACACTCCATCCTCTGGACTTTGCTTGACTAGCCCCTCGGCCTGGAGCATTCTCTCTGCAGATAGCCATCCAGCTGGCTCCCTCCCTCCCTCTGGCTGCCTGGCAGGAAAGCACTGAGAACCTGAGACTTAAGCCTCCCCTGACCACCTGCTTATGATAATACCCCCCCCCCCCACTGTCCCAGAGACTCACTGCTACCTCGCACGCGGTCTGTCTTCCTTGTCCCTCTGCTTACGGTCTGTCTCCCTCCTACTGGAAAGGCCCCCTACGAGGGCTGAGGGTGGGTGGTTCTGTGCTCTGCTGCATCTCTTGTGCCTAGAACAGTGCTCGACACAGAGGGGGCTCCCAACGAAGATTTCAGGAACGAATGGATGGCATGATCTGACGGACAGGCTCTGAACGCTCAGCCCCGCTCCCAGGCTCTGCTGTGAGGTCCGTCACCTCAAGAGAAGTCACCGTGGACCAGGAACCCAGCTGGGTCTGGAGCTGCCTGTCTGCCATGGGTAGGGCTCACTCTCCTGATTCTCGTGGCCTTATAAGGGAAGCAAAGCGAGCCACCAGCCCCCTTTCTGGTCTCTCCGAGTTCGGGCGTGTGTGTCCACAACCTGGGGGCTCTGCCCGAGGCTTATAATGTGCTGAGACAGCCACAGAGCCCGTGGACCAAGTCCTTACCTCATGTACCCTCACAAGTGAGCCCCTAGGGAATACTGGGTTTATGGGGTGCTGTGACGACTTTATGTGTCGACTTGGCTGGGCCATGATACCCACATGTTTGGTCCAACATTGATCTAGATGTTGCTATGGAGGCGTTTTTCAGGTGAGATTAGCATTTGAGTGAGTGGACTTTTGAGTAAAACTCTCCATAACATGGGTGGGCCTCGTCTAATCAGTTGAAGGCCTTGTGAGAAAAAGGCCTGATCTCCCCAGAGGAGCAGGGAATTCCACTCCACACCACCTTCAAAGTCTTCACTAGGTCTCCAGCCTCCTGGCCCACCCTGCAAATTGTGGATTTGTCAGCCTCCACAATCACACGAGCCACATCTCTGTACACACAGGTATCCTCTCGTTTGTTTCTCCGAGGACCCTAACTAGTGCAGGCGCCACTCTCTTCCACACTCCAGGGGACGTGTGATGGGAAGGACGCGGATGCGCATCACTCAAGAGTGAGGAAACAGACGAGTGTCTCTCAAGAGCCCCCTGTAGCAGGTCAAGGGCACGAGTGACGCTCACACACCACGACAGCACAGGCACAGAGTGTGAAGGCTGAGCACACAGGTTTTATTTATCCCTGCACAAAGCACCAGGCCCACAGCCCCACAGACGGCCGCTGACGCCCAGACAGGATGGGGAGCTCCTCATATCCAGCAACGCAGAGACGATCACGCAGGCGAGAGGGCGGGCAGCACTCTCCCGGCACACTGGCCAAAGCCGATGCGGTACCCGTTCCCCTGGCAGTGTCCTGGGACGGAGGACAGGGTTAGCCACGAGGCTGCCGGGCTTGAGGGGAGTACAGCCTGAGCCCAGTCCGCTCTGCCTGGCGCAGCAACGACAAACACATATTTTCAACAGAAGAACCACCGTCCCCAGAAGCCGAGCAAAGCCACGGTGGGACCGAGAGGCACTCCAGGCACGCCCTTCCATCAGGGGTCCTCGGAAGCACAGGCTCCGCAGCTTTCCTGACGGGGGCCACCCCTCCCCCAAGGGGCTTGGGTTCAAAGCCCAGGTCTGCGAATGCACCAGAGGCCACACTGCCTGAATCCCACAGACGCCTGATGTTCAACTGACGTGGGCTTCAGCCTCTGATCCCACTTCTACAGGATGAGGGAAAGGCGGGGGGAGGGGGGCATCTGGAGAGCGGGGAGGCCTGGCTAGATGGGAGTTAGAGGGCGCGGTGTGCGCGGTTCCGAGAGGCCAGCGTGGAGGAGCCTGGAGCAGGAAGGAGGGAGCATCTGGGCTGAGATTTGAAGGCTGGGTAAGAGCTCTCCACCGCGGTAACAATGTTGCACGGAGCCCCAGGCCAAGAGGCACGTGCGCTGCCTTGGTCCCACGAAGCCGCCGCGTGAGCCCGAGAGGCTGCCTACAGGGAGCCCTGACGAGCCATGTTAAGGACTCTGAGCCTGACTCTGAGGCCACTGCGGCTCACGGAGGAATTTCCGGCAAGACATGACAGCTACAGCTGTGTTTCAAAGAGAGCCCGGGGGCTGCCCCAGAGAGAAGGCGGAAGCCTGCATCGCCTCCCCCCAGGCACTGAGCCTCCTGGAGGCCAGAGCAGGTGAGGGGGTGGCGCCAGGGCCTCCCGCAGGGGCTGGCCATGACCTTGAGTCACACAAACCCACCGCCAGACACCCCAACCTGCTGGAGAGAGGCTGAGTCTAGGGTTGTGCCTTCTGGTGCCTGGTTGGGATACGAGGAGACAAGGGTCCAGCACCCATGAGAAAACACAAATATCAAAGCGACCAAGTCAGAACGGCAGCCTCTTCCAAGGGCCTTCCTCCTGGCGAGCCGCAGGAACTGATGTCCATCCTCCTCTCTGACTCAGTCCATCACATGGCCCCTGCCCCGGTCCCACGAGGACACCACCCACCTCCTGGACCCACGACTCCATCATCTCCCTTCCCACCTGCCGTCCCCATGGGCAAGGCCGGCCACACCCTCCCCACCGCACACTGCACAGCAGGTGGCCGAGATGGGTTCTCCCCCACAGTGCTGCTGACAGCTTGGGCCGGATGTCACCCACTAGCGAGGCTGGCTGTGCATGGCGGGACGCTCAGCGGCATCTCAGGCTCCTGCTCACGACAACCAAGGTTACCTGCAGACCTGTGGGATGTCCCGAGGGCAGAGCTGTCCTGGCTGAGCCCATGGGTCTAGAGGACAAAAGGAGCCATACCCGGCCAGGGAGGGACCCCAGAGTGTCTCCGAGACCCCAGGATGCTGCCCCCGGGTCTAGAGAGGAGAAGCTGGGACAGGTGTGTCCATGCAGGAGTAGAGGGACCTAAGAGGTCAGAGCCAGCTCCCCTGCCTCTCCCCTGCCGCCACCAACTCTGAGAGCAAAGGTGAAAGCATACCCACCCCTTCTCTGGAATATGAGCCGAGCATCCCGACCTCCCCAGCCCTCCCTGGACACTGAGCTGCAGCCCACTCGCCGCTCCATCCCACCAACGGGGGTGCAAATCCATGGTGCAGCCCAATCCCCCAGCTTTCCAGAAGGCCGCTCCTGCCGGCACCTCCAGGCACACACTGTCCTCCCACAGCAGAGCCCGGGGCCATGGGACCAGCCTCAGGGAGCAGTGCTGGGCCTGAAACCAGGGGTTTCTCTGCCACCGGAGCATCAGGAGAGCCCAACCGCATCACGGCATTGTACCAAACCAGAGGAAACGACTTCGGAAAGCAGATGGGGGAGGGTTGCGACCTTTGGGGGGGCGAAAGTGGTGGGCTTTGTGTCCCAAGGCCATTGGCTGCATTCTGGGACGGCCACCTGCACACCGTGTGGCTCTGTTCCAAGTCCTTGACCGCCCGGGACCTCCAAGGGTTTCTCTGTAAACCAGAATAACGGCACCGCGGGAGCCCAGGTGGCGATGCGTGCGGGGAACACGCGGCTCCTGGCACGTGGCCCGCGCCCTGTAAACCACCACGCTGCTGTGTTCCTCGTGCAGCTCTGCGTCTGACGTCAAGATTGCCCCCAAGAGCGTCGGGCTCAGGATGGGGCCGATTCCACACGTCACGTTCTCCTTCTCTATGTTCCTGGGGAAACGGTCCAAGGTAATAGATACCAGGGAAGAGTCTGTATCAACACCAGAAGAAAGGAGATCCTGCAGAGGATGGGGCTGTGGAGGCCAGGAGACATGGGGGGAAGAACAGCGGGGCACGGTCCATGGACGGGGAAGGCCTCCCCTCCCAAAAGTGGGCCACGGAGGGAGCACGAGGATGGACACCGTTGGCGGGGCTCACGGGGGTTGGGGGAGCCGTGGAGCAAGAGTGGTGAGAAAACAGACGCACAGCCTGAGCTGCAGGGCTGCAAGGGAGTGGTGTGGCTGCACCGATGGGGGCTGAGACCCTCCCACAGCCACATGGGCTCCTGGCCTGGGCCGCTGCCTGATGGCTAGGTGGGGCCCCGGGGCAGGGACAGGGAGCTGAAGCTGCCATCGCCTCCTCTCCCATCCCATCTCCCTCCCCACCCAGAACTCCAAAAATGCTTCGGGCTTGGTGCTCTAGACACTAAAGGAGGGCCGAGGGCCTGCAATGGGTCCAGAAGCATCAAAGAAACCCTGGAGATAAGACTGGCCACAGAGAGGACCACGAGCACAGAGATGTCCATGGCCACAGAGAGGACCACGGCCACAGAGAGGACCGGCGCTGCACCCCAGCTTCCCCCAAACATGATCCCAGCAAGCAACCCGCTTGCTGTCAACCTGAGCTCTTTGCTCTATAAACCGGGGCAACGAATCCTGGGCCAGGGGCTCCGGTGAGTGTAAGACAGAGTCTGGTCGACGTCCGCGCTACGACAGGATTGGCCCCGGCAGGTTCTCAGCAAACTCCACAGAGCTGGAGTCAGGCCGTGACGGGGCTGTGGGGACAGTGAGGCCCAAGCTCTGCCTGCACCTTCTCTACCAGCTCCGCATCGCTTACTCAGGCAACAACGCACGACTCCCACTGTGCGTCCGCACATAGTCAGCCTGCAGAGACATGTGGGGCCACCGGCCCTGGCAGCGCCGCGCAATCGGCTGACCGACGACCCCGAAGAACTCGGGCGCTCGGCTCTGGAGCCCTGACCGCACCCTCACACCACACTTTCTGCAGGCGTGAGTAAGTTAGGGTCCTGGATGCGGGGATGACCCCAGCGGGCCTTAAAGGCCATTGCGAGCGCGCCACCGAGACGGGCAGCCACGGAAGAATCCGGGTGAGGACGGCGGGAGAGGCCGGAGGGATGTGGCCGCAGGGGGACACCGGGAGCCACCAGTAGGCGGCTGAGGCCAGAGCGGGTCCTCCCCGACAGCCACTGGAAGGAGGGCGCCCTGCCGACCCTTGGGTTTCAGACTTCTGCCCCCCGGAACTGGGAGAGAGTGAGTTTCTGTTGTTTTAAGCCAGCGGGTATGCGGCCATCTGTGACAGCAGCCCAAGGAAGAAATCCAGGCTGCTAGTCCAGCCGGGAGACACGCGCGTACAATTAACCAGAATTCGGTGTCCTAAGGGCACGACCGGGGCTGAGCGAGATGGGAGCCCACAGGCACGCAGGCGTCCGATGGGGCTCCCCCAAGGGCGGGGCAGAGTCAGAGGAGCGGCAGGTGCACACCAGCAGCAAGAGGCCCCAGGGAGCCAGGAGGCGGCCCGGAGCAGACAGGGGACGGGAACGCAGACCTGAGGCCGGTCTCCAGCGGCAGGACAGACGCAGCGGCCGGACACACGCCGGCAGTCCCGGCATGGAGGGGTGGCTTGGGGCAGGCAGCTGCACAGAGGGGGCGTGAGGCTTTGAAAGGCCGCTCAGCACCCTGTACCCACAGAATGGGGTCAAGGGGCGGCCCACAGAAGAGACAGCGGCCCGAGGACAAGGCCAAGGAAGTAGGGCGACAATGTGACACTCAGGGTGTGAGCATGAGCACTGGCGTGCCCACGGACCCACATGAGAGTGTTCTCAAACACGGGTCTGGAGAGACGCACGATGCTGGGAAGGAAAACAAGGGCTTCGGAGTCAGGGTCCCGACGAGAACTGCCCACGTGGGGACCTCAGTCCCAGCGCCTACTGGCAGTGAGGCCCCCAACAAGCGATTTAACCCTGCCAGGGGCTCCCGAAGACCAGACCCTGCGTCTGTCTTACTCATGACTGGAACCCCAGAATGGGCCTCACAGCCGTTGTGTGAGAACGAAGGAACAGGGGGCCCCAGCACGGCACAGCCCAGAACCCCGCGGGGGCCTGCCACTGCTCCCCAGCTCTGCTCAGGAGGAAGGGAAGCAGAGTGGGACTCCCGGGGTCTTTCCGGTCCCGGGATCTGAGGTTTAAAGTCCCCAGTGGCCAAGGCTGGGGGGAAGGTCACAAGAAACAGATGTGGCCTGGGAAAGCCAGAGCGGGGATGAGATCGGACGGAGGGTTTCTGGGCCTGCCTGGAGCACGGCGCGGCCGGAACAGGGCCCATAGGCGAGGGGGAGACGCACAGAGCCGCGAGGCCGTCCTCACCTGTTATGATGACTTCGTCGCCGTCCAGCAGAAACTTCCTGGTGTGTCCATCCCCCAGCTCAATGGCCTTCGTCCCCCTCCACGACAGCTCCAGCAGGGACCCGAAGCTCTCCGGCTCCTTCGTCGCAGCAAGGGGAGGGAAGCCTCACATGTACTTACATCTCGGCGAGCACGTCAGGGGCAGAGAGCGGACGCCTGGCAAAGCCGATGAGCCCCGGGCAGGGACAGGGACTGTGCCCCTCAAGGACCCTGCCTCGGTGGGACCTCTGCCCTGTGCCCTGCTGGTGTTGTTCGGAACTCGGGCAGCGCTGGAACAGGGTGCCCAGGCCTCTGCCCGCCCCGGGGGCTGCAGCGAGATTTCCCATCGACCTGCCGGCTGTGGTCAGGACCCGGCAGGCAGCGACAGGCACAGGCACCATCCCCTAAGGTTCTATGACTCTTCCACAGGCTCACGGTGGCAAGGGGGGCCCGGGGCAATCTCAGAAGGGCCATCTCATCCTGGGAGGGTGCGCGTGAGCCGGTGACAGCCAGACACCACAGCCAGTCCCTGAATCCCCCCATGTGTCACTCTGTCTCCCAAGCAGAGGAGACAGTGTCTCTAGGTCTGCACCTGGCAAGGAAACCCCTCATGCACCCACCCCGGACGAAGCTGTAGAAGGAGGAGTTGTAAGTTGTGGCCCCAGGGTGGGGGGGAAGCCCCTTCCGCAGGACGTGCTCAGGGCCTCTGGTCCGTGTGCAGAGTAGGCTGTCTACGCGGGCAGTGCCCAAGGCTCGGAGACTCACCGGCCCGCTGATGGTTCCAGAAGCCAGCAGGTCCCCAGGGCGCAGGTTGCAGCCATTAACGGTGTGGTGGGTGAGCTGCTGGAGCATCGTCCAATACATGTGCTGTGGCAGGGACACGGGGACAGGGAGGAGGCTCATCCCAGCCTCCTGGTTGGCAGCTTGCACAGCCACCCATGACAGACGGCCTCCCCGGGGCTCTCTCCCGGTGCCCCAACCAGCTCGCCCCGGTCGCTCACAACCACCACGAGCTGTCCTCCCGGGGTTCCCCCTCCCCTCGATCCTGGCTGTGCTCTGGCCTCAGCTCCCCTTGCTCCCTCAGGCATCCCCAGCCCGCCTTCTCCAAGAAGGCTGACCTTCTCCCTGCTCAGATGTTCAGTCTACAACCTGCCCATCTGCCTGCGGCGCTGTGAGTACCCCGGGATCCCAAGCTGGCATGCTTTCGGACCTCAACAGCAGAGGCTTCTCTGCCTACCGCCGCCCCCTACTCCGTGTCTACCCCGTCTCCTGGCTCTGAAGCCCAGAGCCAGCAGGATGTCAGGCGGGCCCGGGAACGAAGCAACAAGAAGGGGGCTCCGGCTGGGGAAGGGGGCCGAGGACCACGGGGCCATCCGGACGCTCAGATGCAGTGCCCGCCCACAGCCACTGAGATCTGCCGCTCCTGGAACCACACGTCCAGACGCAGGAGAACTTGGAATGGGCTCTTGCCCCCTGATTTCTGAGCTGCCTAAGGAGCCCAGAACAACGTCCCATTAGAAGGGAGACTAGAGGAGGCAGGACTCTGCTGCTCAGAGAATGCTCACGTGTTCGGGAAGCACATGGAAAGGTGTCCAGCTGTGTGACTCCCAGCGAGACGCAAACACCTCGCTCAGAGCTTGGAGCAGCTCGAGGGCCAAGGTGCAGGGCAGCCCCACCAGGCAGCATGAGCAGCGAATGGCCGCCCAGAGGGGACGGGCTGCAGGGGTGTGTGGGCTGGCTGGAGCTCCTGGGGACCACGTCTGAGTGTAGACACCTATGGGCTCTGCAAGCCAGCGGCGGCACTTCTGGACACACCCCACCGGAAAGTGCCCGCGCGCACCCATTTCTGTACTGGATTGTTCCCAGGGAGTCTGTCCTCGCCCCAGAGGAAAACAACGCACGTGTCCACCAAGCATGGAGCGAAGAACCAGTGCTGGACTGTCTCCGGAGACAGAAAGTCCAGTGGACCTACAATAATGGACCACAGCAGACGGCAGCGCCACGAGGACCAGCCGCCCGGCCCAACCGCACG
The DNA here is from genome assembly GCF_010015895.1 of Lontra canadensis. Classification (NCBI taxonomy): domain Eukaryota; kingdom Metazoa; phylum Chordata; class Mammalia; order Carnivora; family Mustelidae; genus Lontra; species Lontra canadensis. The sequence continues at coordinate 6,657,789 of NW_022631088.1, forward strand.
GCCACAACTCGGGAGCAAGGGAAGCCGGAGGGAAGAGAGCGCGCGCTGTACCCTCCGTTTCCATAAAACTGAACAAAAGACCGAGTTCACACACGGCCACACAAGTCTGGAGAAAGGTCCCCTTGCGGGGGGAGGGGGTGACGACAACATGACTGGAGGGGGGTAGCGGGGGGCAGTGGAGGGCCTGCAAATCTCCCATTCCCCAGCCCGGCTGCTGGCCACGCAGGGACGTTGACTCTGAATTTGTAGGTTTTCCCGCGTGTGTGTTCCGCTTCGATGAGAAGCTCGGTTAAAGCAGATATAAGTCGCTGGGATCAATCCGTTCCCCGCCAGAACAGAAGAAGCCCACAGACCCTTACATGAACATCAATCGCTCCCCCCAGGAAATCACAGGTCATGTCCACACGGCCTGCATCTGGAGGGGTCTCTGTGGCCTCGTGGTCTCTTTGGAAAGGAATAGGGCCACAGAAGCTCCAGGCCCATGCACTGAGCCGTCACCGTATCCCAGCATGGAGGCAAGCCTCCGGTTCCTTCCCGGAAGGACGACACCACCTCCCACCCTTCCAAGAAGCGGTCAGCCCAGCTTCAAAGCTCACCTTAAAATTGGACTTGCACACTGTGGCCGCTTGGCTCATTCCTTCTCCTGTTGGAAACAGGAGCAGCGTCGACAAGGGGAAGTGACTCCTTGGATCAGGGAGGGGGACCATTTGTAAGGTAAGCTGTTCTGTGGCCCGTGAAACAGGCAGCTCACAGTACATCGGAGCAGGGACCTGCCCAGAGGCGAGCACCGGGACACTGTGTGCAGGTCGGAGCCCGTCTGCCTCTCCACTAGACGGGCAGTGCCAGGCTCACGATGTACGTCAGCAGGATTTATGAACCAGGCCGGGACCCCAGGCCACGGTTCCTCAGCCGTGCTCATGCCTAGAAAACCCTTTACCCCCTCAGAAACCTTGGCCCTGGCTTCCCCTCCGAGACTGCACAGAACAGGTGTGCTCTTTGGCCAAGGTCAGGTCAGGGTCCCCATGCCTGCCCCGGGGCCACACCTGTCACCCAGATCCCAACTGGGGCCATGAGAACAACACATTCAGGACTGGGACAGGGACGGGGTCTTGGAAGCCATCCCTGAACTCAGTCCTCCCCGTCTAGATCTTTCTATGTCTCTGGACATCACGCCTCCTTGATAATCATCCCTTCCCCCACTGGGCATTCCCCTGGATGTTTCTAGGCAGACAGATGAACCTAAGACAGAAATGGGCCCCAGAGAGGGTCGTTGGGTCAGAAGAGACCAGCCTAGATCCAAGGACACCAGGTTTTCCTCTCAGCCTGGCCAGTAGCCCCCGAAATGACTTGGGGTGAACCCCTTGTCCTCTCTGAGCCTCATCTTCCCACAGTGTAACATGAAAGGACAGATGGCACCCTGGGGCAGACAGACTCAACCTGCAGAGGCAGAGCCCCAGAGCTGAGCAGGGGCGGGGCGGGGTGGGCGGGAGCCACGGCCTGCAGAGCCCCGCTCCTGACACTAATGTTCTACGAAGAGCCTCCAGGGCACGCAGGCCCTGCGAGGTTTTGGGAGCCAACCCAGGGTGGGGTGTGGGGGATGGCTGTGCGGCCCCAGAGAGCAGGGCCAGGCTTTCCAACAGGCCCAGGATGGAGCATGGGGCATGTGCGGAGGCTGGGCAGGTCCTGGCTGGCGGGCAGCGAGGGGACTCAGGCAGGGGCGGGAGGACCCGGACTCCGTGCTGTCTGGCAGTGACAAGCTGCTGATGCCCTGCGGGCCCCTGTGGTGTCCTCTGAGCACAGGGTATCCCACCCCTCTCCTCCCTTCGCAGGACCCCTGCAGCAAGTGCTGCCCTCTCCCTGCCCCGCCCCCGCCCCCCCAGGGGCTCAGGAGCGATTGGGCAACGGCGCACGGCCACCTGAACCCACCGAGGCCTCGGACACACCACCCGACTCCACGGCAGTACCTTTCAGGGCGACGGAGAGGCTGATGTCAAACGTGTAGGGCCGGTCATGGCGCAGATACGGGAGGGGCTTGGGGTCCTATGAGGGCAGAGCACAGCACAGGGGCTGCTAACAGATGGTGCCGGCCTGGGGGGTCCCCACAGTGTACCAGCACCTGCTCTCCCAGCATGGGGCCGCCCAGTCCCCCAGGTAGGAGACCCCCCCATACAGCAGGGACCAGAGTGGTCTCCCAGTCCAGGCTCAGGAAAGAAGCCGGGGGACCACCCGCAGCTCAAGGGCACAGGGGTCAGACCAGATATGCCCCAGAAAGCCAGGGACTAGGCCCTGTGGAGGCAGCCCCACGGCCAGGCTACGGAGTCCACACGGCCGCCCACCGCCGTGTCCCCGGACATGCAACGCACGAGTAATCTGGGGTGACTGTAATAGTTACGGGTTTCTTTTTATGATTAACTTGCTGGCTAGTGACACAGGCAGGGATATAAAGCAAAAACAAACAAAAAGCCCTTCCTTTTCTAAATACATTATTTGAGTTTAAAAACGGGACCTGCTTTAAAAGAAAACTTCAAATAAGTAACAGGCCCCGCGGAGACGGTGTTGGGAAGGGCCGGCTCCCAGGAAGGCGGACAGGAGAGGGGCGGGAGGGATGTGGCGGCTGTGGGGGGGGAGGGGGGCTGCTTCATGAGGAACCAGCTCGCAGGGGGACTCCAAGCTTTGAACATAACAGATGTGAGTGTGGGAGGGCAGTGTGGGTGCCGGTGCCCCAGGAGGGAGTTGCGGGGACAGCAGAGGGCTGAGAGCATCCAGGCCTTGGGGAGACATGAGAGGCAGGGGGACAGAGCGCCGGGGAGGGGCTGGAGGCTGCCAAGTGCCCAGGCGGGAGAGGTCACAAGGCGGGAGGCCTGGAAAGTGGGGCTGAGACCATGACCCAGGCTGGCTCCAGGCTGCACTCTACAAGTTGGGCTCCAGGGGGCGCCACCGCACAGAGAGAAATTTGGTAAAGTTGTGCAAGGTGGTGGCATGGGCAGGACCCCTTCTCTCCCTACCAGCTGGCCTCCGAGGACTCTGAAGGGTGTTGAATTCTGTGTTTTCCCCCAAGAGCTGTGCGGGGAGCGGGGAAAGCACAGGCAGGATGCTTGGTGCCAGGCCTGCCTGGGGTCACAGCAAGGGGTCCCCCAGCACGTGGGCACACAGGGGGCACTGAGCTTGGCTGCAGATGCCCACAGTGTGGACAGCTGGTAGGCAAGCAGCCGGCGAGGCAGAGGCCCTGCGGGTGCAGCTTCCTGCAGAGCCTACACCTACCTGCTCCGGGTTGGGCACGACGAACGGCATGAGGGCCTCCATGGGCACCACCCACGGGGAGATGGTGGTTCCAAAACTCTTCCCGAGGAACGGCCCAAGGGGGACATACTCCCACTTTTGAATGTCCCGAGCTGCAGAAGAAGGGCCAAGCAGGGCCTCGCCCCAAGGCTCTATCCTCCCTCCACCGAGGAGCACCGGACAGAGCCCCGACCCCGGCCAGGCTGCCCGGGACCACGGGAACCACGGGCAACAGCGTTCAGGGCCAAGGACAGAGGTCCTTTGAGGTCACGGTGCCAGATTACAGCAAAGAGAAGGGGGAGGCAGGCATTCCCCCAGGTAGGGACTGGAAGCCCATCCTTCCCCGGGGATGAGGGGGTGGGAGGAGGAGATGCTTCCTGGGGACTCAGACACTCGACGCAGGGGTCAGGAGCCGCTGCGACAACGAGCTGCTTTAGTCTGAAATCTCTGCTCGGAGACTAACTATAGTCTCTGGGCCCCGGCCCCTCCCTGTGAACGGGGGCACACGGGGTCCCAGCACCTGGTGGGGGTTGGGCACAAAGGTGCTCGGAAATGTCAGTTTTACCCCCAGGTAGCTTCCGGGAACACCGGAGATCAGAGCAGGGCAGTAACGGACCCGGGACTCAGAGCCAAGATGTCTGCGTGACACCCGAGCCACGCTCCCAACCTCTCGCCCGCACCAGACCCCGAAACCAGCCACGGCTGCTGAGACACGGCCAGCACCCAGACTTCAGCCAGAGCAGGGCACACACAGGGAGCCCGGCCTAGGACGCGCACTCCCCAGTAATTACCACTCCAGTCGTTCATAAGGACCATTCCAAAAATGTGCTCATGGGCTCTGGAAATGGGGATCGGCTCTCCAAAGTTGTTCCCAGGGCCTACAAAGAAAGCCTGACGCGGGGGAGAAGTTGATCAGAGTGGGGGCACTGGCCTGGAGGGCGGAGTCAGGCATCTCCAACCCGGGCCAGGGACCAGGACTGCCACCGGGGACCCAGGTAGGCTACGAACCCGTTGCATTTCTAAGTCACGAATGTGCGTGAGCGGACAGTGGGTCACCCTGGGAGAGTGGGGACCACCCACGGCCTCCTGACCGCCCTGGACCCTGTGACTGCCCCGCTCCCCCACGCCAGCAAGCCCCAGGCCGCTGTGCTCCTTCCCCTGCACGTCTGCACCCACCCCACACGCTGCATTTCAGCTATGACGTGAAACGACATGCATTTCTGCATGACAGCCACGCTGGGCTTATGGGGGACAGAAATCTCGGGGTGTGTCCTCGTGTCACGAAAAATCAGAAGCCTGCCTCCATAATGCAGCCAGGAGGGCCAGAGAGGGTATCCCCCACTGTCCCCAGCCCACCACCCTCCCCCTCTGCAGAGGCGTCACCAACACGGTGCTGGGAAGCCAGCAGAAGCCCGAGACATCATCACAGGGAGAAATGGGGAACACAGCGGTCAGACACACAGAGAGCAGCCTGTGACACTGGCAAAACCTGTCAGTTTGATTTGTTCTGTGACAGTGTTTAAACATGGCAAATCTTTCAATTTAGAGTTAAAAATTTAAAAAACCAGGGGCACCGATTTCTGCAGAATCTTAGCACCACCGAGAGTGGGTAGTCCATGCTCCCCACCCCGCACCGTCTCCGCACACCGCTCGGCCTGGTGTCCACCCCTAACAGGACCAGTACAGACCCACACAGACCCTGCAGGCCCCCTCAGACCCACACCCACCCCCCGGCCTCTCTGGCGCCACCAGGCTGGCCCACCTCCTCTCGGGGTCACAGGGCACCCTTGCCGTAGGAAGCAGAGGGCTGGCTGGGAAGGCCTTGCTATAGGGAAGTGCCCACGCATTCCTGCCTCTGGGTGGAACCCGTCGAGAATCCCAGGGCACGACCGGAGGGACAGGGATCCAGCCTGCCTCCAGCCAGCCCTGGCTTCCCACAGCCCCAGCGGGCGGCCCCACAACCCCTTCACCTCCACGTGCCGTCTCGGACACTCACAGGTCCCCAGGACGCCGCCTGAAACCACAGGTGCCGACGGGGGGAAGGTGGGAATTCCCAGCCGCCCACCTGCCCGCGTGTGCCCCCACTGGGCTGCTCCTGCCCTCTCGCTGCCCACAGAGCTGCGCCAGAGTCCTCCCGCCCGGTCCAGCTCCTGCCCCGTCACTATCTTCGTCCCCGTGCCGTGGGGACTTCCCAGAGTTCAGCGCCCCTGGTAGAGTGCACAGCCCTGCGGTGTGGGGAGTGCTCGGGGATGAATGCCGGCGTCCTGGGGCGGAGACGACGGTAGGTGCCCCCGTGCGGGACGCGACCCCCGGGGGGAGAGCGTGTGGAGGGTGCTCGGGGGCTCTCCGTGTTATTTCTTACAACTGAGTGTCATTCTACAAGTGTCTCAAATAAAACGCTTAATTTAAAACCGGCAGGCCTGAAACAGCCACGGTCCTGACATTACGTGGGCCTGAGCTCCGCAGCCGGGTGGTGGGGCGGCGGGGAGCTGGGTCGGGCAACCCCGTCACACAGAGTCCGGCCATACAGAACACACACAGGCGGGACTAGCGGGTGCAGACGCCCAGCTGCTGCGGAAATACGGGGCCTGCCTCGGCCAATCACTCCCTAACCCTGTTCCCCGCGTGGCTCTGTCTAGGGGCACCTTGTCCACCGTCCACTGGTGACTCAGGAACAGAACGCCCGAGCACCGGCTCCGCCCCGCCCAGCACTCCGATTCCCTCACTCGGGGCGTGTCCGCCAGAGCCCAGTGAGCTCCGCGCCCCAGAGCCCTGCGAGCTCCGCGGGGACTGGGGGGACGTTGCCGGTCACCCCTTCGCAAGTTCACAAACACGGAGGCAGGGGAAGGAGCCCGGGCGGCCCTCCCAGGGAGCTGCTGCCGTGGGACACCCACACGGAGACAGAGGCCTGGCTTACCATCTCCAGCTCCAAGTCCAAGAGCCTGCAGGCGCCGTAGACGGGCGGCTTAGCTGGAAGGGCAGCAGGAGAGAGAGGCTGTGGAGGGGGCCGGGCCCATGGAACCAGCCGCGAAGGCACACGGAGCAGGCACCAGTGAGGCCTGGGTGCTGGGGCCACTTACAGTCGTCGGGGCTCATCTGGCCCATGGGCCTGCGAATCGGGGTGCCAGACACCACGACGGAGGAGGCGCGGCCGTGGTAGCCCACGGGAACGTGCAGCCTGACGGGGGCGGGGGGGGGGGCGACCGTTACACACCGCAGAAGAGATTTCGACAGTTTCCAGAATCAGAAACAAAAAGGAGTGCACACGCATACACGTGGTTCCAAAACTCAAAGGTCATCCCAAGCGTCCATCCACGGGCCAAGGGATAAGCAAAGTGTGGTCTACACACGCCGTGCACGGGGACCACCGTGAGCACAAACACGGGAGGAGGGGCTGGCCCCCACCCTGACTCAGAGGAGCCGCGGCAACACCGTGCTGCCCGGCTCGGAAAGGCTGGCACGAGTCTGCTTCGGAGCCATCGCGGAGAGTGGTGGCACCCGGAGCTGGGGAGGGGGCCGGGCGAGCTAGTGCTTCACGGGGACTCAGCTGTCCCAGATGAGAAAGTTCTGGAGGTCAGCTGCAGCCTCCCAGAGCTGGAGAAGCAAGGGCACAGCCTGTCCCCTGAGGGCTCTGGAGGGAGCACAGCCCGGCCAGAACCTCGACCCCAGGCCAGCCCCCAGAGCCCCCAGGGCTCCACGTCTGTCGTCAGAAGCCACTGGTTTAGTGCAGTCGCGCGGCTGTCCAGGAAGCAGAACCAGGACCACAGGACAGAACCACGTGGACAGGGACATTCTGGGTGGGCTGCACGTGTAAACCTTTGCCAGGTAAGGCTCCAGGTGGTGCACAGAGCAAGGCAGACTATCTCCCAAGTCCTTGGGCTGGATAAAGCCTCGGGATGGCAGGAAAGCGAATGTCATTTAAAAAGATGACAGACGTGTTCAAGTTTACGAGAGTGTAAAGCTTCTGTGTGGGGAAAGACAGCAAAGTAAGAGGACGCCACGCCAGGAGGAAGTGTTTACCCTGCTCCACAGCGCAGGGTCCGTGTCTATGACCTGCAGACGTTCCTCCAGACTCATGAGAGAGCAGGGACTGCACCGAGCAGTGGGCAGGGAGGCCAGAACGTGTGTGGAAGACTATGGAAAATGGGCAAGAGTTTGGCCCCTGGGGGAAGGGAGTCAGAGGGTGGGCGCACCCACACCCTGTGTGGTAAAGGACACGTGCAGAGAGTGAGAAGGGCATAGCCACGGACAACCTCACCTCCGACACTGGAGAGAAGCCCGTTCACCCTCACCTGCGGGTGGACACGGCCCAGCCGCCCCACTGGGCCTGGAGCCTGCACCGCAGAGCTCGGTCTGCCCTGGACCCGCCCGCCCTGCTCTGAGGCCTTGGCCTCGTCGCTGCGCATCTCTGGGTCATTAACCTGCTGTCTCCGTCCTTCCTCCTCCCTCATCTCGATTCCGATGGACGTCCCCAGGGGACAACACAGCATCTGGCTCCCTGTTCCCAGTGGGGCATGGCCCTGACCTGGGAGTCAGGAGCCGCCCCTGGCCCTGTCTGTCCTCGGGCAAGCGCACCCTCCTCAGCCTGCTTTCACCCCACGAAACGGGGTTAACAGTGGTCCCAGCCTCGGAGACCCCAGCAGCCCCCGTGCAGATCCCAGAAATGAACTTGGCTCACGCTGTGGGCCGACCACACTTTGGCAAAGAGCATGGGTGCGCCTGAGAAAGTTCCAGGCATGGAGAAGGCTGGGGTGCGAGGCGTGCCCACAGAGCCGTAATCCACGGCTTACGAAGGAAGGAGCCGAGAAGGGCCACACATGCTCGGGGACGGACCTCCGGCCCCTGTTCTTTGGACGAAGGGACCTGGAGAACAGAGGGGCGGTCCCTATGAGGTGGGACACAGTGGGTCCCAGGCATGGGGGTCCCCCACCCCACCCTGGTTTCTTGACCCTGGGAAAACGGGCTGGTGGAAGGGGAAAGGCCGGCTGTGTGCTGGGTGCGCCCCGGGGCCCCGACACACCAGTTAGGCATCAGCGCATTCTCCTTGCCGCGGAACATGATCCCCACGTTGGTGGCGTGTTGCCGGGACGAGTAGAAGTCCGTGTAGTCACCTGCAGGGCAGACACGAGGGGTCCCCAGGGTGGCCAGCTGCCCGGCACAGGGAGGGTCGGTCTCAGAGACGGGACCACCAGGCGTCTCGGCCATGCCCGGTCCCGGAAGCACACCCCCAGCCGCGCAGTCCAAAGCCCGGCTCCAGATGCCGCACCCATGGGCCTCACTCACGGTTTGCTCTGAAGCACAACGAACGAGGAACCGAGACTGAAAGAGACCACGGACACCCTCCCCCTCCTGGGGCTTCCCGCCTCTCCGCTCCCGGCCCGGGGCTCTGCTCCCCACGCCTCTGCTTGAGCTGCACCTGCTCCCTGCTCGTCTGGGCTCAAACCCTAGCAACACTGTGAGGACCTTTCCCCCACTCTTTCTGGCATGATCGCTCCAGGAGGGAGAGGAGGAGGAGGGGGAGGAGGGAGAGGAGGAGGAGGGGGAAGAGGGAGAGAAGGAGGAGGAGGGGGAGGAGGGAGAGGAGGAGGAGGAGGGAGATGAGGAAGAGGAGGAGGAGGGAGAGGAGGAGGAGGGAAGGGAGGAGAAGGACACAGGTTCTACGGCCCGGAGGTAGAGAAGGGGGTGCACTGCCTTCACAGTCCAACCCCAGAGGTAACAGCTGAGGGATTCTTGGGAAGAAGAAATCCATAACCAAAAACAAGAAAGGTCACACCCAGGCCTCATGCGTCCCGGGCCAGGCGCGCGGTTCCAGAAGCCCCGCTAACAGGCGGGATGGGGTCGTGTGCGCGATGCCACTGAAGGGTTCACTGCAACATCGCTCAGTTAGTAACTTATGTGTTACGTGTATTTTACCCCAATTCAAACACATTTCTATAAGACCGCCTTAACTAAAAGCTCGTTTCTCCTTAACAAAAAATAAAGGCTACTAGAAACACAGGGAAAGAGTAAGGGTGATGCTGGGATGGACAGGAAGGCTCATGCACAGCGTGAGGCCGTCCCCGTGAAGCCTCTAGAAGAGGTGGCGCTAGAAAGACGGCGGGCGCCTGGTGTGGGCGCAGGGCTGAGGGGCTGGTGTCTCAGGAGCGGGCGGGGGCCGGGCTGCAGCCGTCCGGCAGGGACTCACACTCCCAGACTGTGCCCTGCGCACCGCGGCCCACAGAAGCTGTCCGGAGCAGCAACACAGGCGGCCGCGGGAGAGCCCTTGGAAGGAAGCGGCGGCTGCGGAGTAGGGGGAGGCGGGCGGCTTGACCCGAGCACTGTGCTCTGCCGCTTCAGCTGCTTTCACCCGCACACCCTAGGATGGGGTAAGGCCTGATGCACGGACCCGTCCTTCAGAAGGACATTCTCCACCAGGAAGGCCCCAGAGGCTGTGCGAGGACGCAGGCTGCAGAGACAAACGGGGCAGGCACAGCTCAAGGCCTGCTGGGGCCCCGCAGTCCTGGGTTCCCGAAGCCCGGAACAGGGGCACCAGCACCCAGAGGGTGCAGGGCCTCCGTCTGCTTCAGCTAAGGGAGTCTGCACAACGGCAACTCGCCGACTGAAACTTCCACCAGACCCCCTGCCGGGGGCTCCGACGGGGGTTCTCCAGGACCCTCTTTCCTCAAACCCCTGACTCGGACTCACAGATGAGCTGGGAGCATGTCCTGTGGCTTCGAGGACAGAGCAATTTGCTGTCAAGGGAGCCAGTGCTAACTGCAAAGTCCAGCAGCCGGCAACCCCCTCGAGGGCTCTGGCTTTCAGACCAGCCTGGGTCCGTGAAGGGCCAGGGGCAGAGCCCTGGACCCCGCCCCATTCCCACCCCCGCCAGGCAGCACTCCAGCCGTCCTGGCCCAGCCCACTGAGCGGCTCCCGGTGCAGGGACCCTACGTACCTATGGCGGCCGGCAGGTGCATCACAGCCGCAGCCTGGCCAGTGAACGCTCTGTAACACAGAATCAGGGCCTTCAAGGTCAAACGCAAATTGGGAGGGGGGGTCCCTGCTCTGGCCGTCCACTGCAGGCTCAGACCAAACCAGCCTGGGAATCCTGCTCTTGGTCTCTGGCGAGCACCCCAGGCTGGCCTGGGTCCGAGCAGGCTGCAGCAGGCCTCCCCGGGGAGAGCATGGGCCCGCGAGAGCCACGACGCCTCCTCTCTAGAAAACAAGCCAAATTACTCCTTCTCTGAGAGCCACGCACGGACACGGAAGGTGCTGATGCAGGAGTGGGCCGGACCCGGCCGGGACCCTCCAGTCCAGGCACGTGGGGCCTCCCAGTGGGCCCAGAGCCCCCCTGCCAGCATGCAGTGGTGGCTCACAATGGCCGTGACTGTCCCCTCCTCCCCACCTGCCCACATCACGTTCGCGTGCCCCTCACCGTCTCCGAAGCTCCGTGTCGTCTCGGAGCCTGGCGTGGCTGGCGGACAGCAGGTTCTGCAAGAATGCTCTCGCCTCCTTCCAGGCAGCCTGGCCCAGGCCCATGAAGCTGTTGAGGGTGGGCTGCACAGGGACAGAGAGGGCAGATGGCCCATGGGAGAGGCTGGGGAGAGGGGCTGGCTGCCTTCAGGGCCCTCACACAGCCAGGACTTTCTCTCTGGCCCCGGGGAAAGTTTCCCCCAGCACCCCCAGTTTGCACACGATCGGCAAAGCCTGGGAGCCACAGTGCTGGGTGCTACTGGGGACCGCCGAAGGTGGCTGCCTTCCTGCCCCAGAAGCACACCCTCCATCTGCGGGGGCTCAGTCCCCACACACCCAGCGCCCTACGCTGGGCAGTTCTCAGCCCTGGCGCCGTGAGAGCAGCAGCACCGTGGTCTCGGGGCTCCGATACTAGTAGCCATGTGACATGGGCAAATCGTGGCTCATTTCCGATGAAAGCCCCACCAGGTACCGAGGATCCAAGTCCTGTGCCAGAAGGACGGGAGACATGTGTGGAGCTTTCCGCACATGGGACGTGCTTGATAAACACCGTCCTCCTTCCTGACCCATGGAACGGATGGACGTCACAGCACCTGACCATTTCCATGGCCGTAAAGTCACGTCCATCCCACAGGGACATGGACTTCAGGCTGACTCCCAGCTGGTGCCATTTGTAACAAATGCAGCAGACACGCCACATCAATGTCCTACCTGATCGAAGACATCCTGGTGTTTGGAGAGGACAGGCCCCGTGAAGAGGTGCTTAATGACACTGAGGTCCAGGATCTGGTCACCAATGGCCACGCCGATCCTTGGCCTTGGCTGGAAGGGAGACAATATGGTCAGCGCTGGGAAAGGACTTGGCAGGCTTGATTCTTTACTTGAAAAATCTGTCTAGTTAGGAGCCTGTGGGTCCCCCCTCTAGATGGCCCTCTAAGGAGAGGGACTGAGGAACTGGGTCCTTAGTGCCTGACCCCAACTCCCTTTGTCTCCCAGGGGACTGAACTGCCCCAGGGATCTCTGCCCGGGCAGAACCGGGGACCCTCTCTGCTTCCAGGACAAGGAAAGAATTTATGTTCACTGAATGGGAAATAAATCCAACGTCCCTTGGAGAGGGGAAGGTGCAAGAGGCCTAGTCCAAGCCCCTTATAGAGGCAAGTCCCCAGAGAAGTTCCTCGGGTACTGCTTGAATGCCTCTGGTGATGAGGAGCTCACCACCCCACTGAGCAGCGGGATTATTTCCCGGGATTAACTGAGGCCCTTCCTCAGGGGAATTTCTTTGCACAGCAGGGCAGAGTGTCCCAGGCACAGGGCTGAGGGCCAGGAGCTTGGATAAATGAGGCCTGCTCTGGCTCAAATGGGACGGAGCTCAGGTCATGAGGGGCCACAAAGCCAAGGTGCTGAGAACATGTGGGCCCCGACATAAAATCCCAGCTGCAGCTCGGACTCCTGGCCCTTGCTCCTGAGCTTTGCCGGTCAACAAGGAACCAGAGACCCAACACCACTGAGCTCCCAACTCTCCCGGGTGGCCAGCGTGGCCAGCTCTGCCATTCCAGCTCCAGAGAGTCTAGAGGTGGGATGACAGGCGGGCCTTCTCCCCACTGGCCGCTCATTTCAGCAGGATTCGGGGAGGTGGCCATCTCCTGGTACCCATTGGGCCCTGGGACTGGGGCAGATGACAGCCACACCCTGACCCAGCCCTGCCTGGGGGTCTGGCTACTCCTCCCTGGAGGCACTTCTGAATTCTTGGGCCCCAGCCTCCCCCTTCGGCAAATGGCAACGCACATGATGGATGAGCTCCTGGACCCCAGTGGTTGCCCTCCGTGGGGTGGGCAGAGCAGACCCTGGAGCCATGTTCTGACCTTGGCCCCAGGCCCATTGAAGGTAGGAAGGAGCCAACGCCAGAGCAACCTCCAAGACCTGGCGACAAGCGCGGGGCCAGCTTCCCCAGCTGTAAGCCGAGCCCAGAGCGCCCTGTGCGCCCAGCTGTGACCTGAGGACAGGGGTTTGTCTACTTAAATGCCAGGGAAAGGGGCACCTGGCCAGCTTCGTCAGTAGAGCTTGTGACTCTTGATCTCAGGGTTGTGAGTTCGATACCCATGTTGGGTGTGGAGATTGCTTAAAAAGGAAATCTTTTTAAAAAATAAAAACTAAAGGGGCACCTGAGTGGCTCAGTGGGTTAAAGGCCTCTGCTTTCAGCTCAGGTTGTGATCCCAGGGTCCTGGGATGGAGCCCGCATAGGGCTCTCTGCTCAGCAGGAGGCCTGCTTCTCTTCCTCTCTCTGCCTGCCTCTGCCTACTTGTGATCTCTGTCTGTCAAATAAATAAATAAAAATCTAAAAAAAAAATAAAAAATAAATAAAAAATAAAAACAAAAAAATGCAGAGAGCTGAACTCTTCAGTGCTGGAGGAGAAGTGGCTCCCGGCCAGGATCCAGGACCCAAGTCCCCACAGCTCTGTCACTCACCATCCTGTCCTTTGGGACGAGTCCCTAGTCCTCTCAGGGCCCAGGGTCCCCTGCCTAATGTGAGGGAGACAAATTGGGAAGAGATAGCCCATGGGTCTGACTATGAGAGAAAGCACGTGCATTGCCTCCAGGTTCTCGCTGACAGATCGCGTTGAGAGGAAAGCTTTACCCCAAGCCCAGGCTGACAAAGACAGAAAAGCACGGGGTTGGGAAGCTCTCCCATGTGGGGTCCAGCCCCAGTTCTGCTTCTTACTCGCTGTGAGACCTGCGGCAAGGTTCTTACCCATTCAGAGCCTCAGTGTCCCCCTCCATGAAATGGGGACAATAACATAATGGCAGGTTTGCTGTGGGAGTTCAATTAATATCTGTAAATCTCTTATCTCGAGGCCACAGGGCCGACATCCATTCAGACAAAAACAGTAATGAAGCTTCATCTCCACACCAGGAGGATACAAACGTCACTCAACCACCGAGGACAGGGGAAGGATGGGTGCCAACCATCCAGAAGCAAAGGCATGGGCTATAGGTTTGGCTGGGGGGGAGGGCAGCAGGGAGCTCCATCAGGGAGGTGACACTGAGGCTGAGTCCTGAAGAGGGAGAAGGAATTAGATCCGCACAGGGTAGAAGGAAGAGTATTCCAGACAGAAGGGACAATACCTGCTAAGGTCCTGAGGCAGCAAGATGCTCTTAGAATGTTCCAGAAACTGAATGGCAGCCAGTGTGCCTGGGGCCAGCAGAGGGCCAGCAGGCAGAGGCAGGGCCAGACTACAGGGAATCTAACCACTCGGCCATGGGCTGCAGACCACCACGGGCGGCGTCCCCATGGCCAAGGCCATCATTCCCACCTTCACAGACAAAGCCTCCTGCGTTCTACCAAAACCCAAGCACCCTGAGATGGCGGGAGGGTGTCTTGTGTCTTTGATCCCTGACCCCCTCCCAGAGTCTGGCCCAGTGTTGGGGTTCTCAGGTATTCCCTGAATGAGAGAATGAATGAAGGAATGACAGGAGACTTGGCGAGCAGACCAGTCTGGAGAGGCAGCCGCGACCCTGCAAAGTCCAACAAGGGCAGGACAGCTTCAGGCGGTCTGCCCCAGGACGACGCCCTGAGCCTTCCAGAATTCCCGAGGGGCGGCGTGCTTTTTCAGAGGCCATGGGAAGGGGCTCTGTCTCCAGCCTCTTCAGTGGCTGTCCCTGCACATTCTAATTGGCCAACAGCAGGGGCTCAGGTCCAAAGGCCACCAGCCACCCTCCAAGGGGCATTCATCCCGGTCATCCCGGAGTCCTCCGGAGTCAGCGGCCCTAGAGCTTGGAAAGAGTGTGGTTGGCTAACATGGGTCAAGGGTTAACCTGCCTCATTGTATTCCTGTCCCTCCAGGGGACCGAGAGTTAACTTTCTGGGCCTTGCAACGTTTGCTCAGGCCTGGCCATTGTGAAACCACACACGGGCTCTTGTAGGCCAAGGCATTTGCTGCACGCGGGCCCACAGGAGGCCCGTCGCTTGGGGTCAAAGGTCTGCAGTGGGGGAAGGGGGCAGACCGCCAGGAGTCTGCCAGGAGCTTCACTTAGCAAATATTTCCTGAACACTGCTGGGAACCAGCAGATTTGGGGCTTCTATGGTTTACAGAGCAAAACATACCGTGAATAAATTCAAGGGAATCCGCTGTCCCCCCGCAGGGACCTTCTTACAGATTTGCTGATAAACCCCTAGTTTTCAAAGATTTCTCTCTACCAATCAGACCACACCTACTAAGTGAAAAGGTCCTTCTTCTGTCCCGAGGGCTCCTTCTGATCAGCAAGGGAATGCCCGGGAGTCTACCCTCGAGCTCAAAGAATTCTAGCTGGAGGGAGATTAACTTGACATCTTCTAGCTCAAGGCCAGCAAAGGGCTCATCGGTCTAAGCTACTAAAAATGCTGAGGACCTCAACATTTCCCCAATCCTAGTTTAAGGGTCTAACTTGTGAGATGAAGAGCGGCCATAACACAGTGTCTCAGGGGACATGACTCTGGAGGAAGCAGTAAGACCAGGGGCTTCGACTGCTCAGCAACACTAACCGGACATTGGGGCACCCGGGGGGCCCAGTCGGTAAAGCATCTGCCTTCAGCTCATTGAGCCCCACACCAGGCTCCCTGATCGGCTGGGCCTCTGCTTCTCCCTCTCACCCTGCTCCTCCCCCGGCTCGATCTCATGCTCATGCTCGCCGCTCTCTCTCTCCCTCTCTCAAAAAAATTAAAATCTTAAAACAACCCTACAAAACAACAACCGCACTTGCTCTGCTAGCCCGGGAGAGACAGCGGCAGGTTGTCTCGTTCCGCATTTAATCCCCCGCACACACCCGCACAAACTGAGGCCCAGAGGCTCAATGATGTGCCCATCCAGAAAGTTACCAGGACCCACATACAGACGCACATACGCTGGGCGCCAGAGGCTCCTCTAGAGACGGCCCCAAAGCCTCCACCCGCCCCCTCTTACTCCCTCCTGCCCTCAGTGACCTGGGGCAAGGGGCTGCCTCCGCGGGGCGCGTCCAGCAGGGAACCACGGCCCTTCCCCACCCCGTGACCTCGGGGCCCTCGGCGGGGCGCGTCCAGCAGGGAAACCACAGACCCGCGTCCTGCCTGGTGGGCACTGGCCACAGGTTTCCGGGACTGGGGCGATGGTCCCAGCGGAGGGGGCACCCTCCCGTCCCCGCCCGGAGGCCGAGTGCGGAAGCTCACGTTGCCTGGGGTGGAAAAGACGCCGTAGGGCAGGTTGTGGATGGGGAAGTCCGAATCCTCGGCCACCGCGACGAAGGACATGCTGGCCAGTAGTGAGCAGGGTCGCCGGCTGCACTCAGCTGGGTCAGGCGGGATCGCGCCCCGGGGGTTCTGCTCGCGACCCCCAGGCCCCGCCCCCGAGGCACCTCCCCCCGGGGCTCCGCCCCCGCGGCCCCACAGCTCCACTGTGGCCCCGCCCCTCGACCCCATAGCTCCACCCCCACCCCGCCCCCGTGGCACCAAGGCTCCACCCCTGGTTCTCCTCCCTGGGCTTCACGACTCCACCCCCGGCCCCGCCCCGTGCCTCCACCCCCTGGCCCCACCCCCACCCCGCCCCCGCAGCTCCACGCTCCGCCCCCGCCCCCGCTCTGCCCCCGCGGCTCCTCTCCCCTCCCCCGAGGCTCCGCCCCGTGGCTCCTCCCCGAGCCCCCGCCACCCGCCCAGGCCCGGCTCCCGTCCCGAGCCCACGGGCACCGCAGCTCTCCTCTGCGGAACGCTCCCGGGTCCTCGCCGTCCCGCACAGTCTTCCCCGCAGAGCCCCGGCCCCCGGGGACACGCGTCCAGCTGCGGGCCCTAGGCCCCACCGACAGCAGCCCCCAACCTGGCACTGGAGGCTCCGCCCCGGGTGACCCCAGCCCGGCACACCCCGCCTCCGCCTGGGCTCCGCGAAGTCCCGTGGGCGGCCGGGACTCGGTGAACGCCCCCCGCCCCGGGCTGGGACAGTCCCGCCGGCGTCCCGCGGGCCAGGCAGCTGCGACACTCCCGCTCCGGGCCGCAGGGACCGAGTGCCTCTGGAAGGCTGAACCTAGTGCGAGTTAAGGCTAAAGTGTAGCTCACCTGCTATTTCACGTTCTGACGCCAAAATGACGCCAACAGGCTGACCTCGGACAAGCCACTCAAGCGCCTTCTGCCACGCGGGCTTTGTCCTCCGCAGGACAGTGTGGATGACCATGGCTCCTGCTCCTTCCAGCGGATCTGAGAAGTGGCGCCGGGGACACAGGACACAGGTGTTGTGTTGGAGAAAGGACGGGAGAGAGGGTCACAGACGACCGCGGAGTCACATCCCCACCCTCCGTCCGGGGCAGGCGGCCACAGCCAAGCGGATGCGGATGGCAGGCGGGCCTCCGATGGAAACGCGGTGCTTCGCCCTGAGCAAGCTCAACTCTGTCCTCATCAGTTTGCTCTTCTGCACAACAGAGGGCAAGAATCGTGCCCACTCTGGGGCCCGAGGGTGGAGCAGTTAGGCCTGGCGCGGAGTCCATCCCCAGTCAAGAATTTTGCCCTCCAGGGACGTCCAACCAGATTGTTAGTCACTCCTTTGTTCCTGAGTTTTGCTTTTCATTATGAAGAAGACAAGCAGAAGAGGAGAGAACACTACTATGAAAGCAAGGGGGTCATCATCACTGACTGAAAACACGTTTATAATATAAATGCAAATTTCTTAGAAGATAACAGAAGAAATAATAAAATTATTTTTAAAAGAGTTAAGATTTTTAAAAAGTTAGAATTAGAAAAATATCGGTTGCACAATACTTATCAGTGCACAAAGTGGTATTTAAAACACTGGCTTTGGGTTGATTTGCCTTGGAATTTTTACATTAGTCAAAAGCTAATGAATTAATAGAAAAAGAGTCACACACCCCTGCATTCACGGCAGCATTGTTTACACTGGCCAAGACAGGCAACCAAGCCAAGTGCCCATCCACACATGAACGGATAAAGATGTGCTGTACACACACACACACACACACACACACACACACGGGAATATTACTCAGCCATAAAAAGGTAAAAAAGAACGAGACTGCCATTTATGAGCACGCGGATGGACCTCGAGGGCGTTCTGCTAAGTGAAGTAAGTCAGACAGAGACAGATACTATATGATTTCACACCTATGGAATCTAAGAAACAGAATGAGAGCAGACCATGAACACAGAGAACAAACAGGTGGTGGTCAGAGGAGGGTGGGGGCAGGGAGGCAGAGGACACAGCTGAAGGGGACGAAGGGGTACAAACTTCCAGTTATAAAGGAAAAAAGTCGCAGGGATGAAAAGCGAAGCACAGTGGATATGGTCACTAATACTGCAATCACCGTGGTGGCCGGCGGCGACCCCACTTACCTCGGTGAGCACGTGAGAATTATATAGGAATTATATAGAGCATAACGTATATGAATATACATATAGTAGTATGTATTATAGTACAATATATCTAGTAGATCATATATATGGTATATAGCTGTGCAATCACCAGGTTTCACACCTGAAACTAACATAACGTTGTATGTCAACTACACTGTAATTAAACATGTTACATTCGGAGGTCCGGTGGTTACAGTTAATAACACTGTATCGCATGCTTGAATGTTGCCAAGAGAGTAGAACTTAAATGTTCTCACCCTAACAAGGACCCGTAGCTATGTGCTGGGACGGAGATGGCAGCGAACACCGTGCTGGGAATCATTTCACAATTTATAAATGTATCAGCCAACACTTCCTAGCCCTTCGAGTGACACAGTGTCACGTGTCAATCGTATCTCATGGTGTTGGGGGGAGATGTGTGTACATTAAGCGCTACACAGGCAGAGCTGCCTGAAAATAAACTTGAAAACAAATTCAAGCCCAAATCCAAGACATCGTTTTTAAAGAACCTTTAAAGCTTGCAGGACCATCCCGAGGTGTGCAAGCAATGAGCCCTTTTCCTTCAAAAGCATTTTTGATGAGTAATAATGATAGTCAGGAAGAAAGAGCTAAATGGAAAGAAGTTTGCCCATAAAGAAGTCCCCTGTCGCCGTCCCTGGGTCAGCGCTGGTGACCTTCCCCGCCCACAGCCAGGCCTGCCTCCTGCCCCCCGGGGCTGCCTGGCCCTTTCAAGCATCTCTGGCGGGTCTGCCTTTTCAGCAAGGTCAGCCGTGTAACTGGTCAGAAGAGGGTAAAACGCCCTGTGGCTGATGTAAGTGAAGGACAGGGGAGGCGGCGGAGGTAATGGAAGGGAGAGGAGGGGAAGAGAGGAGGTGTGTTAGGGCAGATTCAAGGCGCCATCCGGAATCACTCAAGGGACCCATATGAGAGGAGGCTGTGCGTGCCACAGGTGCTCCTGGCAGGATCACGTCCCATCGCATCCTAGCGCAGTGAGAAGTGCCCAGGGACTGGTCCTCGGGGCTCCCGGGGGAACGACACAGTGTGCGTGCAGAGCAGGGGAGGCTGCCCTGGGCCTGAGGGAGGAGAGGCTGGAAGCTGGCAGGATCCGCCCAAGAGAAGGGCCCGAAGCCAGAAGGTCCTGGTGTGACCAGAGCTGACCAGCCATCACTCCATCAGGGGCTCCCTCTGGTCTAGCATCCCAACCCTCGCCCCGGACCAGGGTCCAGTCTCCATTTTGGTTGAGTCTGCCCTGGGGAGGGATAAAGGGCAGATCTGGCAGAGGAGGGGGTCTGACTTGCTCCGGGAGATTCCAGAAGGGGGAGAAGAAGAGCGCTCCAGCTGGGCTCGGAGGCCTGAATGAAGGTGTCCCCTTCCCCGCCCCCCCAAGCCGGGCGGCACCTGGTATCTGCATGATTCCAGGTCCGCTGGGGCTGCGGGACCAGGGGCCGCTTGCATGCTCTGTGCTGGCCCTGGCCCTCCGCATACGGGCAGGAACAGTCTTTCTCGATCTCTGCGCGGTGTGGCCAACACCCAGACGGACACCCGGCCCAGAAAGGGAGCTCTGTGAGTGTCCGAGAAAGCACAAACTATGAAAGGGACGACAAGAGGCCGTGAATCCAGGACCCCAGCCACACGGTGCCGGCAGGGAAAGGGGAGCTGCCAGCCATGGTGGGCAAGGTGCGGCCGGCGCACAAGTGAGCTAACGAAGGCCTAGAGGATAGAGAAAACCAAAAACCTTTTTGGGGGAAGGGTGTGAGGCAGATGTGTGTGGGCGCGGGCCTGGGCCCCGATAGAGCTGAAGTGGGGGGAAGATTTCAGAGCTTTAAAATAGACTCGCCAACCCACTAATTATGTATGGGGCCTGAAAACACCAAAGCTGTTCCCTATTTGGAAAAAAAACATGCGAAGTCACTTTGCAAACACGCTATATTTCTCTTTCTCCCTTTTGGGGAGGGGGATGTGCTGAGCACCTACACGACAATTACAAAAAGAATTTTAAGGAAAAACGAAGGCCTGCAGCCCCGCCATCCTACGGTCCTCACCCACTGTCCTCACTCAACCCAACGGCGCGCACGTGGTTTTTCTGTCTTCAGGAGCCCTAAATAGAAGCGGCTTCTCAGCCTCTCCCTCTGTTTCTTCTGAACATTCTTCCATGTGGCCAAATCCGGTTCATTACTACCGGCTTCAGCGGCTGAGGAAGGTGCATGCCTGCGACCGGCTTGGCAACAGAGCGGTGACGATCCGGTGCACACGATGTTTCCCAACACGGCTGTCGGAGGGGGAGTCCCGGGGAGGACGGGGTGGACGCTCCCAGGCCAGGAAGTGGGCTGGGGGGCTCTGCACACAGGCGTGCCGCTCCCTCCTTTGGGGGCGAAGTGGGAAGGGGCTTTCTGGAGAGGCCGCTGGAGGAGCAGCAGGTGGCAGTGATGGGCCAGGTGGCCTCTTTGCTGTCACTCACGCCCGAGATACTGGAGTCCAGGGCCCGAGGTCCCCTAAATGGTGACCTCCTCTGGGAGAACAGAACGTCCCTCGGGTCTGCCTAGGACATATACCCGTCTGACGACAACGTGCAGGACCTCCACGCCCAACATAAGATGTCCACTCTAAGATGCAGGCAAGCAGCTCTCTGGCCCAGCAGGAAGGACAGAAGGCGTGCGCCCCGCCCGCGCTGGGCCCTTCTGCAGCCCAGCTCTTCCTGGCCGCCGGCGCGGAGCCCAGTCACCCGCCCTCCCCGTGCCGCGGGGCGAGCCACAGAGCTTCTCCCTCCTGACCGTCCGTCCGTCTTCAGGCCGCTCTGTCCCACGCACCAGCGTGTCCCCGTGTTGATGGAACGCCACCCGACAGCCATGTCGGCGCCACAGCTGGATCTGGAAGGGCCGCAGGCGCCCCGCGGCGTGGTGCTCGGCCCGTCGCTGGCAAGCAGCCTGGCGAGGAGACCGTGGGGCGGGCGGGGAGTCTGCCTCTCCTCTTACCGTCGCCACAAGGAAGTGGAATTGCCCTCTGTGATCTCAGCAAGGTCCTCTGCACTGCTTTGTTTCGCTCTCTCGCATGAACGCATAATGAAGAGCTTTCCCCTTCCAGACGTCTCTTTCCCCTCTGTGAGTTTCCCGGGGCCTTTCTGCTGTGGTGACAGGTGACAGCTGCGGGTCCCCCTCCGCGCCCAGAACGCAGAGGGATTTCGACACCTACCGGGCACTCCGTAGCAACCCGCTTGGTGCGGAGCAGAGAATGCCCAGTGCCTCGCTCCCCAAATGTGGTTTTCCTTGGGTGACAAGAAGTGCTCCCCGGAACACTTCTCCCCAGGAATGGAGGATCAAGGGGAGGCCTGTTCCTCTCTCGCCTAAGGTTTCTGGACCAAAAGCTCTGCTCCCAGTCTGCCATCCGCCTCCCCTGCCTCTAATCCCAGCCCCTCAACCCCACACATACCTTTGTGCTGGGCAGTCCGGGGGCATCGTGTATGCCTGGGCTCCCTTTTGAGGGGTGTGGCCGGCTTCCATGCTCTCCTGCATCCGTTCCTGGGGCTCCCACTTGCGTGTCCACAGAAAGCAGGGCAGGCGCCCTGGATGCCATCACAGGGCTAGACCATCACCGTCTGGCGGAATGTCCTGCAAAGATGGTGGTCCAGCTCTGCGCGATCTCGTCGGATCACACGAGAGCACCTGAAGGGTGATCAGGGATTGAGGAATCCAAGCCCTCATTTTACTGAGTTGCCTTTCCGTATGAACTTCTGAACCACTTCTATCAGCATCCACAAAACAACGTGCTGAGATTGTAATCGGGGATCGTGCTGAATTTATAGACCAGGGTGGGCAGAACCTAGGAAACGGAGTCATCCTTCCATGAACATGGGATAGCTCTCCATTGATACAGATCTTGATTTCATTAATCTTATAATTTTATTAGATTTTTACCTAAGCATTTTGTGTTTTTGCCAGTGCTCATGTAAAACGGTGTGTTCATTTCAAATTTGAATCGTTTGTTGCTGGTCTTTATCAAGCCAACTGACTTTCTGTATTAACCTTGCGCCCTACAATCTTGCTCTAATCGCTTAGTCGTCCGGGGGTTTTTATGTTGGTCCTTTGGAATTCTCCTCAGTCGACAGCCATGTCATCTGTGAACAAAGATGGTTTTATTTTTTCCTTCCCAATCTGTACAATACCTTTTCTTTCTTTCTTCCTTTCTCTCTCTCTTTTTGGGTTTACTACCTTAGCCAGGAATTCCAGCACAGTGTGGAAAAGGAGTGGTAGTAACACAGGACATCCTTGTCTTGGGGGGAAAAACTCTAGTTTCTAACCACAAAATACGTTGTTAACTAGGTTTTTCATAGATGTTCCTCATGTAGTTGAAATGGTTTCTCCAAATCCCTAGTTTCCTGAGGGGTTTGCTTTTCTAATCATGAGTGGGTGCTGAATGTGGCTAATGCTTCTCCTGCAGCTATCGAAATGAGCCTCCTCTCTTCATTAGTCTGTGGATGTGATCACATTCGTTGGTTTTCAGATGTCGTCAGCCCCTCACGTGAAATAAATCCCTTGGTGGTGGGGCAGCATTCTTTTTATACATTGTTGGATTCAATTTGCCAATATTTTGTGGATTTTTGCAAATGTGTTCACAGGAGATGTTAGTCTATGGTTTTCTTGTAATGTCTTTGTGTGGTTTTGGTCATTAGGGGAATGCCGGCCTCATAGAATGAGTTAGGCAACATTCCTTCTTTTCATTTCCTGGAGATCGCAGAGAAATGATAATAATATCGTTTCTTAAGTGTTTGGTAGAACTGACCAGTCTGGGCCTGGTGCTTTCCTTTCTGTGAAGTCATTGTGGATGACGTTTCTTTTGATTCGGGCACGTTAGATTATCTTTCTCCTCGTGTGCATTTTGGTAGATTGTCTTTCAAGGAATTGGTCCATTTCATCTACGTTACCGTATTTGTGAGGAAAGGGAGTTCAGAATATTCCCTTACTCTTCCAATACCCGTGGGATAAGGAGTGGCTTCTTTTTTCTCGGAGAGCCACTGCTTGATGCTACAGACTGTGGCCTTCTGGGAGGCTACCCTCTACGGAAGTTTCCAGATGTTGCTGAGAAATCCATCTCAGGTCTGCATTCCTGACCTTCCGCTCTGCTGGCTCTCTTCACTGCACTTGATGCTGTGTTAACAGAAGAGGAGAAACAAGGCCAGGAGGCCCACCTTTGGAGAGATACAACGAACTACAGAAGTCCTTTCCTAAACTCTCAAGAGTACCTGTTTAGATGTTCTAGACGACCTAGAAGAAAGGAGCTGTGGAGCCTTTCTCACTTCAGCTTAAGCCATCTTCACAGCAGGAGAGCCAGGTCTCCTGAGACTTGAGCATAAAGCAGAGGACTAATGCCAACATCGTGCTGCACAGCACGGAAGTCAGCATTCCCGGAAAACTAGGGGGAAGGACACTGTGAAAGGTCTGAGTACAGAAATCCCAAACAAATTAGACACGAAGACCGAACTACAAGACAATCCGTGATTTATGGCTTTACTATTTGGGTGTGCAGTGAAGCTGGAATACCCGGGGTTAATGGATTTTTTGTGACAATTTTGTAAAAAAAAAAAAAAAAAGAATACAAATTGAACACTGGGGCTGATTCAACAGCCCATTTCATACACAACCCTCAATTTCAAAATGCGAACGAATACTTTGGAGCTTGGGTACAGAAAATGGGACTAGTCGTAATGTTTGGTTCATGACACTCTGCACTGGTTCACACGCGGTGTGCCTTCAGTGATGTCCTGCGTAAGCTTCCCGAACGGACTTATTCTCGGGGCGCACCAGGAAGGCTCTGTCGACTAAGCGTCTGACTCTTGATTTCGTCTCAGGGTCGTGAGTTCAAGCCCCACACTGGGCTCTACACTGGGCACGGAGCCTACTTAAAACAAAGAAAAGGGGACTGACTTACTTTCAAGAGTTGGGGGGCTTGGCCACACGGCACACCCCCCGTCTCCGCCCTTGTAAGCGTGCCATCCTTAATTTTCTCTTCATCACTTCATCTAAACCACAGGTATAGGACTTGCAAGTCAGTCTGTCTTACTAGAATTTGTACAGGTGAGCGTGTTGTAGGTTTTGACTTTTTTGCTCGCTACACCTCTAAGGCTCTTACACCGTGCCTTCTGTCTTGTTGTGTCACTCGGGATCACGAGCTCTGATTACCGTACGATAGTCTACTGTAAGATTATACTGTATCTTATTTATCCATCCCTCAGGGGGACTTGGGTGGTTCTGAGTTTTCACGTTCTGTGAACAGTGCCATGAAAATTCTTGTTTGTGTCTCCTTGTTATCTTTGTGCAAGTTTTTCTGGGGTTACATTCAGGACTGGGGTTTCTAGATTATAGGATGTGTGAAAGTCCAACTTTAAAGGAATACCAGGGGCGCCTGGTTGGTTCAGTGAGAAGGGCAGTGACTCTTGGGCACAGAGATTACTTAATAAAAACGTCAAAAAAAAAATTAAAAACACAAGGTAACGCCAAATCTTCTAAAGAATTAACCCCCTGTGACTAATACCAGCAGCCTGCCAGAAGTTCTGCGGGATCCCTCCCACAGCACGTACCGTCAGATTTTTAAATTTTGCCAACTGAGTGGGTATAAAATGGTATCTCACCGTGGTATTGATTTGCATTGTAATTTCTCCCAATTTGTAACAAACCTTTTCTTTCTCTGAAGATGCTTTAAATAATGTATTAGTGCATAAAACACCCCATTTTTCTTTTAAAAATTGAAACAGCTGGCGCACGATGCTGTGTTAGTTCCAGGCGTGCACCGTGTGACCGGACACTTACGCGCATCCAGAGGGCTCCCCACCACGACGGAGCGCTGTGGCCGTCGGCCATCAGAGCGACCACGGTGTGACGGTGCTTCCTATGCTCTGCTTTTCACTGTACTTACTTGTAAGTGGAAGCTTGTACCTTTGTCCCGATCACCGACTTCACCCATCTCCCCTCTGGAAGCCACCAGCTTGCTGTCTGTAGTTGATGTCTGTTTCTGTTTTATTTGTTCATTTTTTTTGCTCCAGTGAGTAAAATCATACGGTATTTACCCTTCACTTATTCCACTGAGCAAAATAACCTCTAGGTCCACCCGTGTTGTTGCAAAGGGCAGCATTTCCTCCTTTTTTCTTAGGACTAATATCCCACTGCGCACATATACACACCACATCTTCATCTGTTCATCTACCGATGGCCACTTAGGTTGCTTCCGTGTTACACTGTTACACTGTAGATAATGCTACAATAAACAATGATGCTGCTTTTTTCTTTCGGAATTAGCTTTCATTTTCCTTAAGTGAGTAACTCCGAAGTGTAACGGTTGAACCATATGGTATTCTCATCTCTGAGGACCCTCCGTACTGTTTCCCGCAGCGGCCGCACCAGTCTGTGTTCCCACCAGATGGGCATGAGGGACCACATCCTCGCCAACACTTGTGAGTTCTTGTGTTTATTTCAGCCATTCTGGCAGGTGGGAGGTGGTCTCTCGGGTGGTTTTGACCTGCATTTCCCTGATGAGGGATGCGCAGCATCTTCTTACGTGTCTGGGAGCATCTGTAGGTCTTCTTCGGAAAAGTGTCTACTCAGGTCTTCTGCCTACTTTTTAAATCAGATTTTTTTGGTGTTGAATTCCCATTCAGAAGATTGCCTTTTCATTTTGTTGATAGTTTCCCTCACTGTGTGAAAGCTTTTTAGTTTGATGAAGTCCCAATTGTTTGTGTGTTTCTTGCGCTTGCTTTGTCAGAGTATAGTTTAAGATATTTTGGGACTCTTTGGGGGCTCCAGAGTTTAGGATCACTTACTCTGATTCTGTGAAAAATGCTATTGACATATCAACAGAGATTGCATTAAATCTGCAGATTGCTTTGGGTAGGATGGACATTTTAGCAATATTATTTCTTTAAGTCCATGAGCTCCGAGTATCTTTCCACTCATTTGCATCACCTTCCATTTCTTCCACCAATGTCTTCTGAGTACAGGGCTTTCACCTGCTTGGTTTAATATTTTCCTAGGTATAAAATACTTCATTTTAATACCTAATTTATCAGTAACACTTCCAGTTAATGCTTTGTGTCTTAAGTAGGACCCTATCTCAAGGTCAAAGTAGATCTTTACCTCCCCCCCCCCAAGTTTGAAAATTTTGTGTCACATTTAAGCCACTAACTTCCTCGGACATGAGAAAAGAGTTAATTTTCACCCTTTCTCATATAGATAACCAGTTGTTCCAGCTCTAATTATCAAATTAACTTTCCCCAATGTGACAAGCCACCTCTTACTCCGAAGTCCAGTCCACGTGTGCCTTTTCTGGACCATCTGCTCTACCCCACTGGGAAATGTGAACACCCCTTAGCTAATACCAAGCTCTTAATTGACATGGCTTCATGTGATCGAGTCCCAGCATCTGCCTGGACAAGTGCCACCTCCCTGCCCTTTCTTTTCCAAAACACCCTAAGCCTTTGCTACCTTTTACCTTATACTTTGTAATTGCTTAAACGAGTTCCAGGAGAAAACCTGGTGGGATTTTGACTGGAATGCTTTTCATCTGTAGGTCTATCTGGGCACAGATGACCTCGTTCTATTGTCTTCCTAGCCATTAACATGCCTCTCTCCCCGTTTACTGAGGTATTAGTTATCGTCTCTTGATAACGCTCTAGAATTTTTTCTTAAAGAGCCCTTCAACATGTATTGTTAATCTCCCAGGTGCCTGGGGTCAGTACCACCGTGAAAGGTGCCTTTTGGTTTTCTAGTTATTACCACTGTAAGGAATGCACCTGGTTTCTCCAAGCTAATGGCATATCTAGCTGCGTGACCACACCCTTTATTTTTAGTACTCTGTCCAGCTTTGTTTGGATTTTCTCTAAGAACCAACACCTAACATGCAAATATTAAGTGTTTCCTCCTTTCTCCTTCTTAGGACTTTCTGTTTTGACTTACTCTATTGAACACAGGATCTCCAACTCAATTTCGAATGCAAGCAGGGGACAGCAGGCAACATTTTTTTCTGACTTTAAAATGGAATGAATTTCCTCTTTTTGGAAGATGCTTGGTTTTCATTTGTTTGTTTGGTTTTGCATAGAAGCTATCAGCTTCCAGAAATTCCTCTGTAGTTCTCATTTATCAGGAGTTCTCATCATGAATTGGTGTTAAATTCTATTAAATACTTAACCTGAAGCTGTTGGGCTAGTGAGAACAGTTTTCTCTTTTTAATCTGTTCATGTAACAAATTAACAGATTACATTTAAATAGATTACATTATAGATTATCATGCTAAGCCATCATTACATACTAAGATAAAACTTACAAGTAAAGTCGTGGTATAGAAATTTGTACTGCTTTTCACCTGTTTTATGTTTCATGCTTAAAAAAAAAAAAAAAAGACTGGCTGCCAGATAAGTTTGAAAACAATAGGACCAATGGTCTTTCTCATCTGCAATCCTCTAGCTGCCATGTTTGAATTATGCCCTTTCAGTTTCTCTAATTCTACCAAAAAAAGGAGCTCCTAGGCAGATGCTAACTCAGCGTGACAGGGTGTAGAACAGAGCTAGAGGATTCGGTATCTGTATGACAAAGAGCGGTTCTTGGTGTTAAATGCTGACACCTTCAACTCCATGGAATCTAAGCTTACAATTCATTATCAGAAGACCAGTCACAAACTGATATGCGAACAGCAGCAGGACCTGCACAAAATTAATAAAGTAGAAAACAAAAGGACCAAAAGTCAAAATGAACTACTGGAAAGAACAGAGAAAAAGTAACACAAGGGAACGTTACGGTTTTCCATTTTATTTAATCAAAGACTGGTGGGTAAACATAAATACAGCACAATTACTTCAAATCATTCTTCACACCGTGTACACACAGACCGGTGAGCGTAATCCGAAAGAAACCCGCAGTCGGCAATGAAATGCACACAGCTTTTCCTTCCCTCGCTCAAAAAAAATTAAAAACACACAAACTTAGAATCTCATCAGCACACACTCTCTTGTGACAAATGATTCAGACATAAATAGTGGGTGCAAAGAAACTATATGCTAACGTATGTAGAACTTTTGTTAATGAAAACCCAGAAGCAGCCGTAAGGATGAAGATACATTCCGTGACTGGTAACTAGCCGGGCCCTGAGGGGCGCCGTCGCCAGGGATCGTGCTGCAGAGAAAAGCTATGGACACACACAATGGAAAATAAACTGCGAGATCAACGCATGCGTGTTTAATACTGGAAAAATCACGGCCCTCCAAAATTTCTCCACGTTTGTTATAAAAGCCCTCTGCACTCAACGAAAATTAAAATGATCTTAAAAGGATAATACTTGTAAAGTTTACTTAAGT
Organism: Lontra canadensis; assembly: GCF_010015895.1. Classification (NCBI taxonomy): domain Eukaryota; kingdom Metazoa; phylum Chordata; class Mammalia; order Carnivora; family Mustelidae; genus Lontra; species Lontra canadensis. The sequence goes on from NW_022631088.1 coordinate 6,686,210, forward strand.
CTTTTCAGCCACAGAAACTGCAATGGAAATAAATGTTCAGAGTCATTTTCAAAACAAAAACAAAAATCTATTCTTCTGGCGACATGCATGATTAAAAGGTCTATGCAAGTACGTTGCTCTACATTCCCAAGGACTAGGAAAAAAAACCTCAAGTCAATTTTTAGTTTGCAGATGGTCAAAGGCTTTTGTATTCCAGCAGGAGTTCAAATCTTCTGGATCTTTTCACCAACAACTACTGGATTTTCTTTTCTGATTTTCTCAGCAGCGTCAGCTTTGTAATTGTAAGAGCAATTGTGTACATCGGAGTAACGGTGTACACCACAGTAAACATTTCCACACCGGCATTCAAACCCTGAAAATGGATCAGTACACACAGGTGAGTTGCATGGAAGGTCTAAGTGGTAAGCTCCTTAGCATATTAATGATAAAATCTATCATGTTTAGGGCAGCCATCTAAAGAACCATTCCAGACAGTTTCAGGACTCACTGGCTGATAGCTTCCTTTCTTACTCCTTATCTACAAACAGAGTCTGTCCCACAGCAGAGCCTCGCCGCTTCTCTTAAGCTCGGCCTCCTGACTGCGACGTGGCCACAGTTACACTTCCTGCCAAAATCAGGACTGCTACGTGGGATGGAAGATAGCTCTCAAATCACATTCTAAATGTGAAAATAAGCACATTGTCAGAAGGCAACCTTAAGAAAGGTGTAACGAGACTTCTGGCAGAACTGTTAAGGGAGAGCACAGCATCGACCCCGGCTTCCCGGGCAGACTCCAGAGTAGAGGCCACCCGGCTGCTGCGGGCTGGGTAAGGGCAGGCTCTGGAGTCAGGCGCCTCCGTGCGAAGCCGCCTCCTAATGCAGGTGACTTGCTTAGCTTCTCTGAACCTCAGCTTCTGCAGCTGTAGTTCTGGAATAATAATTTACTGTACGGATTAAATGACGAATGTGTTAAGTGCTTAACATTTAGTAAACATGCAATAAACGCTATTTATTTTAGGGAAATGCCCAAAGAGTTGAAGCTAAAAGGGAAAAGGGGAGGGGGGAGGAGAGAGAGAGAGTAGATAGTCCTTATCAAACCAGTCCTGCTTCCCAGAACTCAGATTGTAGGACAGGATGGAACCCTTGGAAACGGAGCAGAGGAATCAGTATGGCGCACGCTGACACCTGATGGGGGCGTCCTCGACCACAGCCCACTCTTGCGTCAGGGACATCTCCTGTCACCTCACGCCAAGGAGTGGAAACTGAAGCCGACCGCGGCAGCAGGTGGACAGGCCGGACAGACGGGACTTACTGCGTCTCAGCCTCCCATCATGAAGTCAGAGTTCCCGAGATGTCCTCGGGCCACACTGATACTAAATACGCGTATTCTACAACACTGACTCGTCCCCGCTTGTGTCCTTTAAGTGAACCCATCTGCCAAAGTATGGGCCAGTCGTCAACACCTTGGATACCAGACCGCACTCCCCTTTCCGCCCTCTCTACAACCTGTTCCTTGGCCGGAGAAACCTTCCTGAGATCCTGAAACTCCCGTCTACTCTTCCCAGCTCCGAGGGCAAATTCCTGGGGAGTACTCGGTGCGACACCGGGCACGAGCAAGTAATACGCGGGAACCCTCTCCGGCTGCACCCGCTCCCGTGGGGGGCACAGCCCTCGCCAGCGGCCTCCCGTCTTCCAGGCCGTGCGCCACAGCCGCCCTCCCCGGCCCGGGCCCCTCAACGTGCCCCGTCCCTTCCTTTCTCCCACACTTGGTTCAAGCTAGTCTTTCTGCCTCAAGTGGCCCCGCTTCCGCCTGCTGCGAGTCCTGCTCAGCTCTCGAGACCCGGCTGAGCCACGCCGCCTCCACGCCACTCTCCCTGCCGGGCCTCTCCTCCCCTTCCGCCACGTGACTCAGGACAGCTGTCCCTGACCTGCCGAAGTGACCCACCGGCCGCACTCAACCTGCTTCGGCTGCCGAAGACCCAAACGACACTTCAAATAGGTCTTCTTCCTCTCCCCATGGCGATACCGTCTCACGGCTGTGTTGCAGCCGCACCACGGTGCGGGGCTGACGCCTCACAAGGGCTGACGCGCAGGGCCCCCATGAGCGCCACCAGCGCCACCTCGAGTCGCTGTGCACTGAGAAAGCACCCCCTGCCACTGCCCTCGCTCCCCAACTCTGGCTCCGCCAGGCAGGAGCCACGCAATTCGGCGCCCGGCACCGTGACCCGCCCTAAGGCTCGCAAACCCGGGGCTATGAATTTTTGAAAGAAAATCTATTCATTTTACTTTCAGGTACGTAACTAAAAGCTACTTTATTTAAGAAAATTCAGAAGCTGAATTTTTATTTATTTTATATATATTTATTATTTATATATGAAATATATATATATAATATATATTATTTATATATAAAATAAATAAAATATTTATCTTATATATAAAATAATTCCAGTATTAGCCCTCGTGGAACAAAAATGATCTCCACCGAAGCCAGGAACAGTAAGCCATGCGTTATTTTAACACACTATCAAGTTTAAACCAGGATTTAGGCCCTTACCAGTAAGTCCCACTTTCTTCCTGCACATGAAACAGCGATTCTTTTTTTGTTTTGGTTTTTCAAGAGAATTGCTTTGCTCTTCAGACGGCTGCTGAGCTGCATCTGATGCCGAAGCTGACAAAAACAGGAAAGTGGTAAAATTTAATTATTCAGGAAGATTTTAATACTGGCGGTGGCTGTCCCCCCACCCACCCTCAGGGATCTGTTACTGTGAGGACAGCTGAGGAATCTGTTAGCATGGAAAGATGCTCACACAGTTACAAGGTAGAATACACAATACTACACCCTTTTCATTCAATGTATGTACCTACGTTAGGTATCTGGGCGTGCACACGTGCGCACGCGCACACACACACACACACACACACACGCACAGGAAATCTAGAATACATACCGGTATGTTAACAGGGACTCTAGAGATCTAGCGCTGTATTCCCTCTTTTTTCTAGTAATCATGTATCTGACCCCCACGCAAATACTAGCTGGGTATTCTAAGGGAGCGCCTAAGAAAATGGCCACACGCCAACTCTGAAATATTGCTGGGGTCAGAACTATGTCAATTTCTCAGAGAACAAGGACAAAAAGAGCTGAAACCAAGATTAGGTGGAATACTATGTTTAAAATTCTCAGAATGTTTCACATAAAACCTTAATATGTTAGGAAGATAATTTTATTACAATGTTTTAATTAGGATAAATCGACGCATGTTAGTAGCAAAGTCAAGGCCACCTGCAATGAGATCCAGTCAGATCGCCATGCCTGCATCCGAACCAACGTGAACCCTCCTGTCCCTGGATGCTGTCCCCAGAGTCAGAGTCTGTCACATGACCCAGCACGCACACATGACACCTCGCTCTAAAGCAGTGACTACCACAGCCAAGCTGTCCCCCTCTCGGGGTTTCTCAGTGTCTGGTCCTGGAGGATTCTTGCTCAACCACTGCAGAGCCGGCCTCTGCCAGCCCCGTCTACAGCCCATCCGAAGCACACCGAGGCGTCTTATCGCTGAGCTCCTGCCAACAGCCTTTCTGTGCGGAATGCTCTCCACGCTCCTCCTGTCCCTCTTTCCCTGGCTTACCCGCACTGGTCTTTCCTGTTCAAGCTCACACCATCCACTCTCACTCCATCCTCCACCCACCAACTTAGAACAGGAACCTTCCCATGCGCCCCACTAGTAGTGCCCTCATGACGGTAACGGCCTCCTGGTCTTCACCCAGCTGAGCAGTGAGCTCCTCCAGGGCAGGCCGTGTCCTCTCCACTCCTGCTACAGCGCCTGTCCTCGCACCCCTGACCACAGGGGCCGGCATGCCACAGAACCCACTCAGCTGCCCTCCTTCAGCGCTCACGCACTGTGGCTGGGTGTAGTCACGGGCCCCACGGAAGCCGTGGATCTGGCCTCCCGTGTAAATCTGCAGCACCCACCACCGTGAACTGTACACAGCACATGCTCAAGCATTTGGTGGAATGGATTCCAACCTGCTTCTGTTAACTACATTACCTCCCATCATAGCAGAATATGACAGAGAAAAAACCACAAACTACCAAGGAAATATGCACGAATGAACAACTCTGTATGACTCGTCACTCCACCTAGAAATTCTGACAAGTTTTTTTTTTTTTTTTTAAGATTTTATTTATTTATTTCACAGACAGAGATCACAAGTAGGCAGAGAGGCAGGCAGAGAGAGGGGGAAGCAGGCTCCCTGCCAACAGAGAGCCCAATGCGGGGCTTGATCCCAGGACCCTGGGATCATGACCTGAGCCGAAGGCAGACGCTGTAACCCACTGAGCCACCCAGGCGCCCTCCACCTAGAAATTCTGAAACCAGATGGGAGCCTGCTGTGCTAATACAAACATTTTATAAACACTTTAAACAGATTATGGACACATAAAACCTTTTATTATTAATAAATAAATATCAGAATGTGAACTCGATGATGGTAGGGGCTGAATGTCTAGCTTACTTGGGTTATCCACAGCCCCTAGAACAGTGTCAAATAACATTCTGCCGTGTGTAAGGGGCTCAAACATAGTGTAACTTGCCATCAGAAAAGAATCTCTTAATTGTCTTCAAAATCTGTAAGCCGTAACATCTAACTGTTCTCCCAAGAAACTGTGATGTTCATATAAGCTTATATGAACAACAGCACTACTCCAAGAAAACTGTGTCTTAACTAAACCGGGTGAATTACTGAGGCACAAACTTTGGAATCCGGAAAGGGACGAGAGTGAAAATAAGTTTCCCTGCCACACACACACGCACGCACATACACGCGCGCACGCACTCCCACGTACACAAGTCTCAGCCCTAATGGTCCACCCACAGCAGATGCGCAGCTGTAAAGTTAAGGACCCACAGGCAGCCCGAGAGCTTGCGAGCGAGAGCTATGAGCGAGGGCTAGCATCTGAGACTGACCATTGTTCTCTAACGCTCCCATGAAACTAAGTCCTCTAACACTCCCATGAGACTAAGGTGACCTTCGCTTGCCTCAAACTACTGACTGCCAGCCTGAATTTAAACATTCACCAAATCAGTTCATGGGCAAGATGATCTAGAATTGTGTAAAGGCCTAGGATTCCCAGAAATTACCCATTTCCTTATATATGAGATTTAAGACCAAAGCATGCCTTTCCAACTCTTAATTATGCAAAAGGAAACAATTCCATCTCTAAAGGGGCCATAAACATACTGAACCTGAAGCCAAAATAAGAACCATCCTCAGAACTAGGCAGTTTCTCACAGTGTGACAGGAGCACTGGACACAAGGTCAGCTGCTTGATAATGCCTGAGAACAGGCGGCAGCCTACTCTCTATCCGCTGGTCCTCAAGGTCTGTGGGTTTGGGAGGCCTAGGCACGAAGGCCGGGAAGTAAACTTGATTTTCCATGGGAATCCAAAGAGACAAAGTCTACTGGCCCGTAATTTTAAGATACTTCACCAACCCTCTGCTCTAGGCCCTGCTAAAAAAATACAAAAATATAACAGGAAGCACATAAACTACTCAGCATTAACTCTGTCTGGAAGCGTATTAATACACACGATGAATACTGACAGGCGACCCAGGAGGCATCGGTGGCAGACACGGCCCCCACGTAACGTAGCGCGCACGTCTTTCTCACACAGCAGGACCAGTCCTCCCACAAGCCCCTCGGGGGTCAGACGAAGCTCAGTGCTCGGGGCTTCTGCTCACCACTTAGACCCACTGCGGACATGGCCCAGCCCTCCAGCAGACTGGAGGGACACGTCCTCTTCCCGCGACACCGGGAGGACACTCCTCCTCCCCCTCCTCTGCACGTCATTTATGCAACATGAGGGGTTGAACCCAATGATCGTTAAGTGACTCCTAGCTCAAAAATTCTTTGCCAAATGAGAACACTTGAAATATTCAAGGGAAAGTAAGGCTTATAGTACGGCAGGGTCTAAAAACATAGACCAAGCCATAGATTTAAAGTTCTATTTTCCAGCCACTGTGTTAAAAAGTATAAAAGGGCAAAGTTAATACATATTACCATTTAAAATGTAATCAGTATTTAAAGATGAGGTTATTTCTCATCTTTCTGACACTCTTGGAAACCTACGTATACGTTGCACGACTAGCGAACAGACATGCACTGCACTAATTCCAGCCCAGCCACATGCGAATGCTCCAGGCTACCCCAGACCAGCGGCCACCTTTCTGGGCAAAGCAGCTCTGTGCAGGAGAGCACTGTCTATCAGCAGCTATCTGGGGCGAAGAAGTGTCCCATTAAACTTCTTAAAACGCAACTCTGTGTTATCTTAAAAAAAAAACCACACAAAAAAACAAACAAAAAACAAAAGCAGCCGGCCTCCACAAGGCTCTTTCCCCCGTCGATTAGAACCCAGTACCTCAGGAATCTTCCAGGACTTCCTTTAAACAACCTTCTCGGCTTCTGCTCCAACACAGCCTTGCTGAACCGGCCCCTCCAGCAAGTGCGGCTGCCCCGAGGGCACCGTGTGCCCGCTGAGAGCCGGCAGACAGCCCTCTTCGCCGCACCTGCCTCCCGTATAAATGAACCACATGCCCTGTGGCCTCTGTGCCTGGCTTCTTCTCCTCTGCGTGTTTCCCAAGTTCAGCCCTGCTGTGGCAGGTATCAGAGCTTCGACTCCTCTCTGGCTGAGGAATGCTTCAGGGTATGGACAGCCCACATCTATCCAGTCATTGCCGCTGGCCATCCGGGTCGTTTCCATGCCTTGCTAACTACGAACAATGCTGCTGTGAACACCCCTACACACGTTTCTGCGTGGACACGTTTTCAGTCCCGCAGGAACTGGGAATGGAATTTCTGGGTCACAAGGGTGCCTCTCGGACTTTCTAAATTCAACGTGTAACTGTCACACTGTTTACCAAAGTGGCCGTACCACTGCACGTCCCCAACGACCATGTATTAGGGTTCTCATTTCTCCATACCCTTCACACTTGACCATGGCATATCTGCATCTATTCAAATCCTCTGCCCTTTAAAAAACTGGCCTATTATTGGATTATAACATTCTTTATATATTCCTATCAGATATATGATTTGCAAATATTTTTTCTCATTCTGTGGACCTTTTCATGGTCTTGATGGTGTCCTTTAAAGCAAACAGGTTTCAACATGTCTGTTTTCCTCTGGTTGCTCTGGGTGCTGCACCTCAGGAAGCACTGCCTGAGCCGAGGTCATGAAGACTTACGCCTGTTTCACTGAAATGTCTTACAGCTTTGGCTCCTGTAGTCTAGCATGCTGGGGCAAACCCAGTGTCACTCTTCACCCTCTAGCATCATCTGCTGGAGCCTGCTCCTCCCCTACTGGATGTGGTCAGTGCATGTGTTGCAAACCAACTGCCCGTGGTTGCCGGCTATTTCCGGACGCCGGGCCTGCCCCGGTCGGCAGGCGCGTCCTCATGCCCGCGCCCGCAGTCTCAGGTACTGGAGCCTGTGGGCAGCTTTGCAACTAGGAGCTGTTAGTCTTCCTGCGGCTCCGGTCTGCTTCTCCCAGGACTGTTTGGTTCTCCTCACCCAGCCTTCAGAACCAGAAGAAATCTTTGAGTTTTAGTCCAGACCGCTTTCTCAAACTAGTCTAACAGGACCGTTTCTCTTGACTGTTCCGAGCCATCAAGCTGCCGGCTCACCTCTGCGTGACGTCAGCATTCCTGAGCTGGAGCTAGAACGCACTCCCCGCGGCCCCTCGGGCGGCAAGCCCCGCCCACCGCTCCGACCGGAGCTCAGCGCTCCAGGTGGGCGCGCGGACCACGGGCCCACAGACCACGGGTGCACCGACCACGGGATCGGCGTCTCACCCGGCGCTACTGCTGGATGCTGCGCAAGCCCCAGGTCCCCGAAGCCTCCTGTAACCGCCACATCCCTGGGGCACTGTACGGACTAACAGCATCCGTCGTGTGCCTAAAACTCCCTTCACCTCCATCACTTCACTGACTTCCAGCACCCTGTAAGCTGGATGTGGCTGTTACTTCTCCTTTAAATTAATAAAAATACGGCTCAGAGAAGTGGGGGTGTCAACATATGAAAACAGAACCTCTGGGGCGCCTGGTGGCTCAGTCAGTGAAGCGTCTGCCTCCCGCTCAGGTCATAATCCCAGGGTCCTGGGATCGAGTCCTGTGTCGGGCTCCCTGCTCAGCAGGGAGGCTACTTCTCCCTCTCCTCCTCGCACATGCTATCGCTCTCCCTCAAATAAATAAATAAAATCTTAAAAAAACAAAAGAAAGAGAGAGGGAGGGAGGAAGGGAGAGAGGAAGAAAGAAAATAAAACCTCTGATCCAAGTTCCATTTCTTTTTACTAAGATTCAGGATCTCAGGCACTGAGAGGTTAACCAAAGCGAAGTACAATGTGCAGTAAGGCAATCAAGTATGATGGTGTAAAGTGCACCAAACACTTTAAAAAAAATTTTTTTTTTTTTTAAGATTTTATTTATTTGACAGAGAGATCACAAGAGGCAGAGACGCAGGTGGGGGCAGGGGGCGGGAGCAAGCTCCCTGCTAAGCAGAAAACCTGATGTGGGGCTCAATCCCAGGACCCTGGGACCATGACCTGAGCCGAAGGCAGAAGCTTTAAACCACTGAGCCATCCAGGCCCCCCTAAAAAATGTTTTTAAAACTAGATTTTGTGAACTGAAAATCCGATATTCCTAAGTGAGACTATGTGAGGTGTTGCTACTTGTTAAATTAAAAAGAATAGTTACAAGAGAAACATGCTGTAATAGGCTACCTTCTCATTCAAAGAGGAGAAAAATTCTTCAGAGTCACGAGGACAAATGAAAGCAGCACCAGCCCCCCCGGCGGCAACACAGCTTGCTCAGAAGCAGAACACCTACAGAGGCAGAAGCGGTTTCAAGGACACTCCTCTCAGAGCTCCAAGAAAGACTGTTAGGAAATGCTGGCGGAGACGCACGGCTGCGACTCACGAGCCCTCTCCTTCGGGATGATCTTCCCCTCTAAATCAGTTTCCCTGAGGGACGCGAATGGAGTAATACAGAATAAAGTAGATACCTGGCCAGTCACCAAACAGACGACCCTACCCTGGCAACGGCAGGAATGCACGTCCCAGTCTAGCGAGCACGACTGTCCGGGGAAAGAAGACTGGCCCACAGTCAGGTGCCTGGGTTCCAATTCCAGTGCAAAGGACCACAGCACTGGAGTCCAAGACTGCTTCTGTCGGTGTCTGTCCATTCATAAATAGATGGAAAAAATACCCTCTGCATTCGTTTCTATCCAACAGGGAAACCACAAGTACATTTACGTCACGAGTGTACACACACACACACACACACACACATTCACTCACCCCCTCCCCCCACCTCCCAGCTACTGAGAACTGGCTTTATGTCCCTTCACTTTTATGAAAAACCTACATTAGTACCTGTTTTTGTTAACAGAAAGATATCGGTCAAAGAGAATTCTCGCTTTTTTAATTGCTTCGTTACACCATTTTAGTTTACAAAACGTTTCACCAAAATGCTCTACTTTTGGATAGAAGGGAAACCTGTACTTGTGCATATGTTTATAATAAAAGAAAACATTCTTAATTCAACAGCGTAAGCAAGGCCTTTTTAAAAACAAGGCTATTAAGACATTTTATGCACTGAAAATGAATCCTCTCAAATTCAGATGAAACTTATACTGGATTTTTCAAAGATTCTGCAATGAATAACGAATAATGAATAATGAATGCTAAGTCTTTAAGAGGGTTTTAGTTTTTAAGAGGTATTTGTAAGCTAATACTGGTTTAACTTTAAAAGTCATTGAAATCAGGACGCCTGGGAGGCTCAGTGGGTTAAAGCCTCTGACTTCGGCTCAGGTCATGATCTCAGGGTCCTGGGATTGAGCCCCGCTTCAGGCTCTCTGCTCAGCAGGGAGCCTGCTTTCCACCCCTCCACCCCCTGGCCTTTGCCTGCCTCTCTGCCTACATGTGATCTCTGTCAAATAAATAAATAAAATCGTTTTTTTTTTTCTCTAAAGTCATTGAAACATACATGAAGAAAGGAGTCTGTAACTTTGAAAACCCTTTAACGATTTCTCATAATACACCTTCAAGCCCACCTTCTGCACTCCTATCCTCAGGGCTGGGCGCAGAACACTACACCCTGCTCGCCATACACCACAAATGGTATAAAAGCACTTCACAGTCATGGGTGAGCAACCTCTCTTCATCTGTCAGACGTGTACAGTAGCTGCTACCGTACACCTAAGCGGCACACATTTTGTTTACGACCAACATTCAAAGCTTTGTTCTACTGTGAGACATACCTTCATGATTAGCAGCCTGTTTTCCTTACTTAGCTCTCTTCCCAAACTGCTAAGCAACTCTTGCTTCTAGAAACTCTCCAACATGGGCACCTGTGGGCTGAGATTAACCAGGGCCCAGAAGCCGTCCTCCTTGGTTGACTCGTCCTCCGCCCTGCCCCTCCTCACTTTAGCACCTCACTTCTCAACGTATCAAGCACTTCCAAATCGCAGACATAGTATTCGTCACACATCTGAATACCCATTATTTACCAACAGCCTCCAGTGGAGCTAATTCTGAAATGTGATCCCGTCTAACTTGCGGTGTGCACATCCTGTCTGGCGACGCCACCTCGAGCCCCTGCCTAAAGCAGCTGGCCACCGCCGCCATCACAAAACCAAAAGCTTACCGCCCTTCTCCTACTTCCCACACCCCAGGGATAACTAAATCTTAGGGAGTTTTCCATTTCTGCCCTTTCTAAAATTTTTGTTTAATGAAAAAATAAAAAATTCTCACTTATACTATTTATTAATTTACAGTAATATGCTGTATGGAAGAGAATACTGATGTTGGCCAGTGTATTTTCTTGCTATAGCAAAACCTAATCATCTCTTGGGCATGAACGCCGAGCACGGGGAACTAGCCAGCTCAGTCACAATCAAACCTCAGCAACCTCAGCTAAGACTACCAGATACTCTGTCGCTACCATGTGAACACCATGTTCGAGGGACGGTCTCCCTGGCCCGGGTATAAGCCACCGTCTGGACATAAGCATGGGTTATCCACTCGCCTCCTCAATCTGTCTACCGCCTCTGCCCACGAGAAAGCCCTCCCGGATCGTTCTGACCCACACGATGGGGACGCAGAGCAGGGGCCAGAATAAGAGGTCCCATGCTGTGAGGACGAGAAACTGAACCTGATGGCTGCCCTCGCAGCCCCACCTGGGGGGAGAGGGATGACGGCCAGTCAAGTCCGTGTCTGACAACCTGAGTCCAAAGACAAGAGATGCCCCCTACGCTGCAGCCACAGCTGCTTGCAGAGAAGGAAGATTTAGGTTAAACTGGTAAAAGTAACAGTAGAAGAGAACAGGGTAATACCACTATCCACTCACTCAGTCCTCCAACTAAACACATTGACAATTCGCTACATTTACTTTGATGACACAATTACATATCAGCAGGAAGTGGCTCCCAACATTTCCGTCCATTAAATATTTGAAGATATGAAATATTCTGCTCATAAAGAAAATAAATTTTAAAATATTTTTGAGGCAGGCAACTTAAAAGAATCTACGCTCCGAGGACAGCGCCTGGCCTGGAAGCCCCGACCGCCAGTGAGCGACGGAAGTGAGTCGGCTCGTGTGCAAACCTTGCAGCTCTTCTGTGTCAGGTACGGCTGTGTCCACAGATGTACTGTCCGCTTGGGAAGATGCTACAGATTCTGATAAAAGTGACTGATTTGATACAGGGCTAGAAAAGCAAAAACACGCAGATTTACAAAGTGGTCTGCACGCAGGAACAGTAACTAGAGGCCGGAACAAGCACAGGGTCAGCCCGTGTAAGCACGTGGATACACGCGTGAGCGCGGAGGAGCCGGCGACTTCCGCATTAACCAGAGCGCCAGGAAACCAGAGACCGGTGTGCACCGAGGTCACGGCATCAGCAAGAGGAGCCACAGCGAGTGGTCTCTGTGCGCGGCTCCACCCCGGGAACGTCAGCGCGCGGGGCCCGGCTTCCACGCTGGAAGGGACGCGCTGGCGCAGCGGGCCGGGCGTCTCCCGTCACCGACTGGGGAAAGGGCTGGAGCAGAAACGTCATCCTCGCTTCCCAACAGCAGGGGACGAGCGAGGCAAGTATTTCTAGGTTTTCAGGCTTCTACACGGCAGGACCTCACAGCCAGAGCGGAACGCGAGGGCAGAGCCCTCGCCAGGGAGCGCAGAGCCGGGATGGGCCTGAGCCACAGCACGGCCCCCGCGGACACCGGCCCTGGACGGAGCCGGCGTCTGAAGTCAGGACTTCGGGGCGGGACGTGTCAGGAGGAGAAATAAAGGAAAGGCAGTCTCAAAAGAAAGGGGAACTTAAAAGACACCTTCCCGGCTCCTTCCCAAAGTGAACACAGGAAGCCTCTCCGGACTCGTCAGTGGGGAGACAGACACAGAGCTGGGCCGGCTGACCCTCCGGAGACTTGAGCCCCTCCTCCACGGCCCCGCGAGACCCAGCACGCGCCTCCTCCGCCGCCCGCCGCCCGCCCGCCGCTGGGAGCCCGCACCTTACCTTGGCTGCGCGGACGCACACGCGGAGTCCAGCGGGCACTGAGCGTCGGGGCCGCCGCCGTCCGCGCACTGGACGGGGAGAGGCTCCGAGAGGCTACTGACGGAGGCTGCTGCAACAGAACCACACCACGGTTAGGGACCCCGCGCTCCGGGCTTTCCCACGCCCGGTCTAAACCAGAGAACACCTACACGCGAGACAGAGCGGGCGAGTCGTGTTTACGATACCTGTGATATGCTGCTTCGCTACTTTCATTTACACATTTCCGGTAATTTTCCAGTGCAAGAAAACGTACTTGAAACCAAGAAAGCAAGCACATACGTACTGTAGGTAGTAATAAAGTCAGCTCGTGCTTCCCAGCACGGCGGGCCGCCCACGCCCCGGAAGCCGCACGCATCTGCGCACACCGTGCACAGAATATTTAGGACAAAATCCGGAGCAGGTAAGGCCAACCCAAGTTCGAAACTGAAATCTGTGCTCAGTACATTAGGTTATTCTTTTCCCTGTTCTTCGTAAGGCAGAAATGTAGATGGTGATTTAATTAAAAACAATTTATAGTCATTTGATTTTGGCCTTGAGAAAATTTGGAAAAATTGTGATTGAATGGTTCCAGCGTTTGGCTTGAACGCGAAGCGACAATGTGAAAGACCGCGTGCAGGATTTTACAGCGACTAAGCAACGGCCTTCACTGCTACACCTCTGAAGCCCACACTCAGAATCCTCCCCATCCTTCCAGTACAACCACGGACACAAAAACCCACTTCCACAACCCCCGAAGAATCCGCGGACACACAGAGCGCACCCAGAACGCAAGCGAGCCGGTGCGGAACACCCCTTTCTCTCAGTCGCACCGTGGCACCGCTCCTTCCTCCCAGTGTACAGTCCTCTCTCAAGTCCGCTGTGGCCACCTGTAACCCACGCTTTCCTTCTACAACTATCTTGGCTTCAAAAGTCACCCAAGATAAAATAACCAAGGTCCTCGTGAACACTCCCTCCCTTACAACTGACTCACCGGATACCTACATACACTCGGAGCAGGCCCGTGTTTTCCTAAGAGAACACAGTTCTGTCGGACAGCAAGTAAGGCTGTGGAATGGATTTGTTCTGCTTATTTCCAGTGGGCAAGGATAGCACTGATAGTGAAGACACGTAAGGAGGGAGTTTGCTGACACGAATGTGGTGACAGAAGCACAATGTGAGAGAAGGAAAAAGTATCTGGTGGATCGAGCCGCCAAAATCTAGGTCAGTGATGGATACTGCTGGGTTTTGACAGAATTACTTACCAGGTGGGCTTATTCTACCATTACTACTATTCTGTCTTTGAAGATGTTCTTTATAGCACACTGAACACATGCCATTTGTACGAGGGTTTCCATAAAATCCGCAGCCAGTGGAACAAAGCATAGGCACTTGGCTGTGATTAGCTTCTTGAGCCATGTTCCTCTGTTGCACACCTGAAATGTACACAGAATTAGTAAAGAACTCAGACACACTGCGGCCACACATCATCCACATTTGCTTTATGTGATTAAAAAGAAAACCTACATATACTCCTGCCCTAAATCGTTCTATACACCTGTCTCAAGACCTAGAGCTAAAGCAGAGAGAAAAAATAATGACCAAAAGATAAACACAAGGCGGTGTGTAGTGGCTTAGACACTGTAAATGACTCTCGGGATAGGACTTTTCAGAAGACTCCACCCCACCAGAACGTTAAAGGAAGACCCTTTAAGGCTAGTTCAGTTTGGACTCCTAATAATAAGAAATACGTTATATGTTTTGCTATGTGTTTTACTATTAATCACTAGGCATTAACACGTTTGCTCCAAGTTCACTGAGCATACTTGTATAATTTATCGTTGAAAGGCATTTTACAGAACACCAGTGCTGGTGAAGACTGGAAGAAACGGGCAGAATGTGGGGGAAATGAGGAACTGGCCTAAACTTTCTGGCAAACAATTCAGCAATTCACTGTAAGAACCTTCTAGAACTGCCTTCAGCACCAGTCACTCCCCATCAGGTCTTCAACAGAGCAGCCAGGGTAGAAGCAGAAAAAAGATCCACACACACAAGGGACGTGTGTCACAGCACTACTGATAATGTCAGTACATTTCAAATACTTGCTCAACATCAGGAGAGTGCATTTTTTCATTTTAGTAGACCTTCAGGCAGAGGGGAATGCTGGCAACGAATGAAAAGACACAACATGAAGTGAACGTATGATATGCTGTCAATTAGGACAAAACGAGAATCTACAACCCTCAAGAAGGACAGGAAAGAATGTATCCAAGGACGGCAAAGCTAATGGCACTTTCTGACTTGTACATTTTCCTAACTTTTAAAATCCTCTTAAATGAAGGTACAACTTGCTTAATTGGGAACGAAATATTTACTTAAGATGAAAGAGCGGCCGCGACGCAGAGTGGCTGTCTGGAAACCGCACACGGCGGGCCTCAAATCCCAGCAGACGGAAGGGCCCCACGCGCCGTTTCTCCTGCCGCGTGAGGCATCCTTTGGCGTAACACAAAGAAGGTAACACCAGACTATTTAAAAAAAAAAACAACCCCAACCCTCCCAGATGAAATGAAGGTCACTCCAAAATGGGGGTATGCATATTTAAAGACAAGTCCATGCAAAGACCGTAAGGGATAAGAACCACCAGAGGAGGACAAGGTTTTGCCCTGAGTTGCCCTGAGTCAATCAACAACGAGGGAAAGCACTCGCGGTTATTGGACAGTTTTTCTTCACCTGAACTGACTGTTGGGGGGGGGGGGGGCGTGGCGGTGTACTTAACGCAAATTCCTGAACCAAGAACAAAAATGCATTTGACAGGATTACAAAACAAGCCAGCAGATTTGGCATTTGCCTTTAAAAAGAACTATCCTAAAACTATGGGGAATACTTAAACCTTTAGCCTGGGAATACAATCTGGGATTTGGACAAACCTCTTTCTTACTCCATGCTGGCAAATCGCCCCGGAACCCAATCTTCTCTGCTCTGCTCTCTGCATGGGCTGCCTCCCTAGTTCTATAAATGTACATGCCAAACGAAACAAAGTAGCAAAGATGGGATAGAAAACTAATGGGAAACATCCCGTAGGGATCTGTGGCCTCTGCTCCCGCGGGACAGTGTGTCTGGTGCTGGCTGTCAGGGTAAGTGCTCTGGGTCATGCGTGGAGCCAGTAAGTGATGGAGCTTGACTCAATCAGCCAGTCTGGCTCTAAGCTCCTGTTCTGCATCAGTGTTTCCCAAAGTGTGCTTCTGTGGACCCCCAGGGAGGTCAGAACTGTTTGCACACTAACGTGAATAGCTATTGGCCCCTTCTCACCGTGCTGCCATGTGCAGCAATGGTCACATGCCAGGAGCCCTATCAAGCACCTGATCGGGAGAATGGCCCCAGTACTAGCTGTCTCCCACCGCACGACATTCTCACCGCAACACAACCAGCTTTATTAAATCTGGAGCCTGAACACACATCTTGGTAGTATTTTAGGTGACTCTGGAAGTCTGCAGAGAGCTCCTGCTGCATACACAAGTGTGAAGACAGCAGGAGCAGACACACTTGCCCAGCTGCTCAAGCTGCAGGCTGCCCCCGTCACTTTTTTCATGGCAGAGGTTTTTTATTCCAAGGAACTGGCCAAGTCTGGTTATTTAGACTTCTGTACAGAGAAGACATTTTCTCAAAAACGAACAAAGTGAGCCTGTCACTTTAAGAAAAATAACAGTATTTATTGCCAAGGACCACATTCAAGCAAAATAAATACATACATAAATAAAGCTTGACAAATATCTCCAATTTTTAGAGTTTCTGGTAAGATCAGTAATGATATTAACGACATGTGAGTGGCTGGTACTGTCAGAAAACAAGTATTTGCCAGTGACCAGTGTATGACGGCACAAAACGATTCATCAACAAAGGATCCATTCAAAGTGAAAGACCAGTGAATTTTAAAGTAATGGGACCAAAGTTTTATACACAGTTTGAGATTCTAGACTGCAACTAACCCTTAAGAGACTACAAACTGCCAAGTTTATCTGAAAAGGTTGTTACAACATTCCCTCTTTTTCTGCTGACCCATCTGCATGACGCCAGCTTTTCTTCTGTAACAGGTTAAATGCAGAGCCAACTACGAGAATCTCGCTGTTTGCAAAATGTCTAACGATGCCACTTTTCTCACTAAACCTTTTGATGGTAATGGCAGGGGTGAGGGAAGGGATGGTTATTTTTAATAAAATATTTTTAAAAATTAATATTTTGCAATTTTTCCTAGCTTTAATTTGTAATGGGATAAATATTACTAGATATAACACACAAATGAAAGTTCTTCAGGATCCCCAATAATTTCAGAGAATATGAAAGTCCAAAAATTTTGAAAATCCATTGCTGTAAATCATACATTCCCAATGTAGATGGTATCACTTCAAGGGGACAAACACCAATTCTTTGGGGGAAGGAGGCACACAAAATACCTCGCTCTTCATGTAGAAACACAGATATATGGAATACATAAATAGAAATACGGTATATCTGCAGAATTAAAATTTCATGGAGGTAGAGGCCAATTAGGAAAAAACCATTTTAAAAAGGCTTTTGTCAGGGAAGAAATTAAAAAAAGAGATTAAGAAACACTTGTTCTAAACCACCATTATCCTATGCTGCCTATTAAAGACACGACAGCGATACTGAGAAGGTGGGACTTGAAGGGACCGTCTTCAGTGGCACAGGTAAACCTTTCAGCATCTGGCTGGCAATCACAAGCACCCAGAAAAGGGAAATATTCTAGTTCTTTAAAAACATAATCACAGATTAGAATACGACCACCAAGCTTTTATCCACAATACCTGCTTCTGAGCAATAAAATTAAAAAACATACAGCACTAGCAATTTCCCCAAGCCACACAGCAGCAAATTAACAATGATTGTCATAAGCTGAGCTTTCTTATAAAAAAACAACCAACCATTATCTTAGCAGGTAAAAAGCACAAAGAATTCATAGGCTATTTAAAAAGAAGGAAAAAAGACAACCTTATTTATTCATCTTTAGTCCACAAAATGTACCTTCTTGTGAAGACACAAAAAAGAACCACCACCATAAAAGGGTACCTTAGTTTATCCCAATGTGCAGTGGCAAAGATGGAGGAGCTGTGGGAAAACCAAGTCCTGCCTGCCCACTGCTGCACCTTCATGGCAGGGAAGGACTCTGCGGGCCATCGGTCTGCACTCGGGAGGGAAAGAGGGGAGGACTCTGCGGGCCATCAGCTGGCACTCGGGAGGGAAGCAGGGAAGGGAATGAGAAGGCAGAACAACTCCTTCACTGCCACACTGTGGCATTATAAAGCTGCAAAGTCAAGGCAGTAAAGAATGAGATTCTCAGACATAAACAGAAAAAAGTTCACTAGCATGGTGTAATTTAAAAAAAACGAATGTCTATGAATTGCAGAAAATTCAGAAAATGTGGTTTCTGACTCTATTTGTAATCAGGACAAGAGCCAATTATGTTCTCTGCCCTAAGATGGTACTGAGCAGTTACTCAGAGCTGACTGTGGGCCAAGAACCATTTCTCCTGGTTTATTTCTCTCTGGAGACCTGTGCTGTTGGTCTTGGTGCTACTGGTGTCCCTGTTTCTAAAATGAGGAACTGATATTCAACGAGATTTAATAACTTGCCCAAGGTCACTTATCTAAGAAGCAGCTGGGTGTCTTTTCCTTTATCTCCTAAAACACAAAGAGAATGACTTTCAGAGTCCATCCTGCCCCTACTGAAGCTACAGCACTGTGAGCATTCATGAATTCTTATTCTTTTCATTTAAAGATAATTTAAATTTTCACTCACTTATTCGACCTCAAGATATTATGCAGCTTTAATTAGCTTAACCAAGCTCTTGAGGAAATTTGTTTTTCAAGTCTTTTTACCTAAGAAATTCTCACCGGCATAAAAAACTCAAGATCAAATATTTTAAGACTGTGAAGAAAGTTCATGACCAATTATTAAAATTCTGACAAAGGAACAGCAGTGAGTGGATATAACACAGACTCCATTATTAACTGCAAATATGCCTCCGTTAAACTTCCTTTCCTCTGTTTTGTGCCCTCGAGTTCGAGTCGCCGGGTTCCCATCATTTGCACTTTGAAACGTCCCGTACTCTCTCCTCCGTTCCGCGTTCTGACGCTCAACACTCCACAGCCAGTCTTTTCTTTCTGTTCTGCTGCCTCTCCTCCCAACACACTTCTTTACATTCTCCTAGAGTGCCCCGTTCTCATACTACTTCTGTTTTCGTTACTGTAGAATTGCTCCAGAAAGGAGCGCTAGACCTAGCCGGTGTGTCTTGGATATAATCTACCGCAAGCAACGCAGTTTCCCTAGAAAGTGAGCTGCGTGGGGTCAGGCTGGCACCCGTCTGACCCCCAGCTCTGCCGTGTTTCTCACCTGTCACAGCCTGGACGCTCTCCTACACTTGTCCAAGTCTCCACTCCCCAGGAGGGTGCGCGGAGCCCATGTAACCAGATGACGTCAGACAGCGTCTCCAGGAAGTCAGGAAGCACAGAGCCTGGCACACGGCAGAGCTCAGCAGTGCTCTTCCTCTGCGGCTCCTGAAGGCACGGTGCCCTCCGCGCCCGTCCGCTGGAGGCCGGCTCCAGCCCCGCCACACTGCTCCTTTCTTGGTGAAGGTCCTCTGCTTCCGCAACGCCTACAACCATCTTGACCTCAGGATCCGTCCCAGTCCTACTTCTGGGTCTGCTTCTGCCTGCCTCCATCCCCCTCCACTCTCTCCCTAAAGCAGCACGTGTCCTTCTGGGGCACTTCAGCAGGACATCACTCAAGTGCTCTCTAGCAGACGCTTCCTTTCCCCATGAACCCTAAGTTTCCTTTCCAACCCCTTTCCCTGTTACAAGATTTTACTTATTCGAGAGACAGAGCACGAGCAGGGTGAGAGGCAGAGGCAGAAGGAGACTCCCCGCTGAGCAGGGAGCCCGACACAGGGCTTGATCCCAGAACCCCAAGATCACGACCCGAGCTGAAGGCAGATGCTCAACCGACTGAGTCACTCAGGTGCCCACAAACCCCCTTTATGCCTGATATGCCCTAGGTCCGCTTGTCTTCCCTGCTGTGGCTTGGGCCGGAGCCATCTAGCTCATGTGAGGGTCGCGTCATTGGGGGAAACTATATATTCATTCTTTCTGAGCAAGTAACTAACTCCTCATTTCTAATAGATGAGGCTGCATGGCTCTCATCGGTTGCTTTCTGCCCAAGAATGTTTAAATCAAGGGTTGTCAAATTTTCCTGTGAATGACCAGACAGTAAATGTTTTGGGCTCCAGAGGCCGTACGGTCACTGTTAAATCCATTCAGCTCTGCTGTCCTGCAAAAGCCACCAAGCAGCACCTACACCAACGAGCAGGGCTGAATTTCAAAAACACTATGGTTATGGCCACAAGAATTTGCATTCCTCAGAATTTTCACATCATAAAATGTTACTCTTCTGATTTTCTCCCCCAACCACTTAAAAATATGAAAACTATTCTTAGCTCTTGGGCTGACAAAAAAAACTAGGTGACAAGCCGAAAGTCAACTTGTCCATTAAATGAGCAGGTGACTTTAGGGCATCACCACGGACGAGGCAGGGGGCCAGGCCGACACGGGACTCCGGCAGAGGCACTCCACCGTGCGGTTCTCTCATCCAAACTGAACGTAAACGTTAAGTATTATTTCCTCTTGGTAAAGTCTCATCTCCTAAGTAAGTACGTGTTTACCCGCCAGGAAGGGAAAGGACTGGGAAAGGCAGTGTCTCGTCCGCACCTGCACCTCGCGTGTGGTTTACAGAGAGGTGCAGCGATGACGTGGAAAGCGGCAGAACCGCTCCTGGTACAAACCCGCCTCTGCCTAGCACGCGGTCTGCCACTCGCCGCGCTGTCTGAACCGTGACGCCACCCAGCTGCCCCGGGAAGACACCCGTACTCCTGAAGCGGGCAGTTCTGGTCTGCCTAGCACGTTTCCCTCAGCCCTTCAGGTAACAACCTCCCCCGTGGGGCAAGAACATGCCGTCTGTGTGGGGCACGCCTGGCCGCCCCTCTCCAGGGCCAGTCGGTCCTCTCTGGACTTTACTGGCGCTGCTGGGAAAGAGGCCGACAACGTACACTTCGGGGGCTGGGGCTATGCTCGTCACAAGGGAGAGTCTCCACACGATTAAAATAGGGTAAGCAAAGTCAAAATGGGAAGGGAGGGAGGAGCCAAGATCAAACGGGGACTGAACTCTGGCATCCACCTTGCTGAGGGCAGCTCCACCTCTGAGACTTCCGGTTACGTAAGACAAATCCTGCTCTTGCCTTAGTTCCATCTGGGCTGCTGTCACTTGCAATTCAAAGTCCTTAGGAACATTAGAATCCGGTAACCCTATAAAACCCCTCCAATTTGACTAGTCAAGCAGAGAAAGTCAATTATCATATGGTTTCACTTATTTGTGGAGCATAACAAACAGCATGGAGGACAAGGGGAGATGGAGAGGAGAAGGGAGTTGAGGGAAATTGGAAGGGGAGGTGAACCATGAGAGACTATGGACTCTGAAAAACAATCTGAGGGTTTTGAAGGGGCGGGGGGTGGGAGGTTGGGGGAGCCAGGTGGTGGGTATTGGAGAGGGCACGGATTGCATGGAGCACTGGGTGTGGTGCATAAACAATGAATACTGTTATGCTGAAAAAATAAAAAATTATAAAAAGAGAAAAGAAAGATACCAAACAAAACAAACAAAAAAAAAAACCCCAAAAAACAAAACCCTCCAACTTCAGGGCATATCAGAATCAGTGCATATCAAAATGAAGGTACTGTCCAAGTGAGATGTCCTCGACAGGGAAAAAAAACAAACCCAAGAATTCCTAGTACTTATCACTCTTTTCACAGAGAAAAACATGTAAGTAGGGGAGGATGGGACAAGTGGGGAATGACATTAAGGAAGGCACTTGAAGTAACAAGCACTGGGCCTTATACACGGCTGATGCGTCACTGACCTCTGCCTCTGAAACTGACAATGCACCGTGTGTTAGTTAATTGAATTAAAAACCAAACCCTATATGAGTCCCGGATGTAAAGCTTAAACTTCCACAAACTGAACACTGTAACTGGAACCCGCGTAAGAACCAGACCACCACCAGGACGCTCCAAATGCGTCCTCACACCCTGCCCCAGGTACCCCCTTTCTCCCAAGTCACCGTGCCGGCTCTGAAACCCCTCTTCCCGCTCTCCAACTTTTATAAACGGAACTGCACAGTGTATACACATCGTTTCTGAGCTCCCGCCGGGCGACCGTGTGTAACCGCAGTCCCTTCGTTCTTCCTGCTCGCTAGAGCACGTGTGCGCGTGAACCGCTCTCCGCTCTAACGCCGAGAGGGGTGGGGGGCTTTCCGGTTCACGAGCACGACAAATACCGGTGAACACGACTGCGCGTCTTTTGCCTGACAGACATACACATTCCTGCTGACTACATACACACACACCAGGAGTGTCGGGTCACAGGCACACACACATCCCCCGTTTTTGAAGGTTTGTGTCCTGTCATTCCAACTTCTCAGAAGACATATATCAGCACCTGTTTTCGTTGAGAAATTTGAAGATGACTTTGGCTTTTCTGAGAAAAGGCACGAAAAGTGGAAACAGCGCTCAGAGCTTACTCTGCAGCAAGCCGTCTCAGGGCTAGTGTGCACCTGCATCGCGGGAGCGGTCCCCTGAGCCCCTTCCCGCACCACCGCACGCAGCACCTCGGCATCCAGCCGCCACGGCCTGGAACCGCGTCTGTGAGCACCCGTGCTTCGTCTCGGGTTACGGCGTGCACGCGTTAGCAGTGTGTCCTGCCGTACCACAAGAGCCTAAGCGAGATAATTTTCTGGGTCTGGAAACGCTCCAAGAATCCTCCGCATGGATTAATGGAATGGGGTCTTCAGAGCCGCCCGTTCGGCTTCCAGAAGGTTGCGCGGGCTTGCTCTGCGTGTGGACGGTGGGGAGCCCACATGTGTGTTCGCCCTCGGCCGGCACTGCACCAGTTTCCCAAAGTGGTCACACCCGTCCACACGCTGCTGACCACGGACACGCAGTCCAGCTACTGCACACCTCACCAGAACGGAGCACAGTCTGCTGCATTGGGCTGAACGGTGGCTCCGGACACGTCTACGTCCTCACCCCCGGAACCTGTGAACATCACCTTCTAAGAGGGGGCGCTTCCCCTGGGTTTCCTTGATGGCCTCAACTGCAAGGGGCGGAAGGAGTTCTGCGACAGATGCATGGAGAGGGGAGCGCAGAGCTGGAGAGAGGCGGCCACGAGCCAGGGAAGGCTGCAGCCGGCAGGATGTGGAAACGAGGACGGCCTCTCCGGGGGTGTGGCACTGCCAACACCCAAGCTTGGACTCTGGGCCTCCAAAGCTGTGAGAGACTGACCACGCGCGGCTGCTAAGCCTCCCGTCTGAGGTAGCTTGTCTCGGCAGACCTGAGAACCAGCGCGTGCCCTTCCACTTGGGGTGTCCTCTCGGCCGTGCAGCGATGCCGCAGCCGTCTCGTGCTTCCCACCGTCAGGAAGGCGAAGGCCGCCGAGCACGTCTGCCCCGCGTACTGGTGAGTGGGGGTCCGTCCTCCCGCGGAAGTGGCTCCTGCTGGACTGTTAACAGTCCTGAGAAGCTGTCCCGGACGCCCGGTGACTGGGTACGGCTGCGCCTACTCCATGCTCACCAACGTGTCCTCCACCTTCTCCATTTCGGTGCCTCACTTCCCCCGTGAAGCCTGCAATCCAGCTGGAGTTGGGGTTTCTGCCGGGCACGAGCCGAGATTCAGACGCGAGCGTTTCTGCACGTGGCTACCGAATTAGCCCACAAGCATTCATTAAAGAGACCGCCCTTCCCAACTGCCCTGCACTGGTCCACACACGGGCACCACGCACGTCGGAGCCTCTCCCACACCCTCACCCCTCGTCCCCTCGACTCTTTGTCTAGGCTACTCTGAGCTACTCTAGGTTTTGGATATCTGGCATTAGCTCAGGCTCAAATATCAGTTTTATTCTTCAAGACTGTACTGCTTATTCTTGGCTCTTTGCGTTTCCTTACACATTTTAGATCTGGTTTGTCAATTTCTATCAAAAAAAAAAAAAAAAAAAAGACTTGACAGGATGGTGTTCGGTCTCCAGGTGTACAAACACGGTGTATGCTTCAATTCATTTCGCTCCTTCTAGGTTCCAGTGCGTTGCAGTGTGCTACAGTGTCCGTGAAGAGGTCTCAGGTATTGCGAGACATTCCTTGGTACGTGACTTGTGACAATCAACTCTAAGTGGTTATCTTCTAAAAAACCTCATTTCTCCTTGTTTGCCGGCAGCCTTCAGGGTGGCCCCCGTGATCCCTCAGGCCTCCGCGGCCCCTCCCCACTGTATCCGTGTTGATCTGGCCGGTCCGCTGCAGGCCGCGCAAGCGCTGCTGTACCACTTCTGACCTAGCCATAAAGACACTGTGCCCCTGCCTGGCGCTCTCTCGCGCTCCAATCACCCACTGGGTGGGGGGGGGCAGCTACCATGGCACAAGGAGAGGCCCAGCCGAGTCACCGAGGCCTCTGGCCAGGAGCCAGTCCTCCAGCCCTGCCGCGTCCTCAGAGGACTGCAACCTCACAGGGGACCCAGCGCCTGAGCGACAACAGCTCCGCCTCCCCCTTGTTCCCGACACAAACTGTGTGAGATCTTCCGCTGGTTGTTAAGTGGTTAAAGTTTTGAGGCACTTTATTCCGTGGCAACTAATAGCGTGACGTGAACGTCGTCCCCCGCTTCTCTTCTTGCCTTCTGCAGCCGGTTTCCCACACGGCGGCCTGTGTTCCCGTCGGGGTCGAGGCCCATCACACTGCCGGCCGCCTCAGAACCTGCCAGCTGCTTTCCCATGACCCAGAGCAGACGCCGAACTCCTCGCCATCATCGGCTCCCCCACGGCCTGACCACACACGCCACCGCGACACCAGGGCTGCTCCCGTCTCGAGGACTTCGTACTTCTGACGTCCACCCCCCAGACATCCTTCCGAGCAGGTTCCCTCGCCTCCCTCAGGTCTTTGTTCAAATGCCACCCTCTCCAGGAGGACTTCCCATTACCTATGACTTCCCATTACTCTATTTAAAAATCGCCCCAGTGTCTTTCATGAGCCCTGCAGTTTATTTTTCTTCAACGCCCTCAATTTCAGTCTTAGCTTACTATTAAATTACACTTACTTCGTCTGTCTTCCCCCTACTAAGATGAAAATCTCAGTAACGACAGGGATTTTGTCCACTTTGCTCACTGCTGCTTGAGTCGCGTTTGGCACGCGGCGGGCATGCCGTGTCTGTGCAACGCACGCACAGGAGAAGCGGCCTGCCGCCGTGCTCGCACAAAACCCAGAGTGCTCAAATATTTACCCCAAGGCAAGAAACGGAAATAAACCCTGTCTGAAAAAAACTGAATTTGCTGTCTGGGAAGAGATCTAAGTCTGCCAGCGGGGGACACTACATACGCGTGCGCCATGTGTGTACTGAACCATGATCACCGGCATCGCGCTCCACGCCTGTGGACGTCTTCTCCAATTCAGTCGGCTCGGAAAGGGCTTCACTTAGCGATTTGTACACCGAATGGCGTAATTCTGTAATGAAACTTAAGCTGCCCTCGATTCTATGTTCTCAAACTGACTTAGATTCCACACCACATACCTTAAAGAATCAAGACACAAGTATTATCTGCACAAACCCCAATCCCTCTCTTTGCAAAAGGCAGGGAGGGGACCCACTCATAGTTTCCCACTGGGCTCCACATTCATGGGCTTTCATTAGCTTTTCTTCTCACAAAAGCTAATACAAAATACGGTCTTTGTATGTGCAAGAGCCACATGCAAAACCACTTTTCAAAATTCTCTCCCCTTTGACCTTGACGCTTGTAATTCGGTCAGCAGACTGCGCCTCTTGTCTGGCCCAAAGCCTTCTCAGGACGCTCCTCCCCTAATGCAAATCTCCAACTCGGCTTCCAGTATCTGTAAATGAATCTTTCCCCCAGATGTCTTCTGCGTGATATGGCCAACCTCCACATTTCAATCTCCCCTCTTCCCCCTGAAGCTCTACAACTCCTTTTATGTGAGTAACTGGCTTTACTATTTCCTTTTATGAACATGACTTGTACACTATTTTCTGTACCAAACACTGCAGAATTTTACACATATCCACTCCCTGAGTCCTCAGAACTACTCTGTGAAGTGGGGGCTGTCACCATCCTCCTTCCGCAGATGAGAGAAGCGAGGCCTGGAGAGGTCAGGTCCACGGCTGCAGGCCACACAGCGCGTTAAGGGACGGAGCTGAGCCACCCCGGGCTGTCAGGCTGGAGCCCATGCTCTCTGTCAGAGGTTCCCAGGGCTTCTCTTCAGACCCCTGGGGACCCTGGAGGTCCTGTGGCGGTCCAGGAGGTCAGACGTGGACTTGCTACTTGTCTGTGCTACGGTGCCGACAGGCCATGCAAGAGCGGCGGGGGCCACACAGCCGGAGCCTCCGCAGGACAGCAGCCGTCCCGGTGTCCTGCTCACCTCCACAGTCTTCATCCGCAGAGTCTCACAATAGGGAAACGCCACGTTCACTTGCAAGTCTTCTGGATGAAGCCATAAAACTACGGATGTTATTCAGTCTTATTACTGATGACACTTCCTCGTGTTCTCTGTCGCAGACACTCTGCACCGCAGAACAAGGTCCTCCGCGTGCCCGTTTCCCTGCCACATGCCACCCTCCGGGTCTCATCTCGGGGCAAAGCCTTGTAAGGAAACACATCCACACCGATTCCAGGAAAAGAATGGACAGTGTCGTACAGGAATCAACGCCGTTCTTTAATATGAACTAAAATACCAACGATGAGTGGATAACGTGGTCGGTAAGGACGGAGAGTAACGCGGAAAAGAAAAAACATATTAAATACACGCCAATTACTTAGCGCGTCCAGGGCTGTATCCCCAGCAGTGCCAATAAGGGGCTGCTAAACATTTTTCCTAAAGGGCCCAAGAGTAAATGACTCAGGCTGTACCCTGTGACAGTCTGTCACGACTACTCAGTCCCACGTCTGTAGTGAGAAGGCAGCTGCCGACGTTATAAAAATGGATGGGCCTAGCTGGGTTTTAACAGAACTTTTGTTTACAAAAAGAGGTCGCCAGCAGGGCTTGTCTGGCTTGCTGGCCATGGTGGGCCAGCCCCAGTTCTAGATCAAACGCCAGGCACACGGGGAATTCTCCGACGCTGGATGAACAAGTGGATGATTTCCAGATTGCTTCAGGTGGAACATTATCAGGAAAGAGCAAAATTATCCAACACTGAGTCCGTTTTACTTCCTTTTGCCACAGCTCTTCGGACAAGGCTGTCCTGCTTGATATGGTTATTGTGGCGCCTCCTGATCCGCCAGGACCTGGTCAGCCAGAAGTTAGGAGCCAGCTCTGCTCTCAGGGATCAACAGATGCGTAAGGACAGGAATACTCCTGTGTGGCACCTGCACGGATGTCACAACGACATGCAACAGGACAATGACAATGAGCCCCATCAGCTGCAAAAACACAACGCTAAGCAGCAGATCAAAAACACGTTTGGTGCTCTCCTCTCACGGGGGCTTGGACAACACACAGATGCTCGAAATTACTGCAAGCCATCCCCCACGTGGATTCTCCGTCTCCCGCTAGAACGCACTACGTGGGGTCGGGGGGCGGGGGGGATAACAAACACGGGGAGACAGGCCTAACGACAAGTCATCGCCAGACAGCAGCACCTGCACAAGGCGCCCGCCGTGGACCGTGGCACAGTGGACGCGACGGAACGGACGATCTTGGAGCGGGCTCTGACTCTGCCGCCTTCAGTTCACATCAGGGGTCTGGTTCCTCGTGTTAACGTTTGGTGATGACCCGTCGTTTTTAACTTGCAGGACTTGGGGACAGCACGAGAGACCATGACTGCAGAACACCTCGTGCCCCGTGAAGTGTGACACACACCACCGACTCAGCAGCTCTGGCGAGGCCCCTGCGCGGTGCCGCGTGCTGGGGGCAGCGGCCGTCATCACGCTGAGACCCCACACTGGCCGCAGGTAGCGGCGGGCCGGTGCACGAGGGGCGCCCTCCCCACACACCGCCACCACCCACCAGCAGAGCCCCGAACACCCCTCACCGCTGCCCGATCTGAGCCTGGGGGGCCACCCGACTTCCGGACCACAAGGGAGAGCGCGCGGTTTCGGAGACTCCTCTCAGAGGCTCCTGAAAGGACACACGCTATTCCGGACAAATGCCAGCAAAGAAGTCACCGAGGGCTCATCCTTAGTGTCCCGAGTGTGTGGGAAGGGTAATGCAGGCCGCGGTCTCACCAGGGTGGCAACTCCCCGGGGCCCAGGACAGAGGGAGGTGAGAGCGGCTCTGCGTGAGGACTTGCAGGCCACAGGGAATCCCGTCCCCTGGGATGGGAAGGAAGGCACCACCTGCAGGTCATGGATGTCACCGCCATGGCTTGTGGACCTCCCGTTGCTCTGAAAAGGATTTCGGGAGACTTTAAACGTGCGTGCTGTAGGACATGGGAAGCAAAATGGTCCGTTCGGGGAAAAATGGCAGGAGAAACAAGGAGCAGTCAGGTATGTTGTCAAGAAGCAAAACCCATGCCTGTCAGAGCACACGTGTGAATGAGAAGCCGTCCGCCGGACCCCTCTGCCGCGCAGCTAGTACAGAGAAGGCAGCGGCCCGCAAACAGGTAAGATACCTGAAAGGAACAAATCCGGGCGATCCGCTCCAAGTCCCCAGGTTGAGCACGCAATGCCAGACGGCAAGCCAGTGGGGCGCGGGGTTGAGGGGCTGTCACCCACACTCTAGGGGCCACCAGACCACCAGGCCACCGGCCCAGCTCGGAGGCCACTCCCCCTCTGGCTTAAGATATGCGGCCTAGTTTCCAGAGGTGGTCACTCCAACTTAAATTCTCCAAAGTTGTTCCCTAAATTAAAAAATCAGATGAGAAGGCTACTCACTTCAGATGTGTACTCGTAAGCCCTCACTGAAGATGCCGGCTCTTGTCGCCACATGCGAGGCCCTGTGCTATGGCCTCACGGGAAGTATCTCCTTCAGTTCCCTCCGTATCCATACGAGGGAGGTTACGGGATCATACCCGCAAGCCCTGCTTTTCAATCAGTTAAGGAAACTGAAGTTGGACAGGCCAGTCACTGCCTCCCTGTGGACGCCCCCCTTTCATACACTCTGCACTGCGCACAGCTCCGAGCTCCTGCTGTCCTGCTCGTGCGACGGGAAACACCTCCGGACGGGCCAACTGGACCTGGCTGATCCCCCGACTCCATGAACCAGCCGTAGGTCAGCTGTGGGGATGGGGAAGAGGCACAACACCGCAGCATAAAAAAGACACCAAGGCCATAAACTTCTTGCAATGCCATAGGGTTTTTCATTCTTTTAGACTGTCTTTAGTTAGAACAGGTATCTGTCCAACTGCGTTCTGCTCCCTGAGGATAAGCTAGTGAACAGTGTGTGTCTGTACCACCCAGCACCGGGTTTCTACTTCCTGGAACACCCCGAGCTCCTGCACTATTTCTAAACATAAAGAGCGATCATCAGGCTGAAATCCAGACTACGCTGAGCCGCCGGGACGATCGTCCCACAGAGAGAAAAGTCCCCGACAAAACTGCCAGCCAGTCCTTCCCGAGACACTTGAGACTCACGTGCCACCACGCCACCGCCCTTCAAGGTGCTCCGAGATCACAAAGCACCGCACGGCCCCTACACGTCACAGACGGCTCGCTCCACCATGCTGCGGGCACTACGGACAGAACTCAGCGCTCCGAACGCTGCTTGGCCCCCTCATTGCTCCTCTGTAAGGACTTTTATAAATTGCCTAAAATGTTGTAAGGACTTTTATAAATTGCCTAAAAAACCACTTTACCTAAAACCGGAGGAAATATACCTGACTTCACCACGATTTTTCAAGAAACATTTTCGCTTCCTTCCCTCTTCCTTTGTGGACTAAAGTCTGATGCAAGAGCCCATTTTTGTGCTCCAGACAAGTAAGAGTTTTGTGTCATCGAGAAATGTCACGTTTAATGTAACTTCACTACATACATTCAAATCCATGCCCCAGAAAACACTAGCACCTGCGGCTGCTGAGACTCGGAAGCGGGGCTGGCGCTCACAGCCGGCCCGGGACGAGAACGCAGGCCAGAGGATTCCTATCCTGCCACCAGGGAAACAGCTCCTGCCAGACCAGCCTGGAGATACCTTACTTCATGGTCTCCAAACAGTCCTGAAGCCTTTAAAATGTACTCCTCTGAGGATGAATATACTACTTGGTGTTCCTCTTCTTGAAGAAGAAACAAAAGTTCAGTAGTAAGAGTATTTTCCTAGTATTAATGACTCGCGCACTCAAGATCCCACACCAAATGAGAATGTCTGCCTTCCAGATTACAGGCACTAAGGCACAGATAGGCTTTAAATTACTTGCCCAAAAAAACACGCCGTGACAAGGGACAGAGTTGGGACCCGACCCCACAAGGCCTGAGTCCTCGCCGCGTCACATGGCCTTCCACAGCCCAGCAGCTCAAGGTTAAGGTGCACTGCAAAGGACAGGAGCACAAGTCAGGACGCAGTGACCCTGGACGACACTCAGTCACAGACGTGCAAGCAGACCAGTGACAGGGTGACAGGGAGGGGGTAGGGTGAGCAGGGCAGATGCGAGGCTCTCGGGGGCCGCGTGCATGTGCCACCAGCAGGCACGTCCTGGCCAGCGGGTGCCACCAGCAGGCACGTCCTGGCCAGCGGGTTCACTCATTTCTTAGCACCGTCCTCTACCTGCGCGGCACCAGACGAACACAGCACGCGGACGGCGGGGCTCAGAGACGTGCAGGGAGCAGCGGAGCCTGGGACCAATCGACCACCGCACAACTTCCCTTCTCAACCCTCCATGGCTGCAGAAGCTTCTCTTCCCTGCTGAGTGTCCTTTCTGCCCGATCTCATCTTAAAAATCAACGCTTCATTAATAGGTTCTGCAGGCCCCCTGCACCTCGAGTTTCACTTTTGGCACTATCCGGAGCGAGGGGGGGAAGCGTGCCGGGGTGCCGTGAACGGAACAACGGCACCTGGCTCTGCCCGTGAGGCGCCACGCGGCTCCGGCTGGAGGGTTCACGCTCACGCTGCAGGCCTTAGGCACCACGACACGAGTAGATTCTAAGAGCTTTTCTTTAGAGCTACTGAATGCTCAGGAAAGAGACAACCCCTGGCTAGTCGCACACTGGAACCCTGACTTTTCCGATGCGTTGAGAGGCGGCCACATAGCCCTTATCTCGGCCCTGTGCCCCCTGAGCCCTTTCACGAGAACAGCCGCGCTCGGGGCGCACTCCCCACGGGCTTCCTGAATGCCTTCTCATTCACCGATCCTAAAGACGGTCAACCGTGACTTTCCTTCCACTGAGAAAGACATCTGCGATGTGAAAGAGAAAGTAAATTCATCTTCATGAAAATGCCACTCATTCCATTCCATGTGTCCCTGAACAGTTAGGAAGATTTTGTCAAGTTCTTTCTATATGCCCATCACTTTGCTCACATCAATGTCTTGTATTTTAATCACCTCATCTATATGTACCATGTGTTCTTCTAAGGGGAGAAGCCATTCAAGAGTCTTATTCCTAAATCCATCTAGGAAAATACACCCCAATACAAAACAAAAACAAACAAAAAAATAAACAAAACAAAAATAAAAACACAAGCAGGGGAGATGAGGAGGGAAAAAAATCAGCTCCCACCCTTGCTGGCCTCAAGTTGATTACTAAAGCAGTAACTTTTACTAAAAGAAAAAGAAAAGAATTTTTTTCTTCAACAGGTACTTAAGATTATCAAAGCAGTTTTAAAACACAAAAAGCTGGGAAGTTTCAAAGACGTCCTAACTGCATCTAGGGAACAGGAGTTTATTTATTTGGAAGTATATGCTCTCTCTGGTTCAAAAGAACTATTTAAAAACTATGAAATTTAATTGTAATTTAAATTATGAAATTATTTCCAAGAGCAATTTCCTACATTATTATGTAACATCATATTCCCAAAATACATTTTTATGGTTATCTGGTAAACATAGTAATATAAAATGGCTGAAACCAACTACAAAACAAACTGCAATCTTAAGAATTAAAACTTTTTGCTTCACTGTAAGATTAGTAATGCAAATTCCAATGCTTAAAATAATTCTGAAAAAAAAAAAAAAGATGCATGGTCACTAATGATACTTAGCTATGGTTTTTCTCAAAAATATTTTATAAAAATCTACCACCCACTCCACCCTCCGTATCCTACCCACCAGAAAGAAACAGACCCTATGAAACGTGTCATCATGCTGACTTAAGTGTTTCTTCACTTAGATTTAACTACCCGCAGCGACCTGGGGCTGCGCGTTAAGTCTACTCACACAGTTGAGGTCGATGGGCAAACAGCTGTCCTGTATCTCGAGACACACATTAGCCTCCTGCCTTCCCTAGCCTCATAAGCAGATACTTAAAGTCTGAGTTTTATGCAAGAAAACATTGTAAAGCCTTCAGTGTTTTACCGCAGCAGACTTCAGATTCATTCCTGTAACACATTTAACATGAAACAGAGTTGAGACAGTTAAAATTGACTGTGTACATTTTAATTGTCTAAAATTTTAAGGAGTGCTTTCACTATTATAGCTACATAAAGAGGGCTGTTGAGATAAAATTAAGAAATAAAAACATTTCACTTGCTATTTGACACCAATGTAAAATACAGCAATATGTAACTTTACCAGAGATTCTTCTTCACCTGGCCCCAGGCGAGGTGAGCAAGAATTATTTTTTATATAGCCATTCATACCCCAAATACGCAAAACTAGGTCTTTTTCCGCTTCTCTAAAGTTTAATTTATTTAGCATGAACAGCCAGAACTAAAGAGCGACTGTTACAACCAGACAGTCAATGGGAATGACTTCAATGGCCCCAACAATATCCCTTGGGACCCTCCTGGGTAGGGAGAATGAGATCCTTGGTCCTGTTCCGACAGAAGCAAGAGCCAGGTTTTCCGACATTTACTATGAACGTCTACAGCACATTTACGCACAGATTCACATTTCTATAGTACCATTAGTGCTACAGATTGGTCAAGTGTCAGAAGGCTTGTCTGGAAAACAGAACTGCATCCAATCAGAATGTCCTGGATACACAGGTAACTACTTCCCCTACATGTGTCACATGGGCCTCAAATTTCTACAGAAAGTTTTAGGAAATGCTTTAGCACTTTACAGAGTAAACTTACTATTTATAATAGCAACATGATTTAGAAATACCATGAGAAGTACATCCCAATTCTTAAATTTCACTACATTTTTAAAGTATTAGTTAACACTGAAATGAGCTACTGTGCATTTATTTGTTTTGCTCTAAAAGAGGCATGTTTGTCTTGTCCTTATACTGTGCAAAGAAATGACTTAGGAAGTAACTCACGCCTCATGAGAGCTGTAACTTGACAGAGCACCTCTCACGCGAGCTGAAGCCTGTGTTCCAGAGTGTCCCCCTGCTGCGGCAGAGCTTAAGCTTCCTGAGGGAGCCCACCGTCAGACAGCCGCTAACAACCGCTAACAAGGACGGAACAAATCTCAGGCTGTACCACCGGAGTCTGCTCTCTGCACGGGGACAGCGAGAAACGTCTGATGGCTGAGCACGGTGCAGGAGGCCCCGTCGTGACGGTTTACACGCACGCTTACTCCTCACTCCCCCTGAAGAGGTGGGCGCAGCGATTACCAACTCGGTACAGATCATGCAACATGAGGAGTCTCGCGACGCCAGGAACTTGGTGAAGATCACAGAGCTAAGAGGCAGAGACGGGCCGTGCATGCAGACATACTGGTCTCCGAAGCCTGCGGCTTCAGGTATCAGCTAAGATCACAGCAACAGCAACAGCGTCCCGCGTCCTGATGAGCCACACCGAGAACGGGAACCGGACGTGGCCCCCACGGGAAGGGTGGCGCTAATGAATGAAGGCCACGTGCGACCTACGGGCTGGCTACAAGTTCAGGAAGATCTTCTGTCACAAGACGGGACTGTGAGAAACCTGGAGAAAAGCCACAGAGGAACGCGTTCTGAAGGACCGCTCAAGAGGGAAACGGAGCGGGCTTATCTCACGTGGCACAAAGCAGAGAATGTGCAGCCGTGCGTGCAAGTCTCGGAAGACGGGTTCCAGCTCACCACGAGCCCCTCTCGGACGCGAAGGAACCCAACGGCCGGAGCAGACGCCCTCCCGAGCACGGAGCCTGCGCCGCTCCGTGCTTGAGCCCCAAGCGCCGCTGCAATGACCAGCTCAAACCGGCGGCCGCGGCCGGGTCAAACCCGCTGCGGGCGCAGGCTTGACAGGCAGTCGTGTGCACCGAGTCTCCAAGTTACTTCCCCACACGCTGCTTGTTATGAAAGGAAAAATAATTATGCTTTAAGTGGAAGAACCTGGCGGTTACCACCTCAGCCGAAAGATCAAAAGCCAGCATCACCGCTAACGGGACAGGTGGACGTGCTGCCGCCGCCCGACGCACGGAGGAGCACACGTCGCCAGTGACACAACCCTGCCAACACCACGGCCCCTAAACCGCGTCACAAGGATACGCCGGACACGCCCAGCTTGAGGGGACTCTGTCAGGAAATGGTCCCTCTTCAAACAATGCCAAACGCTCCTGACTCAGGGAGAACAGAGAAGCATGATAACTAAACCCAGTAAGGGATTCTGGGCTGGCTCCTGGACTGGAGAAAAATCAATGAAGGAAGGACATATCGGGAAAAAGAGAGAAATCCAAAAGTGGACTGGAGTAGAGAATTCTATCAGATCAGCATTGAATTTCCTTTACTCGGTAACTGAACTACCGTTGAAAATCCAAGACTGGCCTTGTCAGAATACATAAATGTGACGTGGTAAAGGGACAGGATGCACACTACCTATGGTCACACAGTTTGGAAAAAAATAATATGATAAAGAGTAAGAGTGAATGTGGCAAAGGGTTAACAGTGGTCAAATCTTGCCAAGGGGTATATGGGAATTATCTGTATTATCAATGTAACTTTCTATAAATGTGAAAATAAAACCTGAGAAAAATAAATATTTGAAGCTGATGTTCTAAAGATTCTGAATACCTATCAAGTGGGTCATTGTCCCAATCTGATCTCCATATACTCGAAGTCCAATCCGACAGCAATCCAAAGTCATCTGATGACCTAGGTGGTGACTTGTCATAGTGCTCGGGTTTAAAACATCCAATGCTGAGTGCTGCATGACACGTGCCGTTCCACACTGATGACAGGTTTGACTCCATGGATCTGAGCCCTGTGCATGTCCGCCTCCTCCCAACCCCGCCAAACTGCCGCGGCCTTCCCCAGACCACAGCACGGTGAGGGAAACAGACCTCTCCCACCGAGCGACTGCTCTTCAACGGGGAACACAGCAGAAGGGATGCCTCCTCGCTGAACACTGCACGATCAGTTAACTTCTGCTTACAAAGCAGAACCAATGGAGGAGATGAGCGACCAACAATGTGCAAGAAAACAGTAGAATAAATGTCCCTCCCCAAACAAACAAAACTCGGTAATGCCAATAAAACGCTGACAAAGCACACATTGACTACAGAGCACCTGGAAAGACAAGCTAACAGACGTTCATCATGGAGAAGCTAGCCAGCCCCCAAATGGGTAACACGCAAACACTGTAGTGGCATGAAGCCATAAAATAAAGAGGAAGGAGAAAAGAAAACAGTGAGAGGGAACATGAGAAGTGAGAACGGCCCCATGCGAGCACACTGCTAACACCCCGCTCGCCTTCCTCCCCAGTGTCCTGGCCTATTTCTCCCTCAACGTTCCACTTCGGGTTGGTCCTCCTCTGTCCTCTAGCTCGCCTACCGCAGGCTTCGTGAGACTCACAGCTATGGGAGCACGGCTGACTACAGTAGGACAGTCTGCATCTTGTACCCATACTCCCTCCCCGTCCTGCTTGTCAAGAGGCACAGAACGGCAGTCTCTCTGTTGGGAGAGATCGTACAACAGTTTGCTTGGGTAAAGAGTGGAATGATAGCAGGCATCACTAGCTCACAGTCTAACAAAGAAGGCAGGAATTGGAGGAGTAGAGAACCTGCAAATTTAGAAAGTCAAGGCGGAGCAAAGATGACCTGGGAAGAAGGGATGAATTTTAGTCTCTCACAGTCAGTATACTTCTCATCAGGCCGAAGCGCCCCATGCACAGTATTTACTGTTCTTTAGCTAATTCCAGATCAGCTCTGTTACAGAGCTTGGCCTCCTCTGGGGCAGGCTCCCTAACAGATTAATCTCTGTAACCCAACAGCAAACACCACCTTGTTTAAAGAAGGCACTTAACAGGCCCTTACAGATGCCTAATGGCAAAACAGGCAAAAGTACTTTATCCCAACCCCATCCCTGTGTCTGACACCATTTTCTCATGCAGCACGTTTGGAAATCCTCTGTCCACCGATGTCTGCACTAGCTTTCTAAACCTTCCTCTGATCTCAATTCAAACTCTAGCCTCTGAATGCTGCAGGTTGATGCCCTTTTAATAAAAGATTCAGAATAATCCACCTTGTGAAAGATGATAACTCAAACCTAAAATTTAAATCAATTTTGAAGCCCAAATTCCTAATTTAAGAAATATAGGATGTGAGGGGAACGTGGGTGGCTCAGTCCATTGAGCATCTGACTCCTGGTTTGGGCCTGGGTCATGATCTTGGGGTCACGAGTGCTCAGTGTAAAGTCTGCTTGAGATTCTCCTTCTCTGCTCACTCCCAAATAAATAAATCTAAAAAAAAAAAAAAAAAAAAAGCAGTATGGAATGTGTCTGTGGACATTTGTATATATACATATGCATCTGGGAGGGCACGAAGCGAGTTTTCAGGCATCCCTTGATTCTAAACTGACTCTGAGCCACAGCACCGAGGAGATTACAACATACATTTGTTAGCAAATATTACGCTTCATTAGTCATTAAGTCAGACCAACAGAGCCTGCAGCTGAATTTCTAGCAAACCCCTATCATATATATATATATGCATATATACATAAAATGTCATAAGCCTTTACCTGTAGCTTCTTATGTAGACCCTTCTGGGACCATACTACGTAGCTCCCAACTCTCAGAGAGGAGGTGCTGTAGAAAGAAATAAAAAAGGCTCCAAAAAATAAAACTTAGTATGAGGTAGAACTACAAAGGGGTAGGGGACAGAAGTACTGTAAAATAGCCACGGTTCAACAAGCCCATCTAAAATTCAGCTCATTCTTCCAAGCGAGTTTTAAATCAGGAATACCGTTTAAGAAGAGGTTTTATAGAGAAGATCAAAGGTAGTAGCTTTTTTCGGGGAAAGGGAGAAGATAAGGACTATAACAAAGGCATAAAGAATAAGAGAGTAACAGCGGACAATTCAGCTCTTTCTCTAGGACAAATTTTATCTTCTGGTCTGTATAAGGTTTTCTGTCTTCCCTCCCAAAACTATGAGACGGAGGCCGACATCTGAGCGAAGCCCCGACCGCTAGGTTTCTACACGCATGTGCACACAAAGGCTTGCGCTCAAACGTTCACGGCGGCCTCATTTACGCCAGCAGGCGGTGGCAACGGTCCCGACAGCCGTCCAGGGGTGAGCGGACAAACTGTGATGCACGCGCACCGTGGAACGCTACTGAGCAATGAGAAGAAGTGAGGCACCGACGAGCGGGCCCCGCGGCTGCGTCTCTAGGGCACTATGCTAAGTTCAAGAAAGACAGAGGACCACCTAGCGTGTGATCCGTATCAGAGGAAATGCTAGAAACAGCCACCAGACAGAATGGAGACCCAGGGGCCAGGGGTTGGAGAGGAGGTTAACTCCAAA
Organism: Lontra canadensis; assembly: GCF_010015895.1. NCBI lineage: Eukaryota > Metazoa > Chordata > Mammalia > Carnivora > Mustelidae > Lontra > Lontra canadensis. Next base: position 6,723,625 of record NW_022631088.1, read on the forward strand.
GGGACACAAGGACACTCTCTGGGTAACAGAAATGCCCCACAACATGATCGTTACGGTGGTGGTTTAAATACGTTCATTTGTCATAACTAAAACTGCATGCTAAAAATTAGTAAATGTCACTGTATGCAAACGTACATCAGTACAGCTGATTTCATGAAAGAAGACAAAAGAAACAGCCGTTCTGATGTAAGGCGTGAGTGAGTTATAGCTGTGTGGGGCACAAGATAAATATTGCAAGTTGAAGTTACACCTAGACGAGCCACATAACTGATGAGTTCAAGTTCCTGAAAGTATCTGTGTACTATTAAGTCATTATTTTATTTTTTAATGTCTTGAAAAAACTTTCTAAATAATCATCCTCATTTAGATATAACAGAGAAACAAACTTTCCTTTTCTTACCTTCTCTCTCTACCCGCTTCTTTTATCTTATCACTACCTTGAAAACGATTTGGTACCTTGAATAAGATCAACCTGGGCTGCTTTTCATTTATTTTTTATTTTTATTTTAAAGTAAGCTCCGCACAGGGTGCCTGGCCGGCTCAGTTGGTTGAGCATCTGATTCTTGATCTCAGCTCAGGGCATGAGTTCATGTCCTGTGTTGGGCTCTACACTGGGCATGGAGCCTACTTAAAAAAATAAAAATAAAAATAGAAAAATAAAGTAAGCTCTATGCCCAACAAGCGTGAACTCACCACCCTGAGATCGGGAGTCACATGCTGCACTGGCGGAGCCGGCCAGGCACCCCTGGGATTGCTTTATAAATAACACACGTTATTATCTTACAACAAGCATAAGGCATGAATAGGAGCTTAAACAAATTCACCATCAATTTTCAAAGCTGGGGGGAGGGAGCTTACAATTCTAGCAAATTCTGCTAAACATTAGTTCCTGGTCCTAGATTTTCAAGTGCAACGGACATGAATTTACTGCATTTCAACAAAGCTGCCTCCCACATGAAGCCAAGACAGCCCGCTCCTCTCATCAGGAATTGCTTCCAAATGTTCACTGATTCTTCAGAAAACACAGGAAAGCAGTTTCCTCACACTGCCTTGCTCAGTCATTAAAGTTAGCTTACAAAATAATTCATGTCCCTAAAGAGTTTTCTCAAATCAAAGCTTCCATTTAAAAAAAAAAAAAAAGATTTTTCTCTTGAAAAAGATCAGTGACCAGTATTCAAATATAAAACCTAAAGATAAACTTATAGTAAACTAGGTAATTTGAGCCAAGAGACTTCTTCAGGAACTTAAAAGGAATTTAAAAGTATTTTTAAGAAAAATTATAATTCATTTCAAACATTTTAACTTGTTTACCACGAAGTTCAAATGCCCAAAATAATAGTGATTTTCTGAGTAGCCTGTCAACTTAAACAATTTTTCTGCATTCTCTTAGTGTAATGGTCAGACCAGCATTACCAAGATACAACACTCCCAGGCATACACCTTCCGTGAACCCACTCACCCATCCGCTGCTCTGCAGAGCTGTGGGGATGAAACAATGAAGACACAAACCCAGCCTCAGTGAGTTAGGTGGGCTGCTTTCTCCCATAATTCTCACCACTTACAAGTCTGAATAAATTGTTACCACCCATCTAATAAAAAATGTTACTACTGAATAACTGATGTTTTATTGTATTTATTTTTAAAGTCTGAATTTATTTATTTGACAGAGTGAGCGAGCACAAGCAGGGAGAGCAGCAGTGGGACAGGGAGGAACAGGCTCTCCGCTGAGCAGGACCCCCCCCCCCCCACCACCATACCTCGGGGGCTCGATCCCAGGACCCTGGGATCACGACCTGGGCCAAAGGCAGACAGACGCTCAACTGACTGAGCCACCAGGTGTCCCTGAATAACTGATGTTTTAAATACTATTTTTAGTTTATTATCTTGTTCACAGAGAATACAGGATGGAATTTTTTTTAACTTCCAGCAATCATGAAATCTTTTTTCCTACAAAGCCTTTCATTAATCCCAGTTAACAATTATCTTGCATATAAATACTATCTCTTGCAAGTGGGGTAAAGTATATGGAGAAAAGTAAACACAAAAGCAGCCCTGCCAAGAAACACGGCACATGTTAATACGTAAGTCGCCTTCCCTCTCAAAGTTAAACCGTGTAATTAATGTGGCCCATAACAATCTGGTAACACGAAATGTCTTTCCACTTCATTTCTAACACCGGACACAGCTGCATTAAACAGGTATTCCAGGCCCTCAAATGTTCACACAACGCATCAACGTGTGACTTGCACTTATCCACACCACAAGAACCAACCCTGAGCCTCTTACAGACCCATCAGAGGAAATTCAATCTCCAGGTAAAAACCGTATTCCCAGTCTTTTTCATCTTAATGCTCAGGACCAATCAGAGAATGACTGAACAGTGTAGAACACACTAAACCAATTTGAATTAGCAACTTTTTCTCCTTCGAGGCCATTAAACAGTCAGCAGATTAACCCACAGCAACCTACAAACAGCCCACCAGAGGAGGAGTCTGTGTGTAAGGCTCCTACCTTCTCTCCCTTCTCTTCGGGACACCGACGGCGCCCAGGGCTCACTGTACACGAGCACGGTCCGCGTACCAGTCTCTATCCCATATCATTAAAATACCCGCGCGTATACCCGCACCACCTCTACTGCCAAAGGAAGTACCAGTGACTTGACTGACTTTCAGATCTTCCACAACGAAGAACAAAAGGAGAACAAAAGCAGAGCGTATTAGCTTTAGAGCTACTTAGGAGTGATCGACCCCACAACACGCGTCGACCGTGGTGTCCGCATCACGCAGAGATCGTCTTGATAACCGAAGCTCCTACGTTCGTGATACCGAGTTGGAAATGTTCGGCAGGCCTGAATCCGTCATCCCAAGGCCAGACCTTCCTGTTTCTGGTGTGGTCATAAAACACAAAGTAAACTGCTCACCAACAGAGTCTGAAGCCATCGAGCATTCAGCCAAGAACTGTTTCTACTTCATCAACGACGGGTCCTGTAACAGCTCCTTGGTCTGAAGTCTTAACGGACTCCAGCGCTGGCCTCAATACACCGCTAGGAAGTTAGAGTCCCCATGACCTGGCCTTTAAGTCAGCCCAAAGCAAAGACCCAAGGAGAGCAGGATTCAAAATTTCAAGAGAAAAGCAGGTTTGAAGAGTTGTCCTGAACTGATCTCCAAACACGATTTCCCTGTAAAACCTTTCCATCCGTGCTTCTCAAATACACGGATGACAGCATCAGAAAATACCACACGGAAAGCTGGGACCCGTTTCTCAGCAGACGCTGACGAACAGACCAAGGGACTGATGACCAATCAGCAACCCTCGGTGCTATTTTTCTCTAAAATATTTCACTCTTGATTCTCTTAAGAAATTAAGACAGCATTACAAAACGTTAACATTAAAAATTTTACCTAAATGAAACTCATCTGGTGAAAACAATCACACAGAGGTGCTCATAACCATTTCCTTCAAAGACGTATTTAATTATTCCGAGAAAAGTAAGTTACAGAAGACTGAGGATGGCTTAGGGTTCAGGCACACACAGACCAGCGAATGGCGGGCAGATTCCTCAGAGGTGCCGGTGCCGCTCCCCCTACCCTCCACGCAGCCTCTAGTTTCCCGTGCACCCCCTTACCTCACTGTTAAAAACCCCCAATCGCCCCCACAGGTTTACTATACACATTCTACTGACGAAACAGACAAGACCAGCGAAATCTTACTTTGGAATTATTTGCTTTGATGACTTTCTCTTCCTTCTACTTGCCAAACGGGGTCACGCCTGTTCCAGAGACTTCTCCTCTGAAGAAAAACCTAGATTGTGTGATCCAACAACAAGACACAAGACGCTGCTGGAAAACACGTACCTCTGAGAGGCACGCAGGACAGGGGCAGACATGTCAGGCTACCTCAAACTTCCACAGGCGTGACCCTGTATTCTGGGGGGCCCAAAGAGCTGCTATTTCTGAAATATTCCGGCGACTTAGAAGGGCAATCAAAAATCTTCACAAACTGGGATGCCAGTTTCATGTGCTTGAACGGTGCCACGGCTCCGGGAACCGGATCTCCAAATCCCTGCACCTGTCACCTGCCTCTTCGTGCGAGGCTTCGGTCTCACAGCTCTAGCTAGGAGCTCGGAGCAAGTGTCTCCCAAAGAGGACTCTGGCCCCGACCCTTCTCCAGAGCTCTCCGTTTGCTAACCGAACGCCGGACGTCTTACCGGCTCTGCCAGGAAAGCCATCGCGGGGCACCCGTGGGGCAGGGTGGACGAAGAGAAGCTGGGAGCCCCGTCAGAAGACCAGGACGGGCCACAAACAGAAGTGAGAGGGTCCGTGATAAGTGCCTTCCCTGTACTGTCCCCTCTAATCCTCACAAGATCCCTCCCAGGCAGGAGCTCTCACTCCTCCATTCCAGAGATGAGGAAACGGAGCCTGAGGGAGACTAGGGAAGCCGCTCGGGGCAAACTGCCAGCAAAGGAGCAGGAAAGCAAGGACCGCAACCCAGCGAGTCGGGCTCCAAATCCCAAGCACCTGCACGTGCCAAATCCCCAAGAAGAGAAGGGATGCAGACTCCGACAGGTAAACTGTGCTCTCTGGTCAATTCAAGAGGCATCTCCTGAGCACCGGAAAGTATGTGCCAGACACTGTGTGTGTGCGCGTGCGAGCATGCACACACACACACACACACACTCTCACACACACCATTATCTGGATTCAAATCCCTGCTTGACCCCTTATTAGCTTTGCAACCTGAGTAAGTCTGCAGCTTACACCAGGGAGTCAGGAAAGAGTGTGCATGTATTTATACATACACAAATGCAGACAGAAAGAAAAACAGACCGAAAAAGGAATATGATAAACAAACAGGACAAAGCATGAGGACTGAGAACCTGGGAAAAAGAAACAGGAGCTCCTTGTACGATTCATGCAACTTCTATGTTAAATTTGAAATTCAATCAAAACAAAAAGTTACAGAAAAACTCAGAGCAGTATCCAACCATAACCGGACGCGACCTGCTCTGGGGGTGGCAACTGCTCGGGTTTACAAGCAGCGCGTACACGTGGCTGCCCCGGTCCAAGATTAGCAACGAAGAACGTGGTTGAAGACGGACCTGCAGCTGGAAGGAAGTTAGAAACAAGAGATGGGGGGTTGATAAAGCTTCAGACTGAGTGGGGGAAAAAAAGGAGAGCTGGACGGGACAGGAGGCTCCAGCCAGAAGACCGACACTTGCATCCCAAGTGTTGGGGGGAGGGGTCTGCAGTTGTCTGAGAAGTAGGAGTCCCCCACAGGGAGATACTGCTCCGGATCTTACAGACACCGACCGCACCAAGTGCTGGGGAGGGTGAAGAGAAAAAGAAGTCCTTGTACACTGCTGCTGGGGACAAAATGATTGTGGGAGCTTAGGAAAACACTGCCATCTCCTACAGAGTTACACTCGCAGTTACCAATGATCGAGGAATTCCACTTCTGGGTGTCTACACAAGAGAAACAAAAACGGACGCCACCCAAAAGCTCACACATACGTGTTCACAGCAGCACCCGGACGAGCCTAAAGCTGCAAACAACCCACCGTGCGCCCCTGGCAGGCAGAGCAGTAACTGTGGTATATACATGTACACAATGAACGCGGACTGCCAACAAAAAGGGACAAGTCAAGACCATTTAATGGGGGACAGGGCAGTCTTTTCAAGCGCCAGCGGTAGGAAAACTGGATCTCCACATGCCAAGGAATGAAGTTTGACCCTTACTTTATACCACGTACAGAAATTAACTTAAGATGGATCAAAGACCTAAGCACATGAACTAAAAACCTCCTATAAGAAAACATAGGGCTAAAGATTGGACACTGGATTTGGCAATCATTTCTTACATATGACACCAAAACACAGGTAACAATAATTTCGGTATTAGCAAAATAAAAAATTTTATCCATCAAAGGACACAATCAACAGAGTAGAATGCCAGCCCACGGAGAGGGAGGAAAAACTATGTGCAAGTGCTACTACTGGGTAAGGAATTAATATGCAGAAAATATAAAGCACTCCTACAACGCAACAACAAAAAATCCAGCCCAGTAACCGGCAAAGAACTTGGACAGACGCATCCCCAAAGGAGACATACCAGTGTATGACCAATAAGCACACGAAAAGACACTCAACATCACTAATCATTAGAAAATACAAATCACAACCGCAATGAGGTACCACTCCATGCCATCTGGATAGCTGTCTTCAAAAAGACAAAGGAGGGGCACCTGGGGGGCTCAGTGGGTTAAAGCCTCTGCCTTTGGCTCAGGTCATGATCTCAGGGTCCTGGGATCGAGCCCCGAATTGGGCTCTCTGCTTATTTTAAAAAAAGAACCACCAAAAAGAAAGAACTTCAAGTCGTGAAATTCACACAGACACCAAGCAGAATAGTAATTCGTGAGCAGCAGGGCTGGGGAGTTGTGGTTTAATGGGCACAGAGCTTTGAGATGATGAGAAAAGTTCTAGAGACGGACAGCAGTGATGCCTGCCGATCCGTGTGCATTTCATACCAATCCACTCTACACTTAAAAATAATTTTAATGGCATATATACATACACACACACATATATTTTAAAGCTTTTATTTATCTATTTATTCGTCAGAGAGAAAGAGCACAAGCACAAGTAGGGGGCGTGGCAGGCAGGAGAGGCAGACACCCCGCCGAGCAGAGAGCCTGCGGTGGGACTCGATCCCACGACCCTGGAATCGTGACCTGAGCCAAAGGCAGCGGCTTAACCGAATGAGCCACCCAGCGTCCGTAAATGGTATATTTTTATGTGTATTTACCACAATAAAAAATAAATAAGAGATAAAAGAAAAAAAGAAAAATGGACCGAGCTAATGAGAGATGTTGCAACAGGGACGCTGGTGGCAGTCGGCAAACTGGAGAGACCGCATCAGAGTCCGTGGCTCCACTCACGCGTGGAGAAAGAACAAATCTACAGGACACAGAACAGGTCCACTCTTGCCGAGGACCGGCGCTGGGCACGGGACGTGTTCACAAAGAGGCTTGAGGGATCTTTCCGGCTAAAGGAAATGTTCTAAGTGGAGTCTGGTAGTAATTACACCACTTTGTGAATTTATTTAAAATTACTGAATTGAAAACCTACTAAATGGGTGAATTTTACGGTATATAAATTAGAATCATTAAAAAAAAAACACTACCATACTTTCTCGTGTGGATACAGATAAACCAGTGTTTACACAAACTAGCTTGCCCTTCTGGTGAGAATATAGAGTGGCTCACCTGTTCTCTAGAACAAGTTTAAAAGACTAAAATATCGTCTTCGACCCAGAATTCCTCTTCTTTGAATCTACCCTAAGGACACTACCACAGCACACTGTTCTGACAATACAAAGATCTGTCCCCAAGAACGCGGGCTGCTGGATCGGACTCCGGAGCTTCCCGGGGCAGCACCGCGCGGCCATCAGCCCCGACGCCCTCCCCCGCCGGCCTCTCGAGAGCAGCGCTCCGGCCGCAGGGCCCGTTTCCAACTGACACACAGCAGGCATTCGTATTTTAAGTGAATAAACAATTGCATGGAAAGATTTCACAAAATGAAACTGTGATTCCTCAAAAAATTAAAAATACATTTGCATGTTCATAGGAAAAAAAGCCTAGAAAGATATAAATGGAAAAGACCCACTTTCACCTCTAGGTAGCTAGATTCTGAGTGAAAAAAAAAAAAAATTTTTTTGGCCTATCCATTTTCTAAATTTCTAATAATCAAGATGTATTATACGTCCACAGCTGAAAAACAATTTCAGCATTGGAGCTGCCTCCAGCAGTAAGGAGTAAGGCGTGGTCTTTGGAATGGGCTGCTCAAGTTCTGCGGGTACGTAAGTCAAGGGAGTTTTAAAAACGTACTTATTCAGTAAGAATTCAGCCCTTCCTGTGAGCCAGCCACTGTACTAGGCTCTGAGGAACAGCTAAAACAAACCGAAATCCCCACATTCACCGAAGTGGGAAGTCCGCTGCCAGATACTCAATAACCTGAGAATGATGTGGAGAAGACGACGGAAAGGAAAGGAACTACGGCAGAAAGATCACGGGTTTCTCAGGAAGAGTAACGGTCTGCAAACAACAAAGGGAGCCAGAAAACGCAGGCCTCACGTCCCCTTGAGCCTCTCGCTGTGGGGTACGGCATCAGCGGCTGTCACCCGCGGGAACCACGGAGGGTGGTAACCTCCGGGATGCTGCGGTTTGGGGCAGGCCACGAAGAACCACTCTGGGAAGAGCTAAGGGCCTTGCCCTCTCTAGAAAAGCGCCGCAGAGCACAAGCAGAGCGCGCCGCACTTAGCACGGGAGCGAAACAGCCATGGTGGCAACAAACTGCTCCGAAGACTCCAGCAAGCTCAGCCGGTAGCTGAGGAGGTATTCCTAGGCTCAAGGAGGCAAGAGGGCCGTGACGTGGTCCTCAGGGGCTGGGCTAGCATCTCTCCTTCATCTCGGTGTTCCTTCCCAGAGTCCAATATAACGAGCCACGTCCACAGGCTAATAGTGTCAAAACCCCTCCATGGTTTTCTTCAAAGTTCAACATAGCTCAGTAACTCGTTCCCAAAAATACCTTTGCCTAACTTACTAATTTATTTCAAGGGCACTCTCAGCTGCTTTGCCAACTTGGCTTACTAACTCCAGTCAATTCTGACCTCTCTTTCAAACGCAAATTAGTAGTTCCGTACGTATTTGATATCTCACATCCCACCCTTTTATGCAAGTACACCTGCTTTAAGCCCACATCTTCCCACATTTTTGCCAGTAATGCCTCAATCATGAGACAGATCTCATGATAAGTCTCACCTAATCTCTTGTCTTCTGAGCTGATTTCCAGTAAACCACCTGGGTACTCTCCTCATCTCCCCTGCCTGCGTTACTAACCAATGAGCGCAAACACTAGGTATCTTAAATGGTCTAGGCTTGAACAGATTTAAAGAGAGGCAGAGTGACCTCAATTCAAACCGCAGTTGGTTCTTACCAGCTGTATAACCTTGAACCCCTACCGCCACCACTTAACCGCCAAAGCAAATACTCAGGCAAATATCCAGGATCAGACCACTCCCCCGATCAATGGTCCAGCGGCTCTCCACCACTAAGAGAGAAGACGCTCCGCTGGCCTGCCTATCCAGCCTCCTCCTGCTGCCGCTCTGCCTCCTGGGGGTCTCGAAGCCCTCAGCCTCTGCACGCTGCTCACCGTCACCCTGCACACGCTCTGTTCTCCTGTCAAAGCCTACTCGATCCTACCCTTTTTATTCTCTCTGGTTAGCTTTTAGTATCTTCCTAACTTAGGACAAGTCCTTCTTCCTCTATGGTCTTCTTTCATTCTCTGCGCCTGTCAGAACGTCATGTCTTCTTCCCTTGTATCACTAAATATTTTAATCCTGAGTCTGTTTCCCCAGGGTACCATAAATTCCTGCCATAGCACCTAGCAGGTGCTAAGGAAATCTGTGGACTATCTGTCAGTGTGGCTACCACCACCAACCGCTCGCAGGGCTAGAAGGTTAAAAATAACGAACATAAAAAGAAAGCACAGTGTTCAGTACACCACCATTTTTATCTGTACCATATCCACATCAGAAATTTCTGTATAAGAAAATTAAGGAAGGTAAAGATAGAGTGACTGATTAATAAATCTCTACAAAAAAAAAAAATTCTGACTTTGAGCTCACAGGAAATCAAAGAACCAGAGGACCTGAACTCAGCAGAAGATGGGGAGAATGCACGATCTCATCCTCACAAGGACCCTAGAGCGCTAGAACTCCACCAATTCCATCATCTGAAACTCACTGGGGTAAGGAGTACTCCGTCTTACCTCTCCCAGGAAGTTATCTGAAAGTGGCCTTGAGATAACAACCCTAAAGTTCAGGAAGATCAGGAAAATAACTCGGATTTACCATGGAGCTTCCCAAACAATCCTGGCAGTGTCCCCACCTTGAATATCTTTTCTTCTCCAAGCAAATCTGAACGGCAAGATCACGCACTGGTGTCAGACTTGAGAAATTAAACAGAGGCTCTGTCACCTCACCAGCTGTGTGACTTTTTAAGTGGCCTCTCGATGCGTCAGTATCATTATCTGTGAAACATAGACAGTAACAACCAGCTCATAATAACTGTTGTGAGGACTCGAAAAGTTAGTATGGGAACAAAGAGAAACTTCCTCAAGTTGATAGAGTATCTACAACCTTCCTATGGGTGGCATCATACTTGATGGTGAGAAACTTGAAGTTTCCCCACAAAGATCAGGAACAGGCAAATACGTACCCTCTTTTCAACACGGTGCTGAAAGTACTAGCTAATGCAGTAAGACAAGAAAAAGAAATAGAAAGTATACAGATTACACAGGCAGAAATTAAATGGTCTTCTGTTCACAGATGACATGACTGCTGTGCGGAAAATTTGAATCAACAACTACAAAAAACCCTCATGAAACTAAGTGGTTATAGCAAAGTTGCAGGATACAAGGTTAATATATAAAAGTCAATTGCTATCTTATACATCAGCAGTAAATTTAAAATTAAAAACACAATACCATTTACATTAGGATCCAAAAATGAAATACATAGGTAGTATAAATCTAACAAAACACGCATACAACCCATATGAAGAAAACTACAAAACTCTGATGAGCAAAATCAAAGAACTAAATAAATGGAGAGATATTCCATGTTTATGGGTAGGAAGACTCAATATTGTCCAGATGCCAATTCTTCCAAAATTAATCTACATATGCAATGAAATCCCAATCAAAATTCCAGCAAGTTATATTGTGGATATCAACAAACTGATCCCCAAGTTTATATGGAGAGGCAAAAGATCCAGAATTGCCAATAAATGCTGGAGGAGAACAAAGTTGGAGGGCTGACACTGCCCAACTTCGATTTAGTATGAAGTTACAACAGTCAAGCCATATGGTATTGGGTAAAGAAAAACAAACAGATCATTAGAATAAAAGAGAACCCAGCAAAAGACCCATACAAATATAGCCAACATAGCCAAACGATCTTGAGCAAAAGCAAAGACAGTCTTTTCAACAAATGGTGCTGGAACAATCAGACACCTATATGCCAAAAAACGAATCTAGACACACACCTTACACCCTTCACAAAAATGAACACAAAATGTATCATGGACGTAAATGTAAAACACAAAACTACAGCCCTCCTAGAGGATAACAAGGAGAAAATCTCACTGACCTTGGGAATGGCAATTACCATTGCACCAAGTGCACGATCCACGGAAGAAGAGCTGACAAGCTGAACTTCCACTCTGTGAGAGGCAATGTCAGGAGGTGTAGACAAGCTATAGACTGTAAGAAAATATTTACAAAAGACACATCTGATAAAGGACTGATCCCAAAAATACAAAGAACTCTAAAACACTGGGCCAAAGACCTTACAGATACCACAGTAAAGATACAGAGATAGCTTCCACATCATACATCATCAGGGAAATACCAAGGAAAACAATGAGACAGCACCTATGAGAATGGCAGAAATCTGGACCACTGACGGCAAGAAATGCTGGCAAAGATGTGGAGCAACAGGAACACTCAAGCTTTACTTATAGGAATGCAAAATGATACACCCACTTTGGAAGACTTATATGGTGGATTCTTCAGTACCAACTACTTTACAATCCAGCATAACAGTCTTTGTACGTAAGCAAAGGTAAACCTGGAGGTTTGCAGCAGCTTTATTCCGACTGATAGTAACTCTGAAGCAACCAAGATGTCTTTCAGGGTGGATGGATCAATGAACTATGACCCATCCACACAATGGAGTATTAGTCCGTGCTAAAGAGAAAGGTGCTGTCAAGCCATGAAAAGACACGGAGGAAACTTAAACGCTTACTATTACTAAGTGAAAAAAAGGCAACCGGAAAACACTACACGCGGTGTGACTCCAACTGTGTGACATCGTAAAAAAGGCGAAACTATGGGGACCACAAAAAGATCAGTGCTGTCGGGGGCTGAGGAGGAGAGGATGGATTAACAGAAGGACTACAGAGGATTTTCACTGCAGTGAGATACTCTGTACACTACTATAATGATGACACACCTCATGTTTGCCCAAACCTACAGAATCCACACTACCAAGAGTGAACGCCAGTGGACTCTGAGTGGCTATGACGTGCCAACGGAGGCTCATCGCTGTAACAAGTGTACCACCCTGGTGGCGGATGTTGGTAATGGGGTAGGATACGCACGTGTGAAGACCCCGGGGGTACGCAGGAAATTCCTGAAACTTTCTAGTAATGCTGCTGTGAACTGAAAGATCCTCCAAAAATATTAAACCTTTTCTGAAAAGTTAACGTGTCTGATACAGTGTTCACGTGAGTTGTGAGGACTGCGCCAGTCCTCCTCAGACTGCTGTCCCCACTTCTCTGCAGAGAAGCCTCTGACACAGCTCAGGCACACCGTTCCCACAACCAGAGCCCCCCCGCCTCTTCAGCACCTCTCGCATCCCAGGAAGCCGGAGTTTACTAGGTAAGTGGGAAATCACGCGGTACCCCCCGAACCAGGAAAACGTCTGCGGAAGCCAGCTAAGAGTCTCTGCTTTCATTACTCCCCACTTCACCACTTCAGGGTCACCCCTTTCCAGGTGAAAAGAATAAAACTTTTGCTATCTAAAATTTAAAAAAAAAGAAAAAGAAAAAATAGAAGAAAAAAGAAAAGAAGGCGGTCACTGCTCTAGTCTCAAACATATCTAACTTTCAAGACGTGCTTCAGATGTTACTTCCTCAGAGTTGCCTGATTACCCTCGCTCACAGTGACCGTTCTCCCTGCTGAGTTTCTACCGCCATCATTTAAAACAAACCACAGTCCGGCACTCAGTAATCCGTAATACCGACCTTCAGGACACGGAATATTCATATCCCCCAATTTCTTCCAATAGTGCGGGGACTGGAAGGACGGGTCTTTCAGCACTTTGGCAAAGTCACCTGACTAGGTGACTGGGTCAGTCCAAGAAGGATTTGCTCTTTGAAACTATTATTTTAAGCAATTGATGAGACCTTTTCAGTGTAGGTTTTCATTTTAAATAATCTGTCAAGAATAATTTTTCCCACTAAAACGGATTCTATTTTATAAAGTTCTACAGCTACTGGGATTTGAAGAGAGATACACTATACACTTTTAAGCAATTACCTAAAAAATTAAGGAAAATTACTGTGTATTCTATTCATCAATACTGAGTTATACATTCTTTTCAAATCATATATTGTTTGATTACTGTAACATATAACACAAAATTCATTAAATCAACTATTAGTTTGCATTTTTATTATTTAAGAAAATAGTAAAAGATTACTTTGGATAATATGACAAATCAAAACTTTTGAGAGCAGGATGGAATTTCCTAACTCTAAAATACATGAATGGTAAAAACACCACAAAACAAAACCCACAAAAACTCCTGCTTTTTTAACAGACAACTATGAATTTTAATTAAAAGTGTATAATTACATTAGCTTCCAAGTCCAGTTATAGATTCAACCGTTTCCAAAACCAAATATTTACCTATATTTTTGAAAGTTCTATCCATGTGATCTTTTTCTTTTAATACCACATCCTTTCCAAGCTATGGAGGAAACCCTTTTTTTTTTAATTGAATAAAAGTCATTTTGCCTTAAAACATGTTGGAAGGGGTGGTGCGGAGAGATGAAGAGAAATGAAGTGACATATTTGAAATGAGTGATTCCAAATCAACTATGTCTCCATTTACCTCAATATTCTTTCTACAAAAAAATCTGCTGCAGTTATTTAACCTGTTGTGATACTATAATGTCGGGTGCAGGAGAGCACACTCAGCCCATCCTCCGCGGCTTACGTCCCCGGTGATCACAGGCACGAGCCTCCTACCCCGGCTGAGAAAATGCACACAGGGGCCTCCAGGAACAGCCACACGAAGGCCGTTAGGATTTCAAAAGGCTCTGATAAAGCGCGTCTGCACTTTGTCTAATCCTCCTCTCACACGCGCAGGTGTTGAGCTTTTATTAAATGTGAAGAACGCAACAGCTTTGAAATTCAAAACCGACGACGTATGGAAAACTCCCTCTATCTTTCCTACATCTCATCCTTTGATCTTCTTCTATTCTGGACATGCTAAAGTGTCTCAGACATTTGGAGTGTTCAAAAAAACTGTCAAAAATGTTTTTTTGAGACCCTTAAAGCACTTTTAGACTCTGGCAACAAGTTTTGAGCACGCCCCAGAAGAAGCTGCCCATGGTTGGTGAGAGGATGAAATGAAGTGGTGTGGGGGGGAAAGGCCGAGAAGCAAGGGCCAGCTTAGGAAGGCTCCAGGCTCAGTGGTCAGGAGGAAGGACTTCGGCCCAGCGCACCTGAGTTCAAAGTGTGTTACTGCTCACCGGCGACGTCAGCCCTGCACAAATCCCACTAGTCAGCCTTTCCAAAGCGTCCCACTTGTGAAGTGGAGGTAACAGTGCTTACCTATTCCGGCCATAAGAGAAGGCTTAGCACAGAATTAGCCAGTAGTGTTACTCATGCTAGGAAGCTGAGAGAGTTCAAGTGGCAACGAGGAACACTGAAGAACTGTAAGCAGAGAAAAACAGACGCAACCTCGCAGGGAAGAGTGGATTGTAGAAAGCCAAAACTGGGAGGGAAGAGGAGCTGAGGCTGTTTTAGTAACCGAAATGAGAAGTCATGGACTCTAGATCCTATGGATTTAAAACGGACAGGAGGGGGAGACGGCGGGCTCAGGCCGTGGGGTGTGCGGCTCTTGACCTCAGGGTTCTGAGTGTGAGCCCCACGTTGAGTGCAGAGACTACTTAAAGGTAAAAACTTGGGCGTCCGGGTGGCCTAGTTGGTTAAGCAACTGCCTTCAGCTCAGGTCATGATCCCAGAGTTCCAGGACTGAGTCCCACATCGGGCTCCCTCTCCTCCCTGCTCCTGCCCTCTCCCACTATCTCTGTCTCTCTCCAAATAAATAAATAAACAAATATGTTTTTAAAAAGGTAAAATCTTTTAAAATAATTGAATAGAATCATTAGGAGGCGGAGGCTCACCGGGCACAAAGAAGGAGGAAGAACCAGAGTCAGACCCGGCTTCTGCACACCTCCCACTTTCTGGGCCAGGAGGGAAGAAAGGATGGTAGGATGCCGCTGGGAGGGTGAAAAAGGCAATTAAATTTAGCCTTGCTGAGTTTCACATAGGTATGGAAGAGAGACCTTTGTGAGCTAGATGGACACGGGTTTCAAGATTTCAAAGCAATCTGGATTTAAGATACAGATCTTAGAACCATTACTATGCACAGGCTGTTAACTGAAGATGCGGTGCTGGAGGACACCCAAGAAGGACAGCCTGAGAAGAACGTTACGTCAGAATCCTACGAAATTTCAATACTTAATGATTATAAAGAGGAAACACTTGCAAAGCACAGACATCATAAAAAGAAGCCAGAGCAGTATCATTAAACTCATGGGAAGAGCTTCAAGAAGAAAAAAGTAGTCAACAGTGCTAAATTTCACTAAGAAATCAAGTACACACTCAACAAAAATCCGCTGGTGGGGGAACACGGTGCTTATTCTGGGGAAAAAATGTAAAAGTATAAAGAGAGATAGATGGATCTGCTCCTTTTTGCCAAAAAAAAAAAAAAAAAAAAAAAAAAAAAAGAAGAAGAAGGAGAAGAAAGAAAAAGAAAAAAGTATCAAGTTCATTTTTTTTCTAATGACATCCAAACACGAAAAATCGGGTTGAAGTCAAACAGGTTCCCAGACATCAGTTAATAGATGAGCCAATTCCTAGAAGTTGTCAATAAAAAATACTTTCTAAAACATTTACCTCCTTTTTATAAAGAAGCCTCACACGAAGAACACTGCAAAGCCGTACAGCCCCTCCGTTACACAGACCAGAGAGACCTGGTAAATACGAAGCTGCTAGTTCCAGGTTCTCTCCAGTTTCAGCAACTGGACGCCCATTCTAATTTTACCTCGTGTCATTAGACAAAAAATCCCTGTATTCCCCTCGAATGGAGACTAACAACAGACACTCTGAATGCATTTAATATTCCCTCTTAGATCACTTTTTTCCTAATTCTTAATGAATAAAATAGAGCTATCACTATTCTTAGGCCTCCCTATTAGCTCATTTAAAGCGTTTTCTTCTCCCACTAGAAAACCGGCTTCTACTCTGAAAGCTACATACGGAAATGTTGCTACTCCCTAGTGCTGTCAATCAGAGAGCGGTCCAGCCCACACCGGGCAGATGGGCAGACGTGCAATTCCCTGAGAGCCCCAGGGGAGCAGGGGACCAGGGGACCTTCAAATGTGACCCACAGCTAAACCTGCAAAGACTTTAGCTACTGAAGACTTTAGCTACAATCTTTATATTTACAATTATCTTCTTTTTTATTGTAGCAACAAGATCCATCTGTTAAGATTGAAAAAAAAAATACATTTTCTCAAATTCAGAACAAAGAAAAGATTTGTGATATAAATATTTAAGCACCAACATAAATTGTAAATATTCAAGGGAAACCCAAACAGTTTTTCTATTCATGAGTGAAGAATTTATCTGTGTAAGTTCTGATACAGCCACAAAATTTAAATGCATGGAAAATGTGTTTCAAGGTAACTATTTCACTAATTACAACAGATGAGTTTCAAGCCCTTCTCCTCCACTCCAAATACTAAGAAAAACCCAAGGGTCTAGAAAACTCAAACTTCACCTGTTGGCAAACAAAACAGATATTTTAAAACAGTGTCCCCTGCAACAAACACAATGACCAACATTAGCTCTACAAGTTGGAGACACGACGTTATCAGTAATTGAAGAAAAACTTCACAGAAAATAAACAGAACTGCAGCTGTGCTCAGCCCCTCTGCATCAGTGAGTGAGAGCTTCCCCACCATTGATCACTGCCACCATTGATCACTGCCTCCCTTTTACCAATTAAACTAGTATTTCTGTCTTGAATTTTGCTTTAAAACAACTTTTCAAGTTTCTTCTGGAGCATCAGTTCCCAAGTTCATGAGCTGAACAGGTACCGCCGAGCCCACGGAACACGCTAGCTGTCAAGCGCACATGACCAGCCCTCGCCGCCAAACAGAGTGCTCGCAAAGACAAGAACAACACGGTCTACACTGCTGTGTGAGCGCTCGGTCATAGAAGACCCATGATATACTGGAAAGGTATTGATGTACCATTTTAAAATGTAGATCTACAAATACTAATTCTCCTTCTCTACCATATAAAAAGCCCCAGAGATGCACAGTGACAAAGGCTGTCCACACCTGTTCAGAGGCAGGTAACGTTAAGTGGTCCTACTGCAGCCCTTCTCTAAAAATGTTTCTGATAGAAACCGTAAGAAAATACTTCTCCCAATACGTGCTTACTAGAAGCAGCGTGTACCAGAAAACCTGGACTAAACAGCAAGGCTGATGTGAAACAGGAAGCCCCGTACTTACTGACAGCATAATAATAAATAAAATATCCAAGATGTAATCCCTCCCTTAAGCAGGTAAAAATTTTTCCAATTTCCTTCAGCTGGCTTTTATGTCCAGAAAATGACTTTATATTCATCTACATCTTGGAAAATGGGACTTAGTTTAGGCAAAAACCAATCGGAGAGCTTCCGAGGCACACTTTAATAGCACAATGAAGGGGCTACCCCTTGGACAAATCTTGAAGCACATCCTGTTGGTGGCAATATGAACTGGTCTAACCTTCCTAAAAAGCAATCTGGCTACTGAAGTGTTCATATCCTTTCATCTAGGTCAGCCCACTCCAAGAATTTTTCCAGAAGAAGAAAAATCTGGGAAAAAGGAGGAAATATTTTTAAAGTACACACAGAAGTCTGTTTCACACAATGCTATTTACAAGAGTGAAAATGAGGAACAATGTAAATGTAATACAGGCAGAAGACTAGACCGATTAAGGTCCTGCTGACTTGGGAGAACTGTACGATTACAACTAAACCAGTTTTAACAGACGGCATAGTTTAGTGAAAGAAAAATCTAATATACAAGCGCACTTATTTACAATTTCGGGAAAAATACAAGAGTCTGGCGAGGTAAGAAGAGGGAAAAGCACAAGAGCTCCGCACAGTGACTCTTCCTAAGTTCACAATTACTGCTGTCACTGCGGCGGCGTCTAAGCCGGGAGCGGAGAAGCAGGCACGGAAACCCCGCGGCCCAGCACACGCAGCTGCAGGCTCGAGGGCCGCGCAGGCTCGCGGCTGGCGACCCCGTGAGCTCCGAGCACCTTCCTCTGCGGATGAAAGCGCAGCAGGGCAAGGACAGCGGTCTCCGGGGACGGGGCGGGCCGCGGGACCCACCGCGACCGTCTGGCGCGTCGGGAGAGTCGGCGGACTCAGAGCCGGTCCTCGCGAAGTGTCCGGCCCACCCACAGCCCCGCACCGCGGCCCGCGGCAGCTGCGGCGGACCCCCGGGCCCACGTCTGCAACGGACGGGTCTGAAGGCAGCAGCCAGGGCGTCCCCGTTTGCGGCTCGGAAGAAGGCAGCGAGCCCCTGGACCCCGGATGCCCGCTGGCCCGCCCCGAGCATGCCGCCGGTGAGCGGCGCTGGGGGAGCCCGGGGCGCACTGCAGGGGAGCGGCTGGGGGAGCCCGGGGCGCACCGTCATGGGGGGGCTGGGGTGAGCCCGGGACACACTGTAGTGGGGGGTACCGGGTTGAGTCCCCAGCACAGCAGTTGGGAGGCGGGGTCCTCGGAGGGGGGGTCGTCGGAGTCGCGGGGAGAGCCCGGCGGCCCTGACCGCACTCACGCCCCAGCCGCCCGCCCTCGCGTGGATTCAGCGACCCCCGAGCTCAGGGGCACGCCCCGTCCAGAACCGGCGGCGAGGAGGCCGGGGCGGAGAAGCGCAGCGGGGCTCGCGCCGGAGACCCCGAGCTACAAAGTCAAGTTGATGCTCCCGACACCTATTTCCTGTCCAAACAGCCCTTTTGTTCTGCTTCCCTGCTCGCCGTTAGTGGTCGCTTTGCACAGAAAGAGCTCGGGGACAGAACCTGGCGCACACAGAAGCACAAAGGAGCAGAAGTGCAAGATAAAGGAGAATTAGGAGATCGGAACAAAAATCCTACCACCAAAACCTCCACAATTTTCTGTTTGCTTCCCCTCAGATTAACTTCACTTGAAGCTGTGCTCCGCGGCAACCGAGCTTGGCCGGCAAGCCCCGCCCCCTGCACGCCTACTGGCCGCCGAGGACACGCCCCGCCCCGCGCCGGCGGCCGGCCGCTGCGGTTGGACGCGGCTGACGTCCGTCATTTTAAAGAACTTTTCCTGGCTAGCAGGTTAGGCGGCGGCGGCCGAAAGCCCCGGGGAAGCTGGTCTCTTAAAGCGACAGCAGGCGCGGTTTCGGTTTCCCAGGGCGGCGCGCCGGCTCGCTCTTTTGTCTGCGGGAGAGCGCGCGGCGAGGCGCCGGACCCCGGCCGGCCGGCCCCGCGCGCCCGCGGTCCCCCACGGCGCTCCTCCCCGGTCCCTGCAGGCTCTGCACAGCCGGGAGGGCAGCGGGGAGTCGGGGAGGACACACTGCTTCAGCAGAGTTCGCGCCTCTCCGCGGGCGCCCCGCGAAGTCCCGCCGACTGAACGGAAGCACGGCCTCCTCCGGGACGGAAAACCGGCGCCGTCTCCGCTACGGGGAACAGCCCCGGCACGCTCCTGCCCGCGCCTCCGAGGTCGCGGCTGCTCCGTCCCCAGCGTTGCCGCGGGGCGAACACCCGGGCCTCCGACTCCGGCCCTCCGGCTCCGAGGGCACCCACGCCCCAGTCTGACGCGTCCGCCCCGGGGGCGCACAGCCACCGCCGACCGACCGCCCGCCACCGAGGAAAGGCCGCCGGCCGGCCGCGCGCCATCCGTGAGGCTCAGGAGGCCCTGCTCGTTCGTTCTCTCCTCTAATTCCGGCGGCGCTTCCTTAAGGCACGGTTTGGCGGCCTCCTCGGGCGTCCACTGATTTACGGGGCGCGCGCACACGGGCGGGGAGACCCCTGGGACAACACTGGGCGACAGGAGCTGCCTCGCGCAGAGGTCCGAGAGGCCCCGCACGGGCGCTCCGGCTGCAGGCGGGCCGGGTGCGCTGCAGTCCACCGCGCTCCCTCGCGCGAGCCCTGCTCGGCCCCCGCGGCTGGCCGCCCCGTCCTCCGACGCCGACCACCTGCCCGCCGGGGCGGAGCTCGCCCCGCACAGCCCAGCTGTCACCTCTACCATTTCAGCCAGCTTACGGACACAAATCCGAAACGCAGTGCGCATGAACGTGGTTTCTTCTCACAATGCTTTCAATACGTTTACATATTTTTTTTTTTAATTGAATGTATAGTTTTCAAAGTTCAAAACCTTGCCAGCATTTTCCCGGAAAGAAAATCTGTATATTAGAACAACACGAAGCCAACAAACTTGTCTTGAACGCAAAGCGAAGTCTGTAGAGACTGAAACGCACGGCACGGCAAGCGGACACGAACACAGAGGAACACCCGCGGCAGCCCAAGCGGCCGCGCATCTGCTCTGCGCTTCCAGAGGACACACGGAAACGCCCGGCCAGCTCACAGAGGCCGGGCCCCAAGACGCTTCGCCCCAAGATGCTTTGCAAGGATTCGCGGCTCTGAAAGCCCAGCACTCCACGAGTCAAGTTCGGGTTTTCTCCCCACTGTGAGGACACTCTCCCAAAACAACACTGGAAGCAGAAGAGGGACGGGAGCAAATAAAAAGAATACATAATTTGAGTTACAGCACAAAACTCCGGGGGAAAGGGTTTAAGACGGCCAAAATTGGACAGGGCCATAGGAAAAGAGGTGACAAGCATTTATATATTAAAATTTGGCAAGCACAAAATTACTAGACAGTTACAGGAACCAAATAACCTTTGCTCCGATATCAATGTTTCACCTCAGAGTTAATTATTGGTATAAAACAGATCACATTACATACACTAAAATAACACCAGGCCCACTCTCAATCTGTAACAGAAATACAGATGTGGTTACACCAGATTGTTCACAGATCTCTAGGACCTGTATGAAAGAACTTCACCGTGATAAATATCATTTTAGGCGGCTCACAGGATAAAAATAAGGGGATTTTATTCTACTTCTAAATCAGTAGTAGAAGAAAACAGCAACAACAAATCAAAGGAAAGCAACGCCACAACCGAGATTATCTGAAAACAATATTCCTTCATAGGAACAGGAAGCCTGCCAAGTTCCAAGGCTCCCTGATGGCACGGGACAACACCGCTTTTTGAACATCAAGTATCCAAAGGACATACTGTGTATTCTTGGAGGGGGACGAGCTCAGAAGCCTTCCCAAACCCATCAACTAACAATGAGGACGATAACAAGCCAGAACAACTAACTAGGTCTCATCTCACTTTAAAAAGACCCTCTACGAGTAATAAGTACATAGACTATTAGGATTAACTTTTGTAGGTACAGAACAGGGTGAAGGCGTCCTCAGAACTGTAAAGGACTGAGAACAGCTCACACTACTCTCCACACAACAGAAATTAATCCTTGGCATCATCCCTGGGTGCTAACAGGTGGGTTTATGCAGTAACTGATAAAAGGCCCAGCCTGACATTCAACAAAGCATGACCAGGTCACTAAAGATATGGTCCCCAAACCACTACCGAATGGAGAAAAAAAAATTTAGAAAAATATTTCCCTGAAAAATACACATTGCTTACAAAAGTGAGGCATGTATTTGAGTCTGCAACTCCTGACCCCTGTGTGCCAATTCGTTAAGGGAGAACACCACAAGGGGAGTAGGGGAGCAGTGGGGGCAAGAGCGAAGGGTAAGGGCCCATTCAGCAAAATTCTGAGCACAAAGGAAACAAACAGATAAGAAAGCATAAACCAAGGGGAGGTACCTTTCTATAAGACAATGGGTTTAAGTCCACAGGGATAAACAAGGTCACCAACAAATATAGACTGAAAAGGAACACGAATCACAATATCGAGACCAAAGGATAAGGAAAAAGCATTCCCAATACTCAATTATTAAGACACAATAGCCATAAATTTTCCTGTGCCAAGTAACATACCCCGCCAATCTAAGTAAACTTCGAGACAGAGAGAGGTGATGGAAAACAGACTGGCAGACTCTAAGTTCCCTCCTCTCTGCTTAGCAGCCTAAGCTAGAAAGAAATAAAAGACGAAAAAATAAATGAAAATGAAAAATGAAAAAATAAATGATTTATTAAAAATAATTTATAAAATTAATTTTTTATATACCTATCAAAAGAAAAGCTGCTTTTTTCAACAGTCATGGAAAATTTGTAAAAATCATAGTCACAGAAAATGAACAATTTTGAAAAGAACAAGCTGAACAGGTAACACCCTCCAACGACCACACAGTAATGTTCAAACTTAACAGAAGAGTTTATGAACCCACCAAAGGTTCAGAACGCCTACTGCATGCTGGGTACTGCTACCTGCTGTGGACATCATGGTGCACTGTCCTGCCCACTGTGGAGACTTAGGGTCAGACCCCTGTTGTCCCACAGCAATGTCATGGGAACCATGGGTAATTTGCATGTTCTCGTGGCCACATCACAACGTTAAATAGTTAAATTAATTGTCGTAACATATTTTACTTAACACAAAACATATAAAGTAGCATTACTTCAATATGTAATCATTTTTAAATTGAGATTTTATTGCTTTTGGTAGTAGAAATCCAGTCAGTTCATATTATACTTACAGGATCATTCAGATTTGGGATATTTCAACGGCCAGTGGCTGCTTAAATTTACATCTCCGTTGTCCGGTACAACAGCCACCAGCCACATGTGGCTACTGGGCAACTGGTATGTACAAGCATGACTGAGGAACTGAATTTTTAATATTACTTAATTTTGATGGATTTAAATAGCCACAAATGGCTATCTGCCAGCTTGGAAGTAACAGCTCTAGCGGAAGAAACCCAGAAACAAATCACTTACACGTAATGAACTGCAGTTATTACAAGTGTTTACACAAGAAATGTCCAATATAAAATGAGTAAATATAGCCAACAGAGGATTTAACCTCTTTTGCCAGCCTTAGGGACGGGTTCTTCAAGGAAATCACAATTAAGCAAAAGGGCATAGCATATGCAAAGGTCTTGAGTGGAGAAAAACTGGAAAATACAGTAGAAATAATGAAGGGAAGTACCAAGGGGTGAAATCATCTTAAATTATTTGTAGGAGACTGATTTGGGTCACAGAATCCAAATAGGGTAGGAAGGCAGAGAAGTCGAAGCAGCTGGTTCTCCGGGAAATAATGTAAGTCCCCCCAAGGAGTCTTGCTGGACCCACACTACTCAATGGATGAACCCTGGTCACTCTACTCTGCTGGCAAATCCTAAATCAAGCCAAGCTCTTCTGTCCCGTTTGTGCTAGCAGTTCCCTTCGCTTGAAAAACTTCCCCCGGCTCTTTCTTGATCTTAGAACTCAAAATCACAGTTCCGAATTTTCCATAGGAGAAGCTTCAGGCTCAAAACTGTTTACAAGGCAATTTTCACAAAAAAATTTTGCAAAAGAAATTCAGTGTGCCATGGTTTTGTTTGTTTTGAATGTTCTGACAGATCCAGGATTTGCTTAAAGAAACTCCCCAAACAAATCTTGGTTCCACCATTAAGCTTAAATGCTACATCCTCACAGAAATGTTCTCAGGACATCCAATTAGCAGGCTCCAATCTCTACTGGCACATCATATTTCTTTCCTTCTTAGCACTTGTCAACATTTGAAAACCCTTTGTTCTTCGGTTAGCTTTCCCAGAGACTCTGAACTCAGTCAAAGCAAAGGCCCTGTGTGTTCACCGAGGAGGCCTCAGCACTGGGCACAAAGTCCAGGCAGCAAGGAGCAATGGCAGCTATGAGGGACAAGTAAATAAATACAGATATTTTTACATGTCAACATTTAAGGAAACTACATGCAAAAAAGAATCTAATGGCACTAAATATTTTTATTATACAGAAAACATTACCTGTAGAAATAAGAATTTTTTAGGGGTACCTGGGTGGCTCAGCCATTAAGCATCTGCCTTGGGCTCAGGTCATGATCTTGGGGTCCTGGGATCAAGCCCCACATCAGGCTTCCTGCTCAGTGGGAAGCCTGCTTCTCCCTCTCCCACTCCCCCTGCTTGTGTTCCCTCTCTCGATGTGTCTCTCTCTATCAAATAAATAAATAAAATCTTTGAAAAAAAAAGTTTTTTAATTTAAAAATTCAAAAACACCGGACCCTAAAGAATCAACTAAAAAACTTGGGAACAAAGCAACAGCCAGAAATTTAGGGAGGAAAAGGGAGGGAGAAATAGAGTAACAAAAGGAAAACACATTATTACTCCCAATTACTAAAACAATGTGCACTAGTATCAAATCATGAATACTGAATAAAAGCTAAGAACCAAGTATAAAAATATATGTTTTTAGCATATAAGAAAGGTAGCTTTATTTCAAGGCACCAAGAATAATATTTTTGTTAATGGGGCTAAAACAATGGATTAATTATTAAGGAAAAGTAAAGGAAGTTATTTCACTTCATGTATGATGTCAAAACAAGTCCCAGAAGAACAGAAAGAGATAGATGTGAAAAACAAAAGCATAGAACTAGAAAAAAACAGTTATCTGGGCAAGGAGAACCCATTAAATATGAAAGTAAAGGAGGAGCCATAGAAAGGTGGTATTAACCTTAAATTTCTTAAAAGGTAAAAAACTCTTTCAAGTTAAAAAAAAATTAATAATACCCTAAGCAAGTAAAAGGCAAAGAGCCAGGGGAGATATCTGCGGGATGTGACAAAGGGCTGCTATCCTAAATATATAAAAGAATAAAAAGAGTACCGAAATAGAGAACACCAACCCAAGTGAGCAAAAGACAAATTAGGAGATACAACACCCGTCTCCCCATTTGTCATCATAATTAAGCTAAGAAATGTATAATCAGTCTTATGGAAAGGAAAGACAGTATTCAAGTGTTGGCAAAGATAGGGAGAAATGTGTATTGTCTCCTCACATTTTTTGTCAAACTTCATACAGATTTGGTCAACTTTATGTTAAAATTTTTTAAAAAGATCTGACAATATTTATAAAAAGACAAAAAAATGTTCATGTGCTTTGACTCAGTTACTGTAAGACAGTCTGAATCCCAAAGAAATGAGAAATATGTAGAAAGACTTAGCTCTTCACCACACGTGAACAGTGACAAGAGGATGACGCAACAAGTGACACAGGACAGGAAGGCGAAATGCTGTGCACCCTTACAGAATCCTACGTATGTGGGTCTAACTTCGGCCCTCAAGTGAGAGATAATAACCCAATAAACCACTTTGGATGACAGGTTCCATAAGGAAATGAAGCAGAGTCCCAGGGTCAGGGAACTTGGCCAAGGCATCTCTGAAGCCGTGACATCTGAGCAGACATACAATTCAATGTGACAGGCAGAAAAGCACAACAATTTCAAGGAAATAAGCGTGGCATGCTCAAGAATCCCAAAACGACCAGTAGAGCTGGAGGTGCTGAGTCAGGGGAAAGCCCGCAAGGCTGGACAGGCTAGAGCGGCTCCATCCACCCGACAGCCACGAGGCCCGTGTGGCTGGCTATTTGGCACCTCAGGCAGGGCCGGTCCCGACCCACTGTCAGCGGACAACATATATTGGATTTTGAAGACAGTTTGAAAAAAGTTAAGTGTAATATCCCATTAATTATTTCCTATGCTAATTACTTACTAAAATAATAATATCTTGGGATAAAACATTATCTTTTTTAAATTTTTATTGTTATTTATTATCAGAATAGAATATTATCCCCTGTTTCTCTCTTTTCTTTTTAATGTGGCTATAAGAAGGTTTTAAAGATTTATGTATTTGGGAGCTGGCGGGGAGGCGGTGGGGAGAGAGAATCGCAAGCAGACTTCCCGCTGGGTGTGGAGCAATCTGCCGGGCTCAATCTGACAACTGTGACATCATGACCTGAGCCAAAGTCAAGAGTGAGACGCCGGACTGAGCCACCCAGGTGCCCCTATCAGAAGATCTTCAGTTACTTATGTGGCTCCCATTACATTTCCACTGGACACTGCAGGTCTAGGGTAAAGTGGGCAGAGTAAGAAGCTCTCGTTTCATTTCACACGTTGTGAAGTGACCGGAGGGTGCCGAGCCTCGAAGTCACCCACTGAACGGCCGCTGCCCCACAGAAACCGCACAGACTGCAGGAGAGCGACAGCCGAGGCAGGGAGACGGGTTAGATGACTGCTCTTTCCATCCGGGGTGCAGCAAGGTGTTGAGACGGATCATATTCCGGATAAGCTTTGAAGGCAGAGGCAACCCAGAATCTTCCAAAACCCCACCCCCAATTTCTTAGAATGTACACAAACAGAAAGACTGGGGGTGTACCGGCGGAAACTTTAACAACGGTTATTTATTCTCTGTAACCTCCTATTCCTTGTAAAAGTGTCTGTTGGGGGGGGGGGGAGGACGACACACCAAAACCAAATTGCCCTTAATACAAAACTGAGGCTTTTTTTAAAGCTTCTAAGCAGGATAATAAAACAGCCCGACCAAAACCAAGCAGCCTACTCAGTGTGCGCGAGAGCCACGCATGCTGGTGACAGCAACAACGCATCTGTACTCCCGCACCTTCAGAACAAGGTGTTTGGAGCCGTCTATAAACTCCCATGACTTACCACCGCTTCCCGAAATTAACGCTGCCCGGGCGAGGTCAGCGCCGCTGCAGGCCTGGGCAGTAACGCGGCTCTAGGAGCACACCGGTCCCGCACTCCCAGGTCTGAGGCTGGGGAACTACGAAGCTCTCAGAAGCGTGCAGAGCATATCCTAAAGCCCACCACACGTCCTCCTCCAGAAGTGTGCAGGTCACCCTCCACGTCACCGCACAAAGAGCACCTCCGTCCTAGTGCTCTTCGCTGAAGGCTCTGCCCATCGATGGGGGCTTCCGGTAAGCAAAGTGTGCAAAGCTGTAAGGACGGATGGAGGGCGGGTTCTCTGACCGGTGCTAAGGAGGAAGAGAAGTTGGAGGGAACCCGCCAGCACGACAGAGGGGCCGCGCACGACGCCGACTCACCCTACACACAACCCAGTGCTTTCTGCACTCACACTTACGTTGGCAACTAGCGCCCGACTGCTCCCGCTGTGACCTCCAAGGAACGAGTCACGCTACGCACACGCGGACGGGAACCCGGGCTGGTGCCGGCGCTCGCACACTGTGAACCAGCCGCGGTGGCCGGGACCCCTTGGACGCCCCACACCCTGTCGGGCGCGCTCGGCTCCGCGCCGGCGGGAGCCCTGGCAGGCCTGCGTCCCGGGCGGGAGCCCAGCAGCGCCCACGGGGCCCCGCTGCCCAGGGCTGTGAGCGCCCAGAGCATCAGTCCCGGTGGGGGGGGAACAGAGCTCGGGGCCACCCCGAAGCCCCCGGCCCGGCCCGAGCGGACAGCACTCCTAGCCCGCAGTCCGAGCGCACGCACGTACGGGCGAACCCCTGTCTTCTCTCCGACGCGAGGCCGTGATAAACACGGGGCACCGGACGCACCGACGTGCCGGGCGTGGAGGCTGGAGCACGGAGGCGGGGAGGCCCCGGCGAGCGGATGCCGGCTGCGGGCTGGTGCGGCCCTCGCGGCGGGGCCGCCCACCCGGCTCTTCTCGCCACCGGGTCTCCGACGCGCGTCCGCTCCCCTGCGCGTTCGGAGAGGGCCCGCCCCCGGACGCTCCCTGCCCCTCCGGCTCCCCCTCCGCCGCCGCCCGCGTGCACTGGAAGGCGCGCAGGGAGCAGAGTGTAGAGGCGACCTGTTGCAGAAACGCAAACGGCACCTTTTGCAGGAAAAGAGCGTTTTTCCCCTGGAGCGCTGGCCCGTGCGTCGCAGGCAGGCAATGGGCCCCGGGCTAACCTCGCAGGCCGCCGCAACTGTGTCGGGAAAGCGAACCCCGCCGAACCCTCGCTCCGGGCCCCAGCGCCAGACGCAGGGCGGGCTCCCACGACCCCCAACTTCCAGAGCGCACCGGGTCCCGGGGAGCCCCCGCCCGGCACCCCCAACCGCCCACACCCCGGGAACCGTGGCTGCCGGGGACGGGGGTGGGGGTGCTGGGGACCCCGCCCCCCCACACCCCGAGAGGGGCGGCTGCCCGGGAGGGGGGGTGGGGCACTCGGGACCCGCGTCCCCCCAGCCCCCGGGAGGGGCGGCTGCCCGGGGGGAGCGCTCGGGACCCCCGCCCGCCCACAGCCCGGGACGGGCGGCTGCCGCGGAGGGGGGTGGGGGCCTGCCGGACCCCCGCCCGCCCACACCCGCGCCGCCGGAACGCGCCGTGACAGGAGGGACCGCCCCACCGGGGCCGCGGGCGCAGCAGGTGGAGACCGGCTCCCGCCACCCCACCCCCCGCCTGTCAACTGCTCGGAGTAGGGGCGGGGGTCCGCGAGCGCAGCCCACGGCCCGCCCTGCCCCCCGCCCGCCGCCCTGGCTTCCGTCCGCCCGCGGGGGAGCGCCGCGGCCGCGCCTCAGCCGGTGGGGGAAGGGAGCGGCTCCGGCCCCCGCGCCCCCCGGCCCCCGCCGCGCTGCTCACCTGGCGGCGGCCCTACCCGCCCGCCGCGCTGCCCGCCGCCGCCGGTTGCCGCCGGAGAGTGGGGACAGGTGAGGCCGCCGAACCCCTGCTCGCTCCGGCCCCGCCGCCGCCGCCGGCCTCCGTCCGCTGTTTATTAAACTTTTCTGTTTGGTGGTTCGGCCTGTGACGCGGCCGCGGGCCCGAGCTCTGCGATTGGCCGGCGCCGGGCGCTGACGCGGCGCCCAGCCCGCCGCCTAATTATTACCGGCCGGGCGGGGCTGCGGGGCGGTGCGCGGGCTGGGGGCGGGGCCGGGACCCGCGGCGCGCGGCGATTGGCCGGCGCCCCGTGCGGGGGGCGGGGCGGAACGCTGGGAGCCGCTTCCCAGCCCGCGCTGCGGGGGTCGAGCGGGCACCGGCGCGCGGGCAGGGGGCGCCTGAGGGCCTCCTGTTGTGTGGCGGTGGGTGAGGGTTCCTGTGCTCCCTCGCGGGGCCCGGCGAGCTCCTGCCCCGGACTGCCGCGCCGGAAAGCGTGCGTTCCGCCCGTCGGCCTTGCCCGAGGGAGCTCCGAGCCGTCCGCACGTGCGACCGCGTGTCCCCGGCGGGCGAGCGCAGGGTCCGAGCTCCAGGGGCGCCGCGCCACCCGGTCCGGAGCCCCGGCGTGCGGAGGGGAGCGCGCGCGCACGGTGCCACGCGCACGGGCGCACGGGCCCCCGCGCCCTCCGGAGACCCGGGGCCCGCCGAGCGGTGCGGGCGGCGCCCCAGCGGGAGGCCGAGGTCGCACGCGGAGAGAGGCCGGGCCAGCAGGTAGGAGCCGGCCGGGTCTGGCCGGATTTAGATCTGATGTTTCATTCGCTGTGAATTGTTGCGTTCAGCTTGATGTTCGAAAAATACCGTGTCGGGACCGTCTCATCTCGACTGCCGAGCTCTTTGGTGCTTGTAGGGAGCATCTCCCTGCCCTCCCCCCGCTGGGCCTGCTTTGGGGAGGGATTTCGGCGGGGCCGGCAGCGCGAAGCGCGGGTCTCCTGCAGACAGATCTCGGGGTAAGAAGCGGCGAACCGCGGCGAAGGTACCGGCCGCGGGGGGTCTTCAAGGAGGAGCGGCCTTGGGGTTTGGCAGCCGAGAGCGTAAGGCCTGGCCGTGCTGGGAACCGAGAGCAGCAGGTTCCCGCTGTCCTACAGAGGCAGGCAGGTGGGATCCAGGGTTTGAAGAAGTCCGATGTGTTGCGGGGTGACACATGTCTAGTGTGGAGCTGAGCCAGGAATCGGCAATAGGACGGGGACAGTCCTAAGCCGGAGCTTGAAGGAGGCGAAAGGTGCTGGAAGGGTGTTGTTAACAGTCATTCAGATTTGATTTTAAACACAGACCCGCAAGTGGTGGGTTAACCCAAGAGAAGGGGGTTTTTGCCCAAGGGTCTCATTTCTGATGGTGGAGACCAGGTAATACTGGGGGCTAGAGAACATTTCAGGACCAAGTATTCCAAGTCTTGAAAGCCAGATTGAGTACTTGACGTGGTTTGGCGGGAAATGGGAAGCCATTATAGAAGGGAAGGGAAGGAAACGGTGGATTATAACCATGCGGTGGGCTCCGCTGGTACCAGGAATAATCTTGAAGCCTGAGGTCCTCTCAACTACTCACTGTCCTCTTATCACTGGGTAGGAGAACTATTTGGAAAGATTTTAGGATTTGGGCCACGGCTAGCCTCCCTACTGAGACGCATTTCTGGCTCAGTGACAGTGAGCCATACCCACGTTCTCCCTGGGTCTCAATTTTCTATTAATGCAGGAAACGTCGTGAGTAAAACAGAGAGGCTTGCCCTCATCGACGTCTCATTCTAATGGGTAAAACATGTAATAAGCATTTGTGTTGTGAGTTAGGAGACGGTGAGAGGTGTAGACAAGAAAACGTAGGCCGGGTCGAGGACGGGGTCAGGTTGCCGTGTTAACCACAGCGATCGGTATCGGCATGGCTGGGAAGGTGAGGTCTGAACAGTTGTGAGAGGCGAGGGTCTAGTCAGTCAGAGGACCTGGGACAAGAGCTTTCCAGCCTGAGATCCGTTGCGCAGGGGCTGGAGGCAGGCAGGCTCTGTCCACAAGAGTTTGGGGGTGCGTACATTTCACTTCTCTTAGGTGGGTGCCTAGGACTGGAACTGCTGGGCCATGTGGGGCTTCTAGCTGTCACGGGAACTGCTACACTGTTTTCCCAAAGGGGATGCCCTGTTTTACAGTCCTCCTCGAAGGGAGTGAGGGTTCCCGTCCTTGCAGCCCCTGGCGACCCCTGTGAAGGGCTGTCCTCTGATGAGACCCGCCCTGGCGAGAAAGAAGTGGAAACTCCTGGCTGGGATTTGCATTTCCCTGAAGCACATCTTTTCTTGTGCTTATTGGCCCTTTGTGGATCTTCTTTGGAAAAATGTCTGTGGAGAGCCTCTGCTCATTTTTAAATTGGGTTATTTGTCTTTTTAATTTGGGGCTGTAAGAACTCTTCCTTATTCTGAGCACGAGTCTCCTATCGGATACATAATTGGCAAATGCTTTCTCTGACTTCTGGTCATCTCATCCCTTGCTTACTGATACCCTTTGAAGCCTAGAAGTTAAGTTTGCCTTAGCCTTTTCTTAAGTACCCCGCTTCCCCAACATCCAGTTAGTCACAAATGTAACCGATTCTGCCTTAGAAATATCTCTGAAATGTATCCCCCCAAAAGGACAAAGTTAGGATGCTGCTTTTATATGTCAGCACACGCTTTACCCTCCTTCTGCAGTAGAATTTACCCTGTGAGCCTGAAACTTAACCAATCTGTGTTTGCCTCCTCTCTGATCAGACCGGAAACTTGTTGTTCTGAACTTTGTTTTTGTTGTTGTTTTCCATATTGGCATGAGATGAGGGTTGTAAATCGATCCTTTCCCAAACCGCCAACCAAGAACCCTGACGAATGTTCCCACCTCCCCTTCCGCCTGGTTTTGCTCGAGGCCTCCTTTATCAAACGGTAACGTTCTGTACACAGCAGATTTTATATCTGGGCTTTTCCACTTCCCCCTACTCTGCCTCAGCCATACGTCTGGTTTTAAGGAAGACCGATGGTGTGTGACCCCCATGACCTCAGGGGAAGTTTTGGTGTCCAGTGGAATCTGTCCCTCCATCTACCATTGCTCTTTTTTTTTTCTGGACTTGACTGGGAATTCTGATATGTTCATGTTCCAGGTTAACTTTGGAATAATTTTGTCAGTTTCCTAGAGATATCCTGCCAGGATTTTAAGTGGGATTCCACATACCTAAAACAGTTTGGGGGAGCAGGGAGAGAAATGTGTGTCTTCACAGAATTTGGACGTCCCATCAAGAGGTCTACTGGGGTTTTCCTTTTTTGTTTATTTAGCTTAAAAAAGGCACTCAGATATTTTGTTTCCTTAGTTTTATGTAACCGAGTGAAATATTAAAGAAGAATTCACATAATCACAGTATTTCTCACTAATAATTCATTTCGGTATATTATGCTTTGTTGATACTGTAGATAAAATTTCATTTTTCTTATATTTTCAAACTGGTCATTGATAATATATTATAATCACTACTTAATTCTGTGTATCTGTTTTATACCTAACCATTTAACTGATCTTCTTAGTCTTTAAAAATTTTTCAGTTGATTGCTTTATTTTTTATCAAAGTAATGTTTTTCCTGTTCCTTTAAAATCTATATACTTTTTGGGGCGCCTGGATGGCTCAGTGGGTTAAAGCCTCTGCCTTCTGCATTGGGCTCTCTGCTCAACAGGGAGCCTGCTTCCCCCCCCCCCACCCCCCGCCTCTCTGCCTACTTGTGATCTCTGTCTGTCAAATAAATAAATAAAATCTTAAAAAAATCTATGTACTTTTTGTTTTATGTCTTACTGCTTGCAACCAGAATTGTCCACACCAAATTAATTAATATTGACAATAGATAATACTATGAATTAATCTCCGACAAATGCTGATTTCTTTGGAACAAACACGATTTTTAAAAAATGATGCTAAGGAAGTAGTTTTGTGTCTTAGAAATGGCTGTTGAATTGTATGAATTTTCCCCATCTGTGAAGACCATTGTGCAGATCGTTGTCGTGTTTGGTCTGTAGTCACAAAGTAGCAGATTGATAGGCTTACTTATGCTGATTTTTCCTTACACTTTCTATTTTCATCTTTATCTGGGTGATTTAGCCCAATCCATCCATGGTATCAAATTTGTTTCCATTTAATGGTTCTGCACTCCTGTCCTACCTAGGGTAAATCTTCTTCTCCTATATGCTCCCTTCTGCGCTAGCTCCGGGAGACTTTCTCCCGCCAAAGGATACTTACCCTAGAGTGAGGGATACTTACCCTAGAGAGAGAAAATGGGGAAAAGCAGAACGTGCAGCGGATGAGCAGAGGACCTGCCAGGTGTCTGGCTGTCAGCGTCCCAGCATCCATGGCAGTCCGGTCTTTCCCACACGTGCTCTCTTTTCTCCCCCTGTGCAAACAGGAAGGGATGCCATTCAGACATCCTCCGTCAGCAGCAGCCCGGAGGTAGGGGACGGAAGCACCCATTCCTCCTCTCCCCAGGGCCAGGGTCCACCTGCTGTGAGATGATCAGGTACAGGAACGCCCTGCGCCCCTGGGCAATCCTGAAGGCCAGCCTGCTTGAGGCTACCAGTCCTCTCCATGACGCTCACGATCTAAATCCTAAACACATGCTTCCGTGTGGGAGCTGGGCTGTCCAGCAAGATTCTTGGTAGCTTTCTCAGTCTCTGCATGACTCATGGGTCCGCTCAGGTGTTTTGCTCCCTGTTTCATTGATTTTGATCAGTTTCGCTTATTGGAAATCATCTATTGCATTGGGATCTGTGAGCGTGTGGGTGTTCACCTGCCCCCCGAGTCCCGCTGCCTCCCCACGCTAGGACGCAGCATTGCCTGCCGAGACTCAGATCGCAAACCGCAGTCCTGAGGGCCATGGCAGGGCTGTGGACAGCCCGCCGTCGCTGATGCTCCTTTG
Source organism: Lontra canadensis (assembly GCF_010015895.1). Taxonomy (NCBI): domain Eukaryota; kingdom Metazoa; phylum Chordata; class Mammalia; order Carnivora; family Mustelidae; genus Lontra; species Lontra canadensis. The sequence goes on from NW_022631088.1 coordinate 6,757,112, forward strand.
TGGGCCTGATGGAGGCTGCAGACTCTTCTCCTCGGAAAACTGCACTGACTCTCTGTCAGGTGTCAGGTTTTCGGTCCAGGGGAGAAAATTCCCATACCTTCTCCACCCTGTCTGTGGCCCATGGACCTGTGTCCCGGAACTCCACAGTCAGAAGGACACAGATGGCCAGTGGCCTTCTGTGATCAGTGTGTAGAGCCTTCTCTAGCACGCTGACATCTTGAGGCAAGCATGTATCACTCTCAAGTCGGGGAGGGTTGGGCCCCACGGGGGCAGAGACAAGGAAGAGTCAGTCAGAACCACTGGCCGTGCCCACACTCACACCGCCCAGGGCCAGCCGCTGGACGTCTCCCCTGCTGCCCTGGCTGGCAAGGCCCTTCTTATCAGAGGATGCAGTGTTTATCCACTTTACTACGTTCTCTATGAGGCCATCCTGATTATTCAGCGTTCAACTTACCCGACTTTCTTTGTTATGACTTAATACAACTGGGCTGTTTTCCCAGCCTCAGTTATAGTGCTCAGTTTTAATTCATAAATTGGTTCCTGGATTTATACATCCGTCTTGTGTCCTTGGCTAATGTGAGTCTGCCTGTGAGAAATGAACCTGATGACAAAGGTAGCCTTTGCAGCTGCAAGGTGGTTACCACTTCAGGTGGGGAGTGCTGCTCCCGTGATGAAGCCTCGGGGGACACCCCACTGGCCAAATCCAGGCAGGAGGTCCTAACGACACTGTGACGGCCAAGATGGCCACTGTCTGCACCTAGCACTCTCCTAAACCCACCCCTGTATATCTTTTCTTCATTCTACTGGTCATTGCTAGGCTAGGCTCCTAACTAGAGTTCAAAGGGTCATCTGTTTTTATTATCATTTTTAAAACATATGTTCTTGTATTTATCATTTCTACTCTTTTTTTATAGCTTCCAATTGATTTAAATACTTTTCCTTAATTACTGTTTTCCAAATAGTCTCATGAGGATCATGAGGACATTTCCCCCCTTCTCCTGAAACCATCCAGTGGATATCTGTCTTCTTGTCATCTGTCTGATACCGAAGCTTTGAGGACAGTGAACTCACCTCCGAGCTTTTCCTGTGCAGGTCCCACACTGATTTCCATATTGGCTTTGTCTCTCTTCCGCAAGGCTCCTTTCATTTGTATTTTCAGAATTTTACTACTTTTTTTTTTTTTTAAGATTTTATGTATTTATTTAAGAGAGAGTGAGAGAGAGAGCACCAGCAAGGAGGAGAGGAAGAAGCAGCCTCCCTGCTGAACGGGGAGCCCAACACAGGACACGATCCCAGGGCCCTGGGATCATGACCTGAGCCGAAGGCAGAGGCTTCACTGACGGAGCCTCCCAGGTGCCCCTCAGAATGTTCTTTAAGCCCATCTCGGGCTGAGGAGCTGTGCGGAAGATGACAAGTGATAGTCAAACGTGACATGGTACCCAGGGTGGGCTTGGGGAACCGAGGGAGGGCATGAGCTGAGGAAAACTGAACCAGGCACGAGCCGCAGATAGGGGTAACGTGTGTGTCGGTGTTTGGTTCACTGATTGGGACACGTGGACCGTAAGATGTCACGGCGGGTGGGGGGGACGTGGGTGTGCGGCATGTAGGATCTCTCCGTACTGTCTTCGTGCCTTCTCTATAAATCTAAAATGAAAAATTTTTTTTTTAAAGATTTTATTTATTTATTTGAGAGACAGAGATCACAAGTAGGCAGAGAGGCAGGCAGAGAGAGGGGAAAGCAGGCTTCCCGCCGAGCAGAGAGCCCGATGTGGGACTCGATCCCAGGACCCCAAGACCATGACCTGAGCCGAAGGCAGAAGCTTAAACCACTGAGCCACCCAGGCACCCCTAAAATGAAATTTTTATTGAAAAACCAAACCTCCCTAGCCCCTGAGACACCCATCAGAACCTGTCTGCAAAGGGCTCCTGTGCGGCAGTAACAGGCTTTGGCTGGGCCCAGGGAAGAGACCTCACTTCCGGCCACTTAGTGAGCAGGACTCTGGGTGCCCACCCATTGCCAGGAGGTGGGTGCTGGGTGGACCCTGTTTTCCCAGGTTTGCGCCCCAAGAGGCTGCCCCACACGGACGGCCGCCACGGGCATCCTTGTCCTTCGGCCTCCAGTTGTGGTTGTTCATGGGAAATGGGAAGGAAGTCGAGGGAGAAGAAACCTGGGGCAGGGGTCCTTCTTCTGGGTCACAGAGGGGCGTGATCTCTTCTGTCAAAGGCCCGGCTCCATCACTGTGGCCTCTCGCTTTCAGCTCCTCGCCCCAGGTCTGCGAACAGCATCCCCTCCTGCTCTTATCAGCCTGAAGCACAACCCTCACTCAGCACCACGGGTGTCGGGCATATCGGGAGCACCTGGCAAGCCCCAAGAACCCGGGTGCCGCACGGATACGTGCTCGCCCTCGATAAGTGTTCGTCAGATCAGTGAACCAGCCAGTGAATCACAGACTAGCATAGTTACCAGAGACCCTTGGCACGTGGGACCCAACAGCCCCGTGGTTAAGAAGCAGGGAGGTGGGCGCGCCGGGTTCGACTGATGGCTCTTTGACTTAACCGGACGCGCGATCTGGGACGAGCTGTGCAAGTTGTCCAGGCTTCCATTCCTTCTCTTGAAAGTGGAGATCGGGGTGCCGGGGGGCTCTGTCGGTGAAGCATCATGACCTCAAGGTCCTGGGTCATGACCTCGGGGTCCTGGGATCGAGTCCCTCATCAGGCTCCCTGCTCAGCGGGGAGCCTGCATCTCCCTCTCCCACTCCCCCTGCCTGTGCTCTTCCTCTCTCTCTGGCAAATAGATTCATAAAATCTTAAAAAACAAGTAAAGCAGAGATCACCCTATTTTCTTCATTAAGTTGATTACATGAAAAACAGTTTAAGCAGAGTGCTTTAGCACAGTGTGTGGCACAAAGATAAGCAAGCGCTCGGTGAACAGTAGTTCTGAGTGCTGTCTCACCCGGCCGTGGCCGAGGTCCCATGGTCTTGTGCAGCAGGCCAACCAGGAAGGACAATGGACCAGCTCAGCGTACTTGGCAAGCGGAGCAGTGAACACGTCCCGCCCTGCGAGTGCACCAAGGAGCCCTAAGTAAAACAACAAGGAGACACCACGTTTTGCCTCCAAAATGAGAAAATTGCTTTAGTAATGATTAAATTACCTAAGTATCAGAAAGGACACAGTGAATCAGGGACTCGCAGTCACTCAGTTTGGGGCTCAAAAGTACCGAGTAGCAGTCTCTTTTTGTTTTTGTTTTGTAAGATTTTATTTCAGAGAGAGCCTAGGGGCTGAGGGAGAGAGAATCTTAAGCAGACTCCCTGCTGAGCCCCCCACGGGGCTCGATTCTGTGACCTTGAGATCACGACTTGAGCCGAAACCAAAAGTTGGACGCTCACCCCGGCGGAGGCATCCACATGCCCCTGCAATAGTTTCAGATTTAAAATGGACCTACTTCTGCCCCAGTAACTGTATTTAGTAGTCGAGATCATAGAAATACAGAAAAATGTCTGACTAAATAAGTTTCCGAGACCGTTACTTATAATCATGACAGACGGGCAGCCACCTGGTTAGGCAGATAGGCAGATGATAGACACAGAGAAATAGGCAGATGATAGACACAGAGAAATAGGTAGAAAGCCACCTAAATAGCCATCAATAGGAAAAAAAACTAACTAAATTAGGATCTAGCCATGCTGTGGATTGCTGCATGGCTGCTGAGTCCAATCAGGTCCATCTCCAGGGTTGTGGCATACTGGGGTTCAGGTTGTGCACTGCACAAGGGAGCCACAGCTAAAGGTGCTTCATTAACATCTTAGACACAGCCTGAGAAATGAGAGTTTGTGGGTCGTCCTGTAAGTGAGCACTGGCACGGGCGCCTGAGTGGCTCAGTGGACTGGGCTTGTGTGTCTTGGTTTCAGCTCAAGTCATGATCTCTGATTAAGTCATGAGATTGAGACCCACATCAAGCTCTGTGCTCACATGGAGTCTTGTCCCTCTCCCTCTGCTCTTCTCCCTGCTTGCACTGGTGTTCTCTCTCTCTCTTTCTAAAAGAAAATCCTTAAAAAAAAAATCAGTGAGGGGTGCCTGGGTGGGTCAGTGGGTTAAGCATCTACCTTCAGTTCGGGTCATGATCTCAGAGTCCTGGGATCGAGCCCTGCATCCGGGCTCCCTGCTCAGCAGGAATCTGCTTCTCCTTCTGCCTCTGCTGCTCCCCCTGCCAGTGCTCTCTCTCAAATAAGTGAGCAAGTCTTTACAGAAGATGCACTGAATGAGTGCTGTCACACACGGCCATGCGCACACTCCGTGGTGCACACGTGTGTGTGTGTACTTAAAGCTGGGCTCACGTATACCCTGGGAGCCTCCTCTTTTTGCTCACCTACTGCCCCAGTTCCTGCCCAACCATGAATCTAAACCAGACTGCCCTTCTGGGGATGGAGCAGGCCCTCTGGGGGCGCAAGCCCCTGGCCTCTGGGGAGTTTGGGGTGTATGGGGGGAGAGTGTGGCTGCTTCCCGCCATGCACCGGAACGTGCCCTGGCGGAGTGGATGGAACCGGGCAGAACGCGCTAGCACCGATACCGTATTTGAGGCGGGAGCGCCTTCCTAAAAACCTGCGGGAGGGCAAAGGCACTGGCCAGGCCGGCAGAGGCCCCACTGACGTGTGCGCGTGCGGTGAAAGCAAGTGGCGGGAGGCGAGGCCCAGCGCGGCTGCAGTTAGGTACACATATGTGCGTGCGGGTGGGGGGTAGGAAAGAGCGGGACGGGGGTGCCACCGCCGGCTGGGGGAGCTGGGAAAGCAGATTCTGAGACGGTGCTCTTTTCTCTTCGTTGTATTTTAAACACTTTGCAGCATGAATGTGCGCACATAACTGCTTGCGTAGTTAGAAAGGTAAGTTAAAATCAGGAATGACAGGGCGGCTGGGTGGCTCAGTCGGTTGGGTCACCGACTCTTGGTGTCGGCTCAGGTCATACCTCAGGGTCCCGAGATCCAGCCCCGCGTCCAGCTCCACACTTGGGGTTGTCTGCGTCTTCCTCTCCCTCCGCCCTTCCCCCTGCTGGCTCGTGCTCTCTCTCTCAAATAAATAAATCTTCTTTAAAAAATTCAGGAACGATGACAACAAAGAAATGCCAGTTTGAGTTTCCACAGCTGGGGCCGCTCCCCAGGTTACGGCAGTTTACAGAGTCTGCAAGCCCCCCTACAAAGTTCGGTGAAGAAGACAGAAGAGGAAGTTCTGTGACTATGAACACGTGTCAGGAATACATTCAATGAAAAAGGCGCGTCTCAGAACAGCAGTGTCTTAATGTCACATCTGTGTTAAAAATAGACACGTATCCGTTTACATACCATAAATGCCTGAAAAGATAGATACCAAACGATAACATAGTGTTTATCATCTCTGAGGGGTATGAGAAAGCTTACTTTGCAGGGTTCAAGTTTTTCATAATGCATAGTTATTAATTTTGTATTAAAAACTAAATTGTATATAAACAGAGATAAGTTATGTGTGTTCATAGTACATATGTATCTACATGCCTAGGAAAATCGATGGGAATGTCGTGGACCACATTTAGTAGTTGTCTCTGAGTCGAGGGATTAGGGATAATTATTACTAGTGCCTTTTTTTTTTAATGTATTTTTCCTATTTTCAGCAATGCCTTTATATTTTAAAATCTGAAAAGAACTTTTTAAAAAACCAGAACACTAAACAAAGAAAAGCCTAATAAAAGTCTGTAGTATGATCACTGGTTGGTGAAAGTAAGGGAAAACTTTATACATGAAAAAAAAAAATCTGGGGAAAACTGGAATTTCGTGGAACCTGGATGTGAAATATTTTTCTTCGTTTTCTGAATTTTCCATGTTTAGGGGCGCCTGGGTGGCTCAGTTGGTTGGGCGACTGCTTTCTGCTCAGGTCATGATCCTGGAGTCCTGGGATCGAGTCCCACATCAGGCTCCAAGCTCCATGGGGAGTCTGCTTCTCCCTCTGACCTTCTCCCCTTTCATGCTCTCTCTCTCAAATAAATAAATAAAATCTTTAAGAAAATGAATTTTCCATGTTTAATGAGTGTTATTCTGGTGCTAGAAGAAAGTATAATCATTTCAAAGTTCTTTAAAGATGTATTCATTTATTTTAAAGAGAGAGACAGCTCCTGCTAGCCAGGGAGGGAGGGTCTGAGGGAGAGAGGCTGATTCCCTGCTGAGTGTAGAGCCCAACGCAGGCTCGATCGCGTGACCCAGACATCATGACCTGAGCTGAAACCCAGAGTCGACGCCCATCGGACTGAGCCACCCAGACGCCCCTCCATGTTCTTCGTAGCACAGCCAGGTGTGCTGTGCTCAAAGACAGTCCTTTTGCAGTCCCGAAAGGATTTTTGCCTCAGGAAGGATTTGGCACTCAGGAAGTGCCAGCAGGAGCCAGCCCCCCTGCCGCAGCTGGGACCCAGGACTCCTCCCCACCTCCCTCTGAGCCACATGGGCGGAGCACAGGTCCCTCCCCTTGGGAAGGCCCCCCTGCGGCCTCAGGGGCTGGCTGTCCTATTCTGTTTGGTGGTAGGGTGACCCAGGTCAGACTCCCTGAGGTGATGAAGCAGGATGACAGTCATCCTGTTGTCCCAGTCGGCCAGGGACTTCCCTGGCTTTGACACCTAAAGTCCTGCCTCCTGGGAAATCCTGCAGACCCAGAAGGACTGGGCAGCTGGTTACTGTACAGTGCGCTGTGACTCCAAGGACACCAAGCTGAGAAGTGCGAGACGCCACCCCCTGCCTCCGACTCCCGGGCCAGTGAGTCAGCTCAGCTGTCTGGGCCCCAGTGTGCCTGCTCTGACACTGCCTGAAAAGGTCATTTTTGGGGACAAAGGACAACAGCATCTGTGGAATTATGTTCTACACCGAGGATGTGTCTGCACAGGGGTCAGAATGGTCAGGGCAGACTCTCCCCCGGGAGGGTCCGCTTGGCTCACGGAGGGATGCCCCAGCATTCCCATCACAGTGGCTCTCTGTTCTCCGCCTTGACCCCCTATGAGTGCCCACCTTGAGAGAGGCATGGAGATAACTTCTGCAAAATTACTCACAGGCCAAGCCAACACACCTGCTCTGGAGAGCATGGGACTCTGGGCTGCTCTAGTGCAGCATGCTACAAACTTTCTAGAAAAACCCAGGATGGTTGATTTGACCTGTCCACTTGGCTGGCTATGGAGCTCAGATACTTGGTCAAACGTTACTCTGCGGAGGTGTTTCTGCATAAGAGTAACATTTATATTGCTTTGTATATTTGGATTAAATTCTTTGAGTAAAGTACATTGCCCTCAGCAATGTGGGTGGGCCCCATCTAATCAGTTGAAGACCTGAATAGAGCAAAGGCCAATCCCCCCCCCCCCCCCCCCCAAGCAGGAAGGAGCTCTGCAGCAGAGGGCCTTGGGACCTGACCTGCGACACGGGCTCTCCCCGGTCCCCAGCCTGCCAGCCCGCTCTGCAGATTGAGCTTCACGGGCCTCTGTAATCACACAAGCCCTTTCCTTCAACAAGTACCTTTGTCTCTTGCACACACCCACACCCACACCTTACTGGCCCTGTTTCTCTGGAGAACCCAGATAGAAAACATTTCAGACTCTGTGGGTCATACAGTCTCTGTCACATGTCCCCGTCCATCTCCCAGTGGCTCAGAAGCAGCCACAGACAGTTGGTAAAGGCATCTCACTCTGGGCACTATGGACACTTTACTGGATACTTCTCGGTTGTGGGGACCATCCTGGGCACCATAGGAGGCTTAGCAGCCTCCCTGGCCTCCCCCTTCTAGAGGCCACTAGCAGCCCTTGGTTGTGACAACCCAGCCCGTCCCCGGGGCTCAGGGAGGGGAGCATACCGCCGCCCCCACTGAGCTCCACTGTGTACGTGAACGGGCCTGGCTGCATTCCAGAGAAACTAGTTACGAAATACGTGGTGAGCTGGACTTGGCCCGTGGGCTGCAGTCTGCCAACCCTTCTCAGGGGCGTGGGGACAGCCTTCGCTGGTGGGGACCCGGAGCTTTGCAGAAGAGGATGCGTGGCTGGAGAGCGAGGGGTTGCAGCTGGAGACCCGTCATGTCCAGGGCTCTGCACACAGCCAAGTTCAGGCCGCGGAGCCTGGCCGTGCCTCAGGTCGGGGTTGTCGGACAGGTGGGACGCTCCGGTCTGGACGTTGCCCTTACTATGCTGAGGGGCAGGCTGGAGAGCAGCTGCTGCTCTGCGTGCATCCCCACTGGGCTGCAGGGGCGCAGAAGATGGGCGTGAGGAGGCTACTCCCCCACCCCCAGGTCCCCGGGTCGCTCTCGGGACTGCCTCCTCTCCCGCCATTCCCACGGCCGTCCATCGGCACGGAGCTGCTTCTGAACCTCTGCGGACGACCTCCAGTTGGCTGCCCAAGCAGACGAGCCTGGTCCAGGGGGAAAGTAACTATTTCTCGGGCTCATTGGCCTGCTGTCTCCTCCCTGACGGCGTGGAAGTGGACAGGCCAGGCACAGGAGGAAAGGGGAGACGGTAGCAGGCCCCTGTGGGGGGACCACCCTAGGGGACCACCAAGGCTGCCACAGAAGGGTTCGCAGCTATGTGCTAGGCACATTACACTCCCTCGAAGCTCTGGTTGGCAGGAACTCCATGGTCATTTAAGTCCCCAGAGGAAGATGTTCCCGTCATGCTCCAGGTTAAGGGGAGGGGGCACCGCGCTCCATCCAGCTGGGTCTGTGGGGCCGGTGGCTTAAAGCCACTCTGACGGGAGCCAACCTTTCTGGGGCCCCGGCAGGGGGACTCCAGTGCAGGGGCGGGTAACCGTGCACCCCGCATGGGGCGGGTCACCTGTAGCAAGGGCTCCCTTCAGGATCCTGCCCCCCCCCCGCCCCCGCCGAGTCCCACCCCAGCACTGGGAGTCTGGGTGTGGAGAGTGTCTTCCCGGGGCAGTCCTGATAGACACACCTCTACCTGACGCCTCTTTCCGGGCTCCCCACCCGGCCCTGCAAGCTCTCCCCTGCTCCTTAAGGCAGATCACGGCACCATCGCCAAGGCCCCCCTGTGCCCCGCCCACAGCATGGCAAACAGTCCCTTCCTAAACAAATCTTCCTCCTATTAGCCTAGGTTGAGCGAGCCCGCTGTTGGGGCCCTGCTGGGTATCGTTGGGAGTGACTGTCACCCCAACCCTAGTGACGCCTGCTAAGCTCACCGGCATCCAGGCATCCAGCACGGGAACGCGGCATGACAAGAGGTTCGCTTCCTTCTAGGAGATGAACATGGGGGCAAACGTCCTAGGTAGGCAGGCCTGACCCAGCCAGACCCTGGAAAGGAAGTGAACATCCCATCAGGGCCAATTTCAGCAAAGGCTAACGGCCCAGGCGTATGCAGAAGGCATGCAGCCCAGGTGGGAGGCCAGGCTCAGTGACCCAGAGGGTTCCTTTCAGCTCTGAGGCTGGGAGTCTGCAAACAGCCCTCGCTGGGGCACCAAGGCACGGGGCACGCAGGTGGCTCACGTGCTGATTGGGAAGAAGGGGAAAGATCGGCACTTGTCTAGGTGCTTGTGACCCTGGAGGGACAGCTGGGTGCAGATGGTGACAGCGCCCCCGGGAGTGGCCACTCAGAGGTCAGGAGAGTCAGCGTACAGGTGTTCCAGAGAAGACACAGGGTGAAACAGGGTCCTCGGCCACCGGACTTCAGACAGCAGGCCACTGGGCCGCCGCGACGCTGGATGTCTGCCTGGAGGTAGATGCCCAGCCCCAGGCCACGGGCATCTGGTGGGGACAAGGCAAGGCCCCCTCAGCGTGAGGGCAGCCTGCTGCTGTCAGATATGGGCCGAGGGGCCTGGGCAGCTCGAAGAGCCCCACGGGGTGGGACGATCAGAGAGGGCTGGGTTCCAGTGCCCAGCAGGTCCCTGGGAGGGATCGGGGGTCCTGTGTCCAAATGACAGCAGACGAGACTAGAGAAGGGAGGCATGTGGCCTGTGTCGGGGCTCACTCCACACCCTGCCAAGTGGGGAGACCAGATGGCTGCTCGCTCCCTGCTCCCGGCTCTGCTTCCCCATGAAGCCTGGCACTGGCTGCTCAGGGTGGGGTGACGCCCGGGAGCCGCGGGGTCTCCACCTCCTGCGGGAGCTCAGGCTGCACTTCCTGCCTCCGTGAGGCCTGACTCAGCAGCCCAGGGGTGGCTGAGTCGGCAAGGAGCAGGTGTGGTGGCCTAGATGCGGGGAGCTGGGGCTGGCAGGCTACCAATCCTAGAGAGACAGGTGCTGACCCCAGGATCTTCCCGTGCCTCAGTAGACCCCTCTCCCTCGGTCAGCCCCGACCGAGCCCCGCTGCTGCCCACGAGTGCCTGTGGACCCGGCCAGTACAGCAGAGGGCTCGGACCGCAGGTGACCGACCAGCCATCCCGGGTTACCCACAGCAGAACTGGTCCTGGGCTCACTGGAGCCATTAGTCACTCTGGGAAGAGTGAGGAGGTCCAGGATTGAGGACCTGGGGCAGCTGGGCATGAGGAGTGGCCGGGTACTGAGAGAGGCCATGTGCCCCGTGAGTCACTGCTGGCCCAACGGCCAAGCCCCCAGGCCGGATCCCTGGAGTCTGAACGCCATGGGCTCTGTCTTTGCTCCCAGCTGCTCCGAAGGACCACAGAGCTGGCTGTTCGGGAAACAAGTAGTAATTAGCAGCATCTCTGACCCAAATTCCTCCAAGTCTGGTTCCTTAGTCACTCTTGCACATGAGGAAGTGGCGTCAGAAAAACACTGGGCTGGAGTAATCTGTGATTCTGCCCTGGGAGTCTGATCCCGAATCCCCTGGGGGCTTTGTTCTCCTCTCCTCCCGGATCACGCGCGTCCTGCCACCAGATTCTCCTGCGGAACCCGGTGTCTGGTGACTGCATCCAGCCCCGCCAGGCACTCCGTGAGTGTTCATGGGGTCACCGCACAGAGACACAGCACACCCGTTGCAGAAACTAGGGGCCGGAGGGCAGAAGGCAACGGAGCAGCTGATCGTTCTGAAGGATGCGGAGTCAAAACCAGAGGAGAACAGATCCGGTACGGAGTCTGGTTTCAGGCGAGCAAACAGGAAGCACTCAGACAGCAGCTCACCGGCTTCCGTGGGCCTTCCCGGTAACGTCCTGCTTGCCGAGGGGCCTCCCCACCAGCTGGTCTGACCGCCGGGTCCCGCGCTTGTACACTTGCCGGCCATTCACACCCCCCACGCACATTGAGTGCACCCCAGTCAGGGAGCCCCGGGCTCCCGCAGGCAGTGGTGGGGCCCCAGCAGGGCACAGGGGGAAGTAGAAGGGAGCTCCCCACGCCAGGGGTGCTTGTGTCCCCGGGGGAACTCAGTGCACACGGGCACACACACGCATGCACACGCTCACACAGAGCCATGATGCAGGAAAGAGGCCGTGAAGGGTCAGGCTGTGGTGTGACCTGACAGATGTAAGCCCGAAGCTTTGACAGCCAGGGTCTTGTCCATGTGCCCTGGGCCTGCCCTGTGGCTCCTCCTTGAGGCCCTCGCGCCTGTGTCCTTGCTCACTTCCACCAGCTCTGGCCTGGCTTCTGACATGACTCAAATGCCAGGGGCATGTGTGCGCCCGGCCTGTTCTCCGCCCTTCCGTGCCAACACCGGCCGCTGACTCAATGTTTTCCTCACCCCCAACTCCACCCTCTCCTGCCCCTCTGGCTCTGATGTTTGGTGTTTGCCTGCTGTGCCTACCACCCATTCAGTGTTTATATGCTGTGCTCCGTGTGCGGGCGGCAGGCTGGGTGCCGGGCTGTACTGGTAAACAACACAAGGAGTAAGACAAGAAGCAGCCAATTGCACACAGCGCGCTGCGTGCTGGGCTAAGCGTAAGCCCCTGTGGCCATGGTTGGGAGGAGGGGCGGTGGAGGGGTGAACCCGGAGGCTGCAGCCACATTTCTTGGTCATAGATTGTGCCGTGAATTCTAGCTTCATATCCATCTGGCCCCATCACCCAGCTTTCCTCTTCCTCATTTATTCCTTGACTCATGCACAAACCATCGAAACACCTGTTAGAGGCCAGATGCTCTGCCAGGTCCCGGGAATGCAGCAATGACGAAGACAGGTTCCTGTGTGACACTGGACTTCTAGGATCCCAAATGGGGCCTGCTCCTCCCCGCTCCACTGCTCCCCCTGCCTGGAAGATCCTAGTCCCTCCCTCCAACCCCTTGCTGGTTTACCACCTCCATCCTTTAGACCGTAGCTCTAAACCCTCCTCAGGAAGGAGTCCCTGGCCCCTTGACCAGTTTAAGGCCCCATTATGATGCTCGCATCAAAACCTGTCATTTTCTCATAGCACCTGTAATTATGTGTTTATTAGTGGACTACTTCATTAATGTTGGTCCTCCCAGTCACAGTGTCCCAGATCATTTATTACAGTGTTTACGCTGTGTAGCGTGTGGCAATGCGTTTAATAAATACAAATGGGATGAATGGGTGGATGGATGGACGGATGGATGGATGGTTGGATAGATGGATGGTTCAATGGATGGATAGATGGATGGTTGGATGGATGGATAAATGGATGGTTGGATGGATGGATGGATAGTTGGATGGATGGTTGGATAGATGGATGGTTCARTGGATGCATGTGGATGGATGGATGTTGGATGGATAGATGGTTGGATAGATGGATGGTTCAACGGATGGATAGATGGATGGTTGGATGGATGGACGTTGGATGGATGGATGGTTGGATGGATAGTTGGATGGATGGACGTTGGGTGGATGGATGGTTGGATAGATGGATGGTTCAACGGATGGTTAGATGGATGGTTGGATGGATGGACTTTGGATGGATGGATGGTTGGATGGATGGATGGTTCAATGGATGGATCAATGGATGGATGAATGGACAGTTGGATGGATGGATGAACTGGAGCTGACTTATAGTGAAGGCCGTCTCCAATTAGGAGACTGAGTCAGGGAAGGAAAGAGGTGAGAACCAGGGTATGAGCCAAAGCAGCAGAAGTGGGAAAGCTGGGTAGGAGACCAGCAGGAAAGAATCTGCAGGAGTCGGCCTCTGGCTGAATGTCAGGATTGAGGCAGAGGGAGGAATGCAAGGTGACGACCAGGATTCTGACTCGGAGCTGGGAGACAGATAATTAAAGTGTGAGCAGGTGTGGAGCTGTGGGATAAGAGGATGAGCTGCCACATTTGAGATACACGCTGAGGAAATGAAGTGGAAATTTTTGGCTGTGAACTGTGAACGTTAGGATAATATTAGCCATTCTAAGAAATAAGTTCTACAATGCCAGTGGCCTCACACAATAAGTTTTTATTAAAAAAAATTCCTTTGGTCCCCATGATGGTCCAATACAGGTGTTCCTCGTCAGCAGGACGGCACGCCAACACAGTGTTTAGGGGCCCAGGGTCCTCCCCTCTTGGGGCTCCACCATCTCCTGGGCCTTGGGCTGACTGGGAGGGAGACTGTAGAACACACGCCTGCTTCTTAACGACCATGACCCCAGAGTACCGCCAAGCATCCGAGCCCCCTTCCAAACTTGACGAGGCAGGGTCCACCTGCCACCATATAGCTCACAGTCCAGACTGGACTTTCTCAGACTCGAGTCCGAAGCACGGACACGCGACCAAGTCTCTGACATCCAGACGCGTCTCCCTCACACTTTGGTTTGAAAGACAACGACTCTGACCTGTAGCCAAGCGGGCCCACTCAGTGCGTGAGGCCAGTGTCAGAGGCCGCCATGTGCGCTCTTTAGGCGATGTCCGTGACCGCCTGGGTCCTCTGGTGACAGTCTGTGGCATGATCGTTGACGCTCTTCTTTGCTGTGTTGTCTGCTTGTCCTTTCAGAGCTTCTGTGAGCTACTTAATATCTTTTTAAATGAAACTTTTTTCTGCTCACATTTGCCGTAGGTGTTCTCTGTGGCTTGCAAGGAGACCAAGGATAAATGTGCAGTAGTGGTTGAATTAGCAGCAGGAGAGCCTGGGAGCCTGGGGCCAGAGCCTCCCATGGAGGTGTCTGTGGCCACGGCAAGGGACAGGATGGCTCTGGGAGTCTGTGTCCCAGCAGTGGAAGAGGGCCTGGCCTGCAGACTTGACACGGGAGTGGGGAAAAGGAGCTCACAATGCAGACAGAGAAGGAGTGTCATGGTCAGCCCCGTTCCTGTACCCCCTGCCCTGCCTGGGGTTTGCTATGTGGGAAATCAACTCCTAGTCCAAGAAAATAAATCCCCCTTTTCTTCAAGCCGTGGTGGCTTTCAAGGGATTTCCTCTTCCTTCCTTAATGGCGGAGTCCGGTCATCCCAAGGCTGCCCTAGGAGACTTCTGTCATTGTGATCACAGTTATGGCACTGACTCATGTCGAGAGATAGTGTCAAGTGTGTGACGTCTGTGACGCCCCCCCAGGGCCAGCCACCCGCCTCACAGCAGCACTCAGAACCCTTCTCAACACAGTTCCCCACGTGGCCCCATCCATTCATGGACGTTGGCTCATGAGCCGTGGGCTGCTTGTTGCTTGGGCTGCTACCCCTCCAGTTCGCCTGATGTCCTGTCTACCCCATGTCTCAGCACATGCATGGTCTCATCTGCCTTTCTCAATGGCCTGTGAAGTGCTTGGTACCAGGCCTGTTTTATAGTTGACAAAATGGCCATCTCGAGGTTCTCATGTCTTGCCCCAAATTGTACACGTACATCACGGGAGACTCAGGATTTGAACACGAGGATCTTCGTGTGAATTGCAAGGATACAACAGAGTATTCCTCTTCTGTGTGTCTTATAGGTTCCAAGGGCCTTTCGGTATATCTCAAAGGATGGGCAAAGTCAAGACCAGCTGCTGAGAACCTTGACATGGCCCAGCAGGTCATATTGGCTTGTTGGCGACGGGGAAACAGGAGCAGGAACCCGGTGAGCAGACTCGACCTCCCCATATCTACTTGGCGTTTGGGCAAATGCTTGGTTCTGTGTTCTAAAAAGCCACGGGTATGTGCCAACAGAGGGTCAAGAACAGTGACCTTAAATGTCCGGAGAGATGGGCCTTGAGCATCTGGACGGACGCATCCAAGGTAGTGAAGCCACAGCCGCTGCAATTTAAGGACAGAATTTTGTCCAACAATTGACGTTTTTTAGAAAAAAGCAAACACATCTGGTCCTTTAGGGACTCCTGTCAGGAAAAGGCCCTGAGCCGTGCGTGGTGGACACCTGATGAACATGCGCGCGCACCCACCCTTCCTGAGAGGCTGGGGCTGAAGATGGCGTTTTGCAGACTCCCGTAGGGCACAGATGTTGCATTACTTTCTACTGCCTGGACAGACTGCATGTGACATCCAGAACGTGGCGGGGATTGGGGCAGAGGCCGCGTGAGCTGGTGGCTGTTGGTGTCTCTCGGTTTCGGGGGTGGCTTCTCGGGGGGCGGGAGTGGAGCTCCCCGCCCCGAGGCTGCTTGATCATGTCCGCGCAGACCCGTGGCCGCACGCTCCTGTGTCGTGGTTTGGGGACTCCTTCCTGGAGGCGCGTTCCTGTGTCTGTTTCTTCAGTCCCTGCAGTGGGTCCGTGATCCATCTTTTTAACCCTTCAGAAATCCCATTCTGTTCAGATGGCCGGGAAGGTTCTGTGCTTGGCAGCCTGGAACCCGAGCAGCGCCTGGCGCCTGGGAGGCAAGCACGGGGTTCTCGCCGGCAGCTCGGGCCGTCGGGGAGCCCCGCTGAGCCTGGGGCTCGCCAGCTGCCCTCCCCGGGGCCTGGGATCACACCACCGCTCCAGCTCCGGCTGAGCCCGCATCCTTCTCTAACATAGAAGCCGGTGGCCTCTGGGAGTCTGGAAGCGCCCCGCTGGGAGGCAGGTCCTGGTCTGACAATCCTGACGCGAAGCAAACGAGAAGGACAAAGGGTCTGCCCTGCTTTGGGAGAGGCAGTGAGCCCTACTTTGAGCAGCTGGGGCTGCTGCTGTCTCCGATCCTACTCCGCCGTGGGCGGTGGGGGGGGTGTGCACACGCGTGTGTCGATGCACACTTGTGAGTGTGATCATAATGGAAGGGCCAGTCCTCTGGGAAACTGATTCAAAGTAGAGACTGGGCTTGTCCCTTGTGCCCATCATGACGTCCATGTGCTGTGTGGTCTTGAGGCCCTGGGACCCCACAGGGCCTGTCCTTCCCGGGGCTGGTCAGGCCCCTCCTGGAGAGAGTAAACAGGCACCGTTCAAATCCAAACCCGCCCGTCCAGAATCCAGAGCCCCCACGGCCCTCTCTGTTGCGGCCACTACCCACCCGTCCTGACTACCCAGGACCCGGCACCGGCCGGCTAAGGACAGACCCTGTTATGCCCAGAGACGGCTGAGATTTTCCAGTCGAGCCCCTCCTAAGCCTACTTACACTGCCTCATCTGCTCCTTCCCGTGCAAACCACAGTAAAGGTTCCTGCCCCAATTTCCCCCCCACTCCCCTTGCCTGCTGACAGAGACTGGTGCTTCCCTGGGTGTCCCCCGTGCGTACCCTTCTCTAGAGATCTGTGAGTATAACACACTATTTTTTTAATGGCATCTGACTCCTGATTTGTTGGCCCTGCCGTGTCCCCCAACATCATAAAACCTGCATTTTAAAACACCCCTCTGTTCATTCGTCTGCCCAATTAAGAACATCTACTTGGTCCTCTTAAGCATCCAAGATGATTCTAGGCATCAAGAACCGAGGGACGAGCACATCCCTGTTGCTGTCGTTAGGAAGTACAGTCAGGGCAACAAGCATGAGACAAGTCATCACATGGCTCTGTGTATAATCAAAGAACAGGACACGTTCTATGAAGAGAAAAATTATAGGGTGCTGTGTGAGCACAAGGGGGCAGGATGTGGCTTTTAAACTGAAGCCCAGCTGAAGAGTACAGAGAAAAACATCCAAGGAGGGAGAGCAGCACATGCCAAGGCCCTGGGGCAGGAGAGAGCGTGTGTTAGAGGAGAGAGAAGGCGTGGCCAGGGCACCCCAGGTAAGAAGGAGCAGGGTTCAGAGCTCCTGTGAGCCTGGCGGGAAGCCTCAGCACAGGAAGGACTCTGGAATTCTTACTAAAAGTAACCACATGCCTTTGAAGGGTTTTAATCAGAGAGTTGTCTAGTCTAGTTTACTTTTTAAAAGACACTTGGCAGCTGGGGATGGATCACAGGGAGGACAGAAGGGGGAGCACCCCAGCAGAGTGTGGGGAAGGCTGGGGGGCAGAGAGGTCCAGGAGAGGGGGGAAGCTGCAGTTAGAACCGACAGCGTTGGCGCTAGGCTGGATGTGGGGGTGATGGAAAGGGAGGAGGGATGTCAGCCACCGTGCAGGTCCTTCTGTGCCTCCGCATGGCTCTGGGTGCAGACAGCCTGACTTTCTCCCCGTGTAACTGGTTCTGCCCCCCTTGGGGAGCGACCCCTGCACCAGTTTCTCTCCCCAGGGGTCTGAGCACTGGGTCAGCAGAGGCTGTGAAATCATCTCTCCACCTGCTTCCCTCCCTGCCCCCGGACCTTGGCCACCGCAGAAGGACGGGGACCAGGGACCCTGCTTCCGTCTGCTCCTCTGACCCCCCAGACAGAAGGTTCCCGAGGGAGGAAGGAGCCGCAGGGTGAGAGGGTATAAATTGTCTCCCTCCCATCCATAATGCTCCTTGAAAGATTTACAGACTTTTTTGGGGGGGATGGAGAGGGTAGGCAGGATACAGCAGCCTTCCCCGAACTGAGACGCTTTCCTCCAGGGAGTGCAAATCCGGTAATGGTGTTTTTAAAAACCGACCCCCCACTCACCGCCCTGCTGCCCCACCCCTGCCAACCCAGTCTTAAAAAAGCAAATCTGCGGAGGCAAAATTTACACATAATAAAAAGCATCCATTTTAAGTGCACAATGTGAAGTGGGGTTTTTTTTCAGGCCAGTGGGATTTTACAAGTGTCGACACCCACGTAACCGCCAGCCAGCACGCTCAAGGTAGAATTTCCACCACCTCTAACCTGAGAAGGTTGCCTCCAGCCCTTTGCCGTCTGTTCCCGGCCCCGGGAAACCCCTGATTTGCTTGCTGTACCGTGGCGAGATCGGCTTTGCCCATGCGAGAATTTCTGTGCATCACGTCGGACGGCGTGTCGTTTCTGGGCATCTGGCTTCTTTGACTCAGCATCGAGTCTTACGAGAACGGCCCCCTGGGGTAGGGGTATTAGTGATGTGCTCCGTGTTATGTCCACCAGCTTCTGGGGCACGGATATACTGTTTTGTCCATCCGTTTCCATGATGGGGGTGTTCAGGCTGTCTCCAGTTCCGGGCAGGTACGAGGAAAGCATAGCAGGTGAGCACCTGCTGTGAGCACCTGAGCACACTTCGGGGGCGGGGGCGGGCATGTTTGTATTTGAGCGAAACACTAACCGTGGAATTTTGAGTTTGCACAGGATGTTCACATTTAACTTTTTTTTTCTTAAAGATTTCATTTCTTTATTTATTTGACAGACAGAGATCACAAGTAGGCAGAGGGCAGGCAGAGAGGCAGGCAGAGAGAGGAGGAAGCAGGCTCCCCGCTGAGTAGGGAGCCCGATGTCGGGCTCAATCCCAGGACCCTGAGATCATGACCTGAGCCGAAGGCAGAGGCTTTAACCCACTGAGCCACCCAGGTGCCCCAACACATTTAACTTTATAAGGAACCGCTGGATGTCATTTTTGACCACTCTGTCCCCTGACCCCTGGTCTGGCTGTGAGTGTCTCGATCCTCCTGCGTCCTCGCCGTCCCCATGCTCTGTCTTTTTTTCTTTGCCATGTTTTTCCTCAGCCGGTCTACAGGGTAGACCGGGCTGTCCGTCTCGTATCTGAGTTGTAAGAGTTCTCTATATGTTCTGGATGCAAATCCTTCATCAGATAAACCGTGCCTTGTGATTTTCCCCTCCTAGTCTGTGGCTTCATGTTTTCTTAATGGCCTCCTTTGCACATTTTAATTTTGATGAACCCCAGTTTATCAGGGTTTTGGGGTTTTTTTATGGTGTAGGAGAACTTCCAGGTTTTTTGGTGAAGTGATCAGGTTTTCCTGATAGAAACTCTGGGGGTAAAATGTAAGAGAATGAGGCTTCTGATCTCCAGGGGTGAAGAAATGTGGGTAAGGGGGTGCCTGTCCAGTTCAGGTCATGATCTCAGGGTCCTTGGATCGAGCCCCGGGTCGGGCTCCCTGCTCGGTGGGGAGCCTGCTCTCCCTCTCCCTGTGCTCTCTCTCTCTCTCTCAAATAAATGAATAAAATATTTATTAAAAGAGAGAGAGAGAGAGAATGTGGGTAGGAACTGGGGGAACCTGGAGAGGGAGAAAAAATGAGGAAGGAGGTTCTAGATGCCCGGACCCTGAGACCGAGTCCGTGGAAACCACAGTGGTTGCCCGTGTTTATTGATACTTACTGCGCTCGGCTCTCCACACACTCGTCTTGAGGTCTGCACAGCAGCCCCAAGGAATGGGGGTTATTACTGTTACTATCCCTGTTTTACACATGGGAAACCGAGTCACGGGGTGATGAAGTCACTCTCCCCGGGTCACGCAGCCATGAAGTGGCTGAGCTGGGATTTGAACCCATGTGTGCCGGCTCCTGGCTCTGAACCAGCGCGCGTGGCTGTGTCCTGTCCAGTGGGGCCGCTGGCCGCTGAAGGTCAGGTTGGGAGGGGCTTGCTGCGGGCACTGTGTGGCCATTGCTGCCCTCCCTGGAGTACGACCGAGGCTTTGTCCCAGTGAGCTGTCGCGGTCTCACCCAGGAGGGGGCTGCCCTAACCTCTGGTTCCGCCAGAGTCAAAGCAAAGTTTTGCAGCTTCCCAAGAGTCAGATCGCGTGCCACAGACGGGGTAGAGAGGCCAGAAGCCTCTGATCTTGCCTCTGGACCTGCCCCTAGAACATGCCCGTGGGGTTTGACCTCCTGCCTGCCATGTTCCCAAGTCCATCTCCATCCCGTCTGGGGGCTCCCTCAGCCCCGGGCAGCGCCCCCCTCCACCCACTTGCCTCCTGCCTGCCTCCCCCTCCAGCCTTCTCACAGCCTCTCTGTCCACTGGCTGCACTTGTCCCCAGCTCCGAGGGACGTCCTCCAGAAGCCCCCCAGCTGCCTGTTCACGCCCCCAGGCTGAGGCCGGGGAGGAACGGGGGGTGGGGGGGGTGAAGGTCTGAACTTCCATTCCTGCAGACTGAGCGGCCCGCCGCTCTGTGGAAAGATGCAGAAACCCAGTACCAGGCAAAGGCATTTCGAAAAATCGCTTGAAGAGGCAAAACTTTTTCCCCACTTAACTTTGTTCAGTCATGAGGAAAACCTGTACATTTGGAGAGTATGATAGCGTCGGAGCGGAGAAAGACACTGTCATCCTAGAAAGGACACCCGTGTCTGGGCATCTCCGTAGTTGATGTAACAGAGAAGAGGCTAGAAAATGGGAACCGGAAAATTATTAAGTCTGATTAAAATATTGTTCCCTCCAAAGATCTAAGGTTTTTTAAAAAAAGCCTTCAGGAGCCTTCAAAGCCACCACACGCTGTGATGTCATGGAGCCCAACGGCTCAAAGGGAGAGAAGTGAGCGATGGCAAATATTAATGAATTCAACGGTTTGCTGAAGTTGGAAGCGAAGGTAAACCCTTCGTTCGACTCGCCGTCGGTCGGTGAGGTCCGCACGAGACCCCTCGGCCATAATAACCCACACGTGTCACGGGGTTCTGTCCTCGGTGGAGGATCTCACACTTTCCGTCTGGACTTTTTTTTTTTTTTTTACTTAATAGTTTCAAATTATATTCTGTCCATTACATGGTGATGATACGCAGCCAGGGTGCACTTTGAGCCATTTATGCCTCGTTTTCTTCAATGTCATTCGTCAGGTGAGGCAGGGCTGGCTTTGAAAGGGGACTTCCACGTGGGTTTTCCGGTGACACCAGTGAGTCTGGAACAGTGATCTCCGCGTGGAAGGAGCCGGTGGGAAGCGGCAAGAGCCCGCACCTGGAGGCCCCCACCAGGCACCTGCTCTGGGGACCAGAGAGGACGATGCCGGGAGGTCGGGTGGCTCCAGGTGACTGGTTGACCCCTGGGACAGTGGTCTAGCGCCGTTGGGGTGGGGACACATAGCTCCCAACATTTCGACTGAATTCACTCATACCACAGCAGTACCCAGACTTCCCGGGGGCTGGGACGAAAGGTCTGTCCAGAAATGTAACTGGACGTCCCACGAGATGGGATATACGGGGCGTGCTGCTGGGTGCCAGCGTCCTGTCGCTCTACTACGGTGGGAACGTGCCATGTTTCTTTGATTCATTCGAGATGAAGACCAAAGCCAAGGCAAGCTCAGGGTACTCTCTCTCCCTGGGAGAGCGGGGGCGCCTTGGCAGGAGGCCTTGCCCAGGCTTCAGCTCAGGAAGGGAAGGTGGGAGCCGGCACGATCCTGAGACCCGGGCAAGGAGCAGGTTCTGGGGGAGCTGGGGCCCAGGCCGAGATTCCGGCCCCTGTGACACGACTCTGGAATGAGGGATCAGCAGCTTCACCTCCTTGTCCTGAAGTCCCTCGGTGCCCCTGAGCTCCCCAAGTCTTCCGGTCTGGGGAGGGAGGCAGCAGGGAGCCCGGCGGGCGCTCATGTGCTCCCCGCGGTGCGCAGCCCCACACGGCCTCCTGCGCCCAGCTGCGCGCTCTCCTTCCAGCCGATCGGACGGGAGAGGAGGTTTTCCAAGAAGTTGCGAGGGCCCGGAAGGCTGTCTGAGGGACTGAGGAGCAGGGGGCTTGGGGAGGGAACCTGGAGGAAGCCCCCGGCACCGCCCCCGGCCTCCGGCCCCTCATGTGGGTCTCTGATGCGCCTCTTGACCTCGCCGCCCCGGGCCCCCTGGCAGAATCTTTGGATCAGTCTGGCCTTTTCCTGTTTCAGAGAAGCTGGAACCTGCGCCCATGAGATCTCCTTGTCCTGTTATAAATCACCACGGCGGCCTCTTTCTGTTGCCGTCCTCGGCAGGGCCAGGCCGCCGCCAGTGTTGGAGGAACCCTCCCTGCGTGGGCATGGCGCGCTCTCTGGCTCGCTGGGCACAGGGTGGCATGGGGGGTGGGCGGGCTCGGATGCAGGGGAGGGGAGATTAGATGGCTGGGGGCATGGCGAGAAGCCCAGGACGGGCCGGGGCAGCGAGGGAGGTCTTGCACCGACTTGAGTCTGCTGTTCAGAGAGCGCGTGGCCTGCGTCACTGGGCAGCACGGCCTCCAGAATCAAGTCCAGGGTCCTTGTGATAATTAAAAAAAAAAATTATTTTGAAAGCTTCGAAGTTACAGGAGAAAGTAATGTGGGAGCTGCCATCCCCTCCAGGGGCCCTAGCTTTGTGCAGAGCGGACGGGATGTCCCGTCCTGCAGCTGAGACAGCGCGTGCTGAGTGCACCTTGGGCCTCACGCCCAGGGGCCCGCGTGCGGACACACCTTCCGGTCTGCGCTGGCGGCTTTGTTCACTTTGTGCAATGTTTCTGACGTCCATCACACTGTGGCCAGGCGCAGTCGTTCCTTCTTCTTTACTCCGACTAGTATTCCCTTCGTGGATGTGCCCCAGGCTGCTGACTCAGCCGGTCCCTGCCCGGTTCCCAGCCCAGGGCCATTACGAACCAAAGCCTCTGAGAGCATTCTTCACGGAGCTTCGTGCAGACCTTGTTGTTGTTTCTCTTGGGGACACGCCTGGGAGTGGGAATGGGAGTCCTTTGCTTTTCCTTTACAAGAAAACGCCCAGTGTTTCCCGAAGCCGCTGTACCATCTTCCATTCCTCCCAGCAAGGTCCAGGAATTCTAATTGTCGCCTCTTCCTGCCAGCGTGTGATAATAACGCTAACTTTTTGTGCGATAAAATATACCGAACACCAAACTTGCCCATAGCGCCTTGCGTGCACCCACGGTATTGTGCAAACCAGGGTCTAACCCCAGAGACCCCGCATGGGACAGTCGCGCGCAGTCCCCCACCTCCAGCCCCCGGTGGGCACTGAAATGGGGTCACGGTGACCGTGGGGTCACTGAAATGGGGTCACGACCCCCCCCCCCCGTCCCCCCCCCCCCCCCCTAGACTAGTCGTGTAGTTGTGCCACTGGATAACGCTCCGTGGTTTGGACAGACCACATCTCCTCTGTTCGTGCGCCAGCAGCGGACATCTGCACGGATGGCACCGTCCCGCTGTCGAGCCTCGCGCTGCAGAGGACGCAATCACGTCTGAACGTCCGTCTCTGGTTCTCTTGAACACCTGCCTGGCGGGGGACTGCTGGGTCCTGTGATCATGCCGCCGCAGCCATAGGGGTTTTGTCTATACTCTGTGAGATCAAGGGAGTTCTCGTCTATCATCAATGTACTTTTTTTTTTTTTAGCATTTTTTATGGGGGGGAGGGGCAAAGGGAGAAGGAGAATGTCCAGAAGACCCCCCACCCGGCACAGAGGCCCGACATGGGGCTCAGACTCACAACCCTGAGGTCGTGACCTGAGCCGAGATCAAGAATCAGATGCTGAACCAATCAACTGAGCCACCCAGACCTCCCCCCCTTAATTTACTTTTTAGAAAACCCAGGAAGGATATTGCATTTTATCAAAACGTTTTTCTGCTTTTATCGACTTGATGCCGTGATTGCACTCTTTCTGGAGACATATCCTGAAGAATTTCACGAACGCTGAGCCGACGTTAACTCCCGGAGGAAGGTTCCCGAGATGTGTGTGCGTCACCATTGCTCCGAACCTGTCCGCTGTCCTGTGCAGAACCCGTGAGAGCTGCCATCGGAGAAACAGCCCCGAGGGCTTGGACTCCCTGCTTCCCTCCCCGTCCTCTTTCCAGCCCCGTCGTGCTCACCCCTCCTTGCCTCTCTGCTGCCTCCACCGAGCAGGGCTGCTGTTCATTCCGATGGAAGAGCCAGTCCATCCAGTCCGATGGAAAGTCCCCTTCCTCTTGCAGATCCTGCCCTGCTTCATGCCTGCATAACCGTCCCTTCTCATACTGCCTGCCTTGCCAGGTTCTAAGCCCGTCGAGGAGAGGGGCACGTCGTGGTGGTCTCTGTGTCTGCAGAGACTGTACTACATGGCTCGTGTGCAGTGAATGTTCAATGAACTCAGTTAACAAATCCTTCAAGAGGAACATAAAGCCGCAGAACAGGAGAAGCCTGAGAGGTCACCCCGTTCTACAGTGGGTTTTTTCTTCCCCTCAAGCCAACAAAACATGTTTTTCCAGTGAAGTCTCATGGAACCCACCCCATCAGGCCCGTACGAGCAGAGGTGCTCTGAAGGAGGTGGAGTGTTGGGGGAGACGTAGGGCCCCATCCCTAGCTCCTCCCATCCCTGTGGGAGCCCCCAGGGCACCTCTGTGGGGCTCTCATGCCTAGGGGTAGGGGATCTGGGTGAGGCCCACTTTCCATCGAGCAAGCCCAGAGGCCCAGAGAGGAGGAATGCTAGGGCCCCGGCCACCCTGAGCTGCGGGCTGAGCTGGAGTGAACCAGGCCAGTGGCCCCGACACCCCAGGACCCGCGCAGTTGGCTCACAGACCGCACTGCATCTCCTCCCCTCATCGGTCAGTCAGTAAAAGCCAGGCAGGAGGCAGCAGCCCTGTTCGGGGCAGTGGCTCCAAGGCTGGACCCAGAGGTATGTCTCCAGCTGCGGCTGCCTCTCTGCCTCTTGGAACCTCAGCTTCCCTGTCTGTGAAATGGGGGCAGAGGCGGCGAGCAGGTCTAGCCTGCAGCATTCTGAGATTGTGTCCACTCGCAAACGTCCGCACGTCTGACTCAGTTCCGGGGGGCTGTTTTCTCCTTTGGGGGTGCCCCACACTTAGCTTGTTTCCTGTGCTCTGTCTGACCCCCAGTCGCTTGCCACGCTACTCAACTTGACCTCCTCCTGCCTGGGTTTGGGGGAGCCCTGGGCCGGGCCTTGCACCTGCCTGTCTGTGCGCGAGCCCCCGGCTCCCCTTGGATGGCCCCTGCTCCGGGCCCGGCTTCTGCCTGAGACCCTCCAGCTGTGAGGTCGGCAGGAAAAGTTCTGAAATGCTCAACTTTCGAAACCTGGAGGTTTGCATCCCCTGGGGGAAATGCACCACCTGGGGGGGCAGGGGTGCCACCAGGAGGGGAAGGAGACCTCCCCAAAGAGTTCATGAAGCCAAGATTCTGCTGGAGCTCTGTGTCTGAGTGCCCTTTGGAAAGCCCTCGGGGGCCCTTGGGGATGAGTATGTCAAGCATACGTGTTTGGCCCGCCTCCTCGGTCGCGTGCCTGGGCCCCACTCCGACCAGCTCACAGACTCCTCGGGCTTCACCAAGTACTATCCCATCCTCTTGTCTAGTCCCACACACCCCCTTCTCCCGGGTGACTGCGGTGGGTTCCGGGAACTATAAGTACGTTAGTGGCCCCAAATCCTCGCATCCAGATGTCCAGCTGCAATGCCTCTCACAAGTGCAGACCCGCTAGACCACACCCCACCGACCGTCCGGTCCACACGCCCCCTCTCTGTGTCCCAGGCAGATCCGGTCCACACGCCCCCTCTCTGTGTCCCAGGCAGATCTTGTCTCCACCAGACGTGCCACAGCGTGCATGTCCCTGACCCACGTGACCCTCCAGTGTCCTCGGGCTCTTGCCACGGACCAGGAGAAGTGGTTCTGCTTCCCGACTGCCTCTCGTCTACCTTCTCCCCTCCATGCCCATGATCTCTGCCTGGGCGTGTGTCCCGGGCACGTCCTCCCCAGCTACAAAACATCCCCACCAACTTCCGTCACTCCCGGTGTTCTCCCGTCCAGACCCCTCTGTTCTGGAACGTTCTTTCAGAACGCAGATCTGATGGCACTGGCGCCTTGCTTCAAGCCCCCCTCCCAGGGAATAAAGTCTCCTCTTTATGCGTGGCGTGAGACCCTTTAGGATCTGGCCTCTGCCCGCCTCCTGCCTTGATTTCTCTGGCTGCTCCGCTCCGTACTGCAGCCCCCAGCTCCGGTTCTGCTCCCCCCAGCCCGGCTCTCTGTCCCGGCAAATTCCTGCACCGGCTGGAGGGTCAGAGGCTCTCTAGCAAACGGCGCGTTCCCCTGTCAGCGCAGCGCCCAGCATCACGGCTGTCCCCCCACTGCCCCCTCACTGCCGTGCGAGACTTGAGGGCGGCGTCTCCCCTGCCGGATGCCAGAGCTTCAGGAGAGGCTGCACCAGACCAGGAATTCCCTCGGGTGCGAAGGTCGTGGGCTGCACACACGGCAGACGCCGGCGCTCCGGCTTGCAGAGTGAGCCCCCCGCGGCCACGTGACGGTCCCCACCGCACCCTCACTGTGGGGGGCTGCTGCCCACTGCCCCACCCGTTCCCTGACCCTGGCCCCGGGGAAGAAGGTCGCGCTCTTGGGAGCGGCTTCCTGCCTCGGCTGCCATCCCACGTGGGAGCACTAGGTGGCGCCCCGCAGAGGCTCTCGGAGTTTTCTGGGGTGGGAGGCCGGCCAGAGACCCTGCTGGACGCGGTGACCCCGGATCAGTGACACGGATCCCCCGTTGTGTGTCACTGGGAACGGAGCTAACACGTTTGCGCGTGGGAATTTTAAAGGTGTCCAAGCAGCATCCCGTGCATGTGTTTGGGAGGGAGGCGGTCCTGGAGTTTAATGCGACTCCACAGGGTCTGGCCCTGTGAGCTGTCGCGTCCCGGGCGACCAGTTCCTCCTCCGGGACACGACGTCTCAGGTGGGGGGAGGGGAGCAGGAATCCCTGTCACAGAGCAGACATTCTGTCAGTACCTGGTTTCACCTTCCCATCGCCCTGGGCTCCTCCTGACGTGTCCTGCTGTCTGTCCCGTGGCTACTTAACGCCAGCCGGGGCCGCCCCGGGGGCGGGATGGCCTGATGTTCCTCTGCTCCCCGGCGCCCAGCTCTGTGTTCTGTGTGTGGCTGGTGGCTCGCATGGCAGGCATGTGGTCCCACTCCAGGGACGGGGGCCCCTTCCTGGGCCGGTTCATGGCCTGCACCGCGCAGGTCGGATTCGGGTCTTGGCTCTTCTTGCTTCAGACGCACGGGTGGGGGATGCGATAAAACCTGAGCTCGTGCTCTGCTGCCCGGCCCACGGCCGCTGTGCCAGCACATACCATCTGTAGCACCTGGGGGCCAGGAGTCGGTCTGCCTGGAGTCGGCCCCTCCGGAGGCCCCCAGGTCAGCGGGGAAGGCCAGGGAGGCCCCTCAGGGCAGACACATGGTCACCGGCATGGGCAGGTGCCTGAGGGCTGGGACTTGCCATCGGCTGGGCTGGCAGTGGGTGGGGGAAGGGACAGGGCCAGAGGGGCTAGGGAGTGGGATGGCCCCCCTCTGTTTGGGGGTCAGTGAGTCCCTGGAAGCCTGCCAGCCCCTCTACTCCTGGGGGAAGAGGTCATGCATCCCCTCCAGGGAGCTGTTCCTGTGTCTATCCGGGTGGCCCCAAGTTCCATCCGGCTGAGGGAGCCCCAGGCAGGGGACCCTGCATTGGGAACAGCTCTCGAGTGAGGCCTCCAAACCCTGCATTTCCTCAGGCGTCCACAGTGTCGCAGGACCCCGAGGCCATCGTGGAACGGGTGCACCGCGGACCACTCACCTTTCCATGCCTGGGCCACAATCCCGAATCGAGGGCTCAGCTCTGGGAACAGGGCTTTCCCTCCTCCAAGCCCCAAGGGTTTGTGTTTTCCCCGTCAGTGACGTTTTTCTTCACATTTGTGATAGTTCAAATGACCTGAGAAATGGGAAGTGGGAATAGAAGATTCTGGAAACCCCCGCCCTTCCAAGCGTTTCTAATGCCAGAGTGGTGTGGCCAGTGAAGCTGTCTGTGGCCCTGGGCGGAGGCGGGGGCTTCAGGGGTGACAAGAGGAGGGGACTTTCCTTCAGAAGTCACCCTTATTAGAATAGCTGCTCCTTCACACTAGAAATGAGGTCGTGAGGGCACACTCAGGGGACCTTCTAGTCTTTTTGTTTCTAATTTTTATTTCTTTTTTTGAAGATTTTATTTATTTATTTGAGACATAGAGAGGGAACACAAGCAGGGGTAGTGGCAGGCAGAGAGAGGGGGGAAGCAGGCTCCCCGCCGAGCAGAGAGCCCGATACGGGGCTTGATCCCAGGACCCTGAGACCATGACCTGAGCCAAAGGCAGAGGCTTAACCCACTGAGCCACCCAGGCGCCCCCGGTCCATTTTCTGTTTAGGTTACAGGTGGAGAGTTCAAGGCCCAGATGGGAAAGTGGGTCCAGGATACCCGAGTTTGAGCCTGGCCTGGAAGCCGGGCTCTGCAGCTCCCGGGGTCTGGAGCCTTCTGTCGCGGGCAGTGAGGCGCCACTGAGCACAGCCGCAGGGTCTGCTGAGAAGGGGAATGACCCCCGAAGCCCTCAGAGGGTGGGGAGCAGCTCGCACTGACAGAGCTTTCCAGCTTGTGAGCCCCCGCGTGCTGAGCCGCCGTCAAGGACGACAGGTACTGTGATGACCCCTACGGGAAATGCCTGGAGGCAGAGGGCTCTAAGTCCGGGCAGGGGCCCGACGGGCATCCCAGTCTCCGCACGTCTTCTCCAGCCCAGGACCGCTCCCCCTGCTGTCCTGCGTCCCTGCTGGAAGGTACGGTCGCTCCAGCCTCGTCCCCAAGTGTCACTTGCCGTCTACACTGAAAAGGAAGAAGCACAAAGACACTGGCTTTGGGAAAGGCAGAAATCTGGTGTCCGTTAAGGATCCGGTCACTTCCGACCCAGAGGAGATATCTGACTCAGGCCGGGGCACAGGGACTTCCCCTCCACAAGAGGACCTCTTCCTGGTGGGGCTGCAGGTGACACAGGTAGAGGGAGGAAGACGGCATTCTGGAAGCCTTGGGGCAGGAAGGGCCTCCAGACTGGTTGGGAGCATGCTGTGGCCGTCCCCACCATCTCGAGGGGCTGGGGAGGTGCTGGCTAAAGCGAGAGCCCTTTCCGGGGACTGAGACAGCCAGGCCAGCCCTGCCCACGTCGTCCTGTGAACTACTAACCCGTGTGTGGCCTTCCCAGGGTCCTGGGACATGAGCAGAGCCAGCGTGGGGGGGGGGACAGGGGGGCTCCGACCCCGGCGTGAAGGGGGCAAGCGGAGCCCGGCCGGGCCCCTTGGGCGTCTTCTAAGTCAGTACGGCTCCATGGGCCCCGCGGTCATCGGGAACCTCCTCGGGGTGAGGACCCGGCAGATGCACCACAGGTTCCCCTCTCACAACCAAGGTCGTGGACGCAGCGGTTACAGAGGAGTCCAAAAGTCAGCGAGCTGCGGAAGCCCGACATGGCCAACACCTCCGTTCCCCGAGCTTCCAGACAGTGTGGCGTCAGCCTCTCAGTCCACACGGCCCAGGTGCTTGGGGCCACCACAGAGGTGCCCGTCCCGGGCGTTTTCCTGTCACCGCCGACACGTGGTCTGGTGTCCAGCACGCTGACGGTAGCTGTGTGTGTGTGAGGGTGTGTGCACGAGTGTCGTGTGTGTGCATATGTATGCGTGTGTGACTGCACACGTGACAGCTCATGAGTGTGCATGGGACTGCACGCGTGTGTGTGTGAGCGGAGGGGGAGGGATCAGCAAAGCACCAGCGCGTCTCCGGTTACGTGAGGGGGTAAAGAACCTACCTGCCGGCCTGGGCACCACTCCCCTGCGCTCCTCCCCCTCTCCGGAACGTCCTCCCTTGTGCCAGCACATTCTTCACAAAGTCCGACGGCTGTGACCCTGCAGCTCCACTTACGGGCATGTGGCCGGGCACTCGGACAGCTATTTGCACACCCAGGTTGCCCGCAGTGCCGTTTGCCACAGCCGGCGGAGACAAGGTCGACGTCCGTTGTCAAGCGTGTGGAGAAAGGAAATGGGGTCGGTGCGCATGGCGAGTTCCCGTTTACTTTAAAAAGGAAAGAAATGGGGCGCTTGGGTGGCTCAGTGGGTTAAAGCCTCTGACTTCGGCTCAGGTCATGATCTCAGGGTCCTGGGATCGAGTCCCGCATCGGGCTCTCTGCTCTGCGGGGAGCCTGCTTCCTCCTCTCTCTCTCTCTGCCAGCCTCTCTGCCTACTTGTGATCTCTGTCTGTCAAATAAATAAATAAATAATAAAATAAAATGAAATAAAATGGAAAGAAATTCTGAGACGGACCACAGGATGCACCGCAAGGACGGTGCTCTCGGTGAGACCTGCCGTGGTTCCATGTGCAGGACGGGTGTTGGGGCAGTCACGGTCGTGGGGACAGGAAGTATCCTGGCTTCTTCCCAGGATGTTCTCGGTGAAGCCAATGCCTGAGTTCTCCGGACGGCACCATGCCGGGGAGGCTTGGAGCCCGTTAGGAGCAACAAGTTCTAACTTTGACGAAAAGGTGTATGGAAAAGCTTCCGGGACGTCTCAGGAGATCCGTGGCTGCCTGGGCCCAGGAGGGCGATGGGTCGGAGTGCAGAGGGGCACAGAGAGACGCTCTGGGGTGCTCAGAACAGTTCATACACTAATGGGGTGTTCAGACTCTTGCCCAAGTGTCCTGAAGTGGGCACATTATGTAGGTGGGTTTTTATATTTGGAAACTGCATCTCAATAACACTGATAAGTCTCTGCTGTCCCTGAGTCTCTGTTGTCCCTCTGTCCTCCATAGCCGGTCCTGTCCAGGAGGTCCTGTCCAGCTCACCTTCCCACAGTGTGGCTCTGACCACGTCCCTCTCCCATTTAAGCCCTCCCAGCCTTCCCCTTCCTTCTCAGCGCACTCGGAGCTCCCTGGCTGCGGTGACCCCAGGTCTGTGTCTTCTCTCCGCGTGACCAAGTCTGTGACTCAGCTGCGTCAGAAAGCATCTCCGTGCCGCCCCCGGGTGTGTTCACTGGTGGTGGGTGTGCTGGGCCGGCAGGAGCTGGTGTGAGTGTCTCGCAGCCCAGCCTCCCCTCTGAGTCCTGCTCCCCCCGCCCTGCCAGGCCGGAGGGCACGTCCTGTCGTGCGGTGGCTCTGAGCATCCAACAGCTGAAGCTCCTGGCGGTCTATGAGGGTCCGTGACACGGCGAGCTCCGTGCTCCTGACACGGGCCCCTGGACGCGGTGCGGTGCGGGGCCATGGCAGGTGCGTGGCCCGTGGCAGGTGCGCGGCCATGGCAGGTGCGTGGCCCGTGGCAGTGCGTGGCCCGTGGCAGGTGCGCGGCCATGGCAGGTGCACGGACCGTGACAGTGCGTGGCCCATGGCAGGTGCGCGGCCCGTGGCAGGTGCGTGGCCCGTGGCAGGTGTGCGGCCCGTGGCAGGTGCGTGGCCCGTGGCAGGTGTGCGGCCCGTGGCAGGTGCGCGGTGAGGTCCGCGGGGCGGCGGGCTGAGTGGCGGCAGCGGCCGGAGTGTGCACTTCGGGTGTTCCAAGTCGTCGCTCGCCACGAGGAGCCGCCCTACGGGGGAGGGGGCCCGGTTTGGCTCTCGATCCCCAAACACACCTGTGTTCCTTCACCGTATCGTGGACCCCGCCGTTCCGCGGAGGGCAGGCAAGTCCGAGCTCTTCCGTCACGATCACTCAAGTGGGCTTTTCTCCTGCTCCCCCCACAGGCCGACGCGGGACAGAGACGAGCCCTGTGCTTCCTCGTGTCGCTAGCAAAGCTCCACAGGAGAAGGGATGTGGTTCCAGCCGCGCTCAGACCCGCGGCCATTCAGGCCATTTGCAAACACTTGGCGGGTGCGAAGACAGAGGAGAACCCAGCACGTGCCGGGCACCGCGAGGGCCCCCTGGAAGGATCCCGGGTGAGCGGGACAACACTTCTCCCCGGGGAGCTGCCCGCCCGGCACCCAGTACAGGTGCGCACGGCCGGGAAGCCGGCGGGGCACAGACGCGGAGACTCGTCCTGGCTCGGGGATGGGGGGGACTTTGCTGGGGTGGGCCCTGTGGATGGGGACGCAGAGCCACAGGCATGGAGCCAGGACAGGGGCTGGAGTGTGGCAAAGTCAGTGGAGCCAGGAGGTCAAGCCAGAGCAGAAGTTCCTTCAAGGAGCTTGGGCCCCTCTTCTCAGGACATGGGAGGCCCTTGACGGGTCCTGAGTGGGTGAGTGGGATGGGCAGCGGGTATCAGGAGAGATTCAGAGAGGGTGAGGAGAGGCCGGTGGGAGCGTACCCCTGTACGCGCAGGCGTGAAGGACAGACTTGCATGGCATTCCAGGCTAGGCTTGGTATTCTGTCCTCCGTGGCACCATTCATCATTTTAACCCTCCCTGGCTTACCCCCTCTCTTTCCTCCTCCATCCCCCGCCCCATGGTCTCTGTGACCTTACTTAAAAATGCTACCCCACTAGCCGCATCCATCCACACCCCCTTCTCCTCCCCTCCCTGCCCCCCTCAGCTCTCTTGCTGCAGACCTACGGGTCCCCTCCTGCACCCACTAGGCCTTGCTCCCAAGTACATCAGGAGACTTGGGGGAAATCCCACTGGCTTATCTTGCTCCTAGGATTTCCTAGATATCAGTCTCCTCGGCTGGAAACCAAGCTTCCGCTGGGAGCCGTGTCACACTGGGCCACTGGCTTTTCCTGAGGGGAGCGGGCTTGCCTCCACCGTGTCCTGACTGCTGAGGCTTGGCCCCAGTGGACCACGGGAGGGACGGGGGCCGTGTAGGCGTCCTCTTGCGTACATCCCACTCCCCTCTGTGTCCCAGTGGTGTCCCCGTTGAAGACCACCGCCCTCTGTGGACAGTCTGCCCTGGGCATTGCCCTGGAAAGGGGAAGCAGCCAGAGCAAAAGAGCAAGCCGGGACTGGGGGTTGCCCGGAACCACCTCCTGTGAGGCAGCAAAAAGCCCAGCAGTTTCCCACTCAAGTTCCACCTTTTAGGAAAAGAGAAGTTGACCTCCGCAGCCTGTCCCTGAGGTCACACACCTGGGACCCGGGTCCTGGAGCTGGGATTCTCCCGGCCACTCAGCAGCCAGGGCAGCCTCCTGTTCCCCACTGAGCTCTGCTGGCTCAAGAGGGGACAAGGACAGACTGAGCTCCCCACTGTCGGGACGGAGGGAAGAGCAGAGGCTCGTCTCCAGAGGGCTCTGACCCAGGGCGCTCTCAGCGCACAGGTGGAGCACAGGTGGGCGGCGTGGCCCCAGCACCTGCCAGGTCCCTCCAGCATCAGAGCTGCCCGTCTGCGTCACCTGATGGTATGAGTGTGCGCGTAAGTGACCCGGCATGTGCGCGGCCCGCTGCGGCAGTCTGAAGGCCTTGCAGCAGCTTCTCTGACATGCTTCCTCCCAATAACAGTGTGTTTCCCTCCGTGGACAGCTGCGGGCTTGTGGCTTCGCCTGCTGGTACTGGAGGATAAAAATGGAGCCCTCTGAGCTCCCAGCTGGCTTAGGAAAGGCCATTGGTAGCCAGCATCTGTCGCTGGAACCCCTGCTCTTGGGACCTGGAACTGCCAGGTGGGATGTCTGGGCTGGGGACACCGTACAGACGAGCCCCAGCCTGCCACGGAGGCGTCGTGGAGCAGAGAGCTGTCCCCGTGCCCTGGCCCTGCCCACATTCCACAGCCAGGAGCCAGTATGTTGCTCCCGCCATCAAGATCTGGGGGCTGCTCTGGGGGAAGGCAGTAGAGAAGCGGAATGTCTGTGGACAGATGTGCAGACCACGTGAACGTGGCGAGTGGGTGTGGGTCGTCCCCGTGCAGGCCTGTGATCGTGCTGGTGATGACGCAGCTTGGTGCGTCACATGGACGGGAAAGGCAGTTGGTTATTGACAACGACTCACACGGTTCCCATCATTTTCCTCGAATGCTGATCCCTTCTTCAGCCCTGGCCAAGCCTCTTGCTTCTTCAGTAGAAGCTTCTAGACAAGAAGGGACAGTCAGGCCATGGGTGCTGGTGCGGTGAGGACACAGGAAGTTACCTGTCATCTGCCGCCACCCATCAGTCCCAGGCCCAGAGGAGAGGAGTGTGGTACAGGTGTACCTGCAGCCCCCCAGCAACGCGGTGGGCCCACAAACCCGGCCCATGGCCTCCAGAGGGGCTCCAGGAGGGGCCCCCGTATTGGAAGTTAAGCTCCAGAAGCCGCCTCTCATCATTCCGCCGCAGGTCTTTGCCTCTAAGAAGGCACGGTGTCTCCCAGACAGGAAGTTCTCCAGGGGCAGACATTTGTACCTCGAGCACCAGACAGGCCACGTACGGGTTCCAGACCCCACACGCTCGGGGCGACGCCCTCAGCCTGCATCGGCACGGAGCCCGCACTTCATCCAGAATTCCCCGTGTGCACAGAGCAGCTCAGGGGGATGGGGAAGCGTGCATAGGCCGGGCCCAGGTGAGTGCAGACCCAGGTGGTCGTGATGCTGAGAAAGGACACCTTCCTTTGTGTTCACGTGTGGGCTGTGGCTGGCCGCGTGCCCGCTCCCCCCCGCCCCGTGCACACACCCGGTCCATGGCCGGCCACGTGCCCCTGGCCCCCTAGCTCCCCCCACCACACACCCCTTAAGTCATTACACTTTCCATAAAAAGAAATCATTCTTTTTAGCAAAGACTTTGTCTTTCTCTCTGCCACCTGTCCAGAGACGTGACTAGAAACTCTGGGATAAAGTAAAGCGGGCTGCAGTGGGAGACGCACTCCACGCGTCCAACAGATTAAGGACAGGTGCGGGCTCGGGCACGGGCGAGAGAGAGAGACCGTGCACCCGACTGTGCAGGGCCTGACTTCAGCTTTGACGCCGCGGGCTCACACTGCTTCTCCACGGGGAGAGGAGTAAGCCTTGGCTGGCTCTTCGGGTGCCCAGCGGTTGTTTGGAGGAAGGAAGGTGCCTCCTGTGGGCAAACAGGCATTTCAGAGTGGGCTTGAGAGGACTCTCCCCGGGGACACAGAGGAGCAGAGGCCCAGCACATGAGGGCAGTGCACCCCTGTGTTCCGTGCGGGTCCCCTGCCCGTTCAGGACCCCAGCCTCAGGGGGTCAGGTGTCCCAGAGACTTGCCGGAAGCAGGGGGAGGCAGGAGTAGAGGCTGGGAGCACGGAGGCCACAGTGGGTGGTGGAGGGAGGGCTGGAGGAAGAGCCCAGTCTCAGCGCTGCTGGTGAGTCACGGAAACCAAGCTGCCCTCACTAGCGGGCTGGTCTCCGTGCAGCCCCTGCCTTGCTCAGTTGTTGACGGGCAGTGGCCTGTGGGACACTGCGGGGGTGGTGGCACTTGGGGCGCAGGCGTGGGGCCCTCCGCCATTGCATTCCTGAAGCTGGAGCCTTGGCAGGGCTGCCTCCACTGCCACCACAGCCCTAGGGCGCTCCCTTGCCCTCTAGGCCTTGTGTGTGTGTTCAGAAATGCACCTTGTACGTGAACTATGTTTCCTGTCTATAGTCCTTCCGGACACGGAGTCTCGAAGTCGCTCCAGACGTGGCTGGGAGCGTGGCTTCAGTCCTGCAGGGCTCCCAGCCCATCCCACCTGTGAACAGGGCTGGTGGCCCTGCGGCCATGGCAGTGGCCGTGCCCGGGATGTGGGCCTCCCCTCCCCGCCCCCAGCACTCTGCTGGGAGACCTGCCATCCTCCCTGGCTTCCTCTCACAGGCCCTTTGCAGAGCCCAGTCTACCCGTGCCCCGTGAACCAGACACTCGCCCTCACCTCACGCGCTCACCAGGGGACGTCCTGATGGCAGGCGGCGGCTCGGCGGCCGCCTGAGGGGAGGACGGTGAGGAGCCAGGGCTCTGGGCTCACCTGCCTCAGCCCGTGAGGCCATCCACATGGTCCCCTCACAGATGCCGGGCACATGGCAAGTGAGGGACAAGGGGGCTTGTGCGTGTGAGTCTGAGCCACTCGGGTGCCGGCGTTTCTATTTTCGACAAGACTCAAGAGCGAGAAGCAAGGGCTTGTTTTCTGTGGGTCAGAAGTTCCAAGGTCCACGAGAGGTAAAGGCCAGAGGAGGAGATGCACCCCCGCCCCCGTCCACCCCTCCCAGGCTCAAGGCCGCGGTGTCCAGGGTGGTGTCCCTGAGCCAGGCTCTGGGCTCCCCGGCTACTCCACTGTGGCTGATGAGACCTGTCCCCAACTATCACTAGCCTGGCTCAGCTGGTGACTGTCTTGACACTTTTCTTTCTTTCTTTCTTTTTGTTTTTTTTTTAAAGATTTTATTTATTTTATTTGACAGACAGAGATCACAAGTAGGCAGAGAGAGGGAAACAGGCTCCCTGCCGAGCAGAGAGTCCGATGCGGGGCTTGATCTCAGGACCCTGGGATCATGACCCGAGCCGAAGGCAGAGGCTTTAACCCACTGAGCCACCCAGGCGCCCCAAGTCTTGACACTTTTCTGCAGGTGACATTCGCAGAACGTAAAACCCCCATCTCAACATGAGCGATTTAGCGGAGTCTGGTGTAGGGACAGGGTGTGCGACATCACCTCTGGGCGTCTCCAACACGTTTTCATCCCCAGCGGATGCCGGTTCCCAGTGAGAATGAGCCCTACCCCAGCGGTCTGCGCCGTGTCCCCCTGCACGGGCTGGCCCAGGGCGACACGCACAGCTCCTACTGCGTGTCCCCAGCATGGGGGACCACCCCCCACTGGCTTCGGCAGCCCCCCTCCCCCTGCAGCGGCACCTCCCTCCAGTAACTGGCCCTGACTGGAGTCGCTGGGTCTCTGCTGACCAACCTTCGGGCCGCTCCTACCTTCTGATGACGGTGAATAACGCTGCCGTGACCGTTTGGGTGCGCGTGTGTGACACCTGCTTTCAGTTCTTAAAAGTGGCATTGCGGGGTGAGACGGCAGCTGGCGGGCAGGGGGTGGGGGGGTAGTTTTGGTTTCTCTACGTCCTGCCTTCAGCCCTTAAGTCGCCGAGTTAATCACTGACAGTTTGAGGAAGTGGCCTCTCATCGAACCATTTCCCTCTTCCACGGTTTCAACTTTCTCTTTCACACACAGCCCACGCCCGAGAGTGACGAGGAGGAAGGAGCCGTCCGGTGATGCACACAGAAATTCCACCGGCCTCCACGCGTCGCCGTGAGTCACATCCCCAGCCCGGCCGGAGCCCGCCTCATTTTGCCTTGGCCGCTCCCGGGAGAGCGCACGGCCGGCCGGCCTGCGGGGCGGGAGGAAGATGACAGACGGTGAGTTCGGGTACACACTGTCGCTGGCCCAGGACTACGTGAGGCACGTCCTGCAGATCCCGCAGCCCGGCCCGGCCGCCAGCAGAGTGTCCCAGGTCCTGAGGGACGTGGCCTCCTCTGTGCAGGGGGAGGTGGAAAAGAACTTGAAACCATGCTTGGACAGCTTTGACGTGGGGTCCATCGACACTGCCAGAACCATCTTCAATCAAGTCATGGAAAAGGAATTTGAAGACGGCATCATTAACTGGGGAAGGATTGTGACCGTATTTGCCTTTGAAGGCGTTCTCTCCAAGAAGCTCCTCAGGGAGCGAACTTCCCCGGACGTGGATGCTTCTAGGGTTTCTTACTTTGTGGCAGAGTTCATCACGACAAACATGAGGGAGTGGATAAGACAGAATGGAGGCTGGGTATGTACAGTGGGAACCTTGTTCACTGCTTTTACCCGTGACGGAGGGATGCACGGTTTCTTGCTAGATGTTAAAAATCCACTATTTTCTTTGGGTGACTTGTTTTTAAAGTTTCTCGTTTTTAAAACAAGAAGACATTTCTGGCTCCTTTCCAGATAGTCAGAGCTCTGTGGTTGGAAGATACGTGTGCTTGCCATGTTCCTTCCTAACAGCGTGAAGGGTTGCGGCTGAGTCAGGGAGCCACGCGGCATCTCCCCGGTCCGCGTCAGCAGCAGATCCCAGTCAGGGTGAGCCCGGCTCGCAGCTTTAGTCTGTAGGAGCTGCTGTTACATTTGGGTAGTTATTATGTTGCAAAACACAGGTACATCTTTGCAAATTCATTGTTTACAAATTGCTTTTCTTGGTCAGTTTTCTAATAGAACAAACTCTAGCTGTTAAAGCCTGTTGATAAAAAACTAATGTGCTGTGCCACCAGCTATAGAAGCTTTATTGGGGAATTTCCAAACTACAATTCACTTTATTATCAAAACCTCAAAAAGCCCAGAGTGGAGGTGGAGAGAGCTTTGTCAGAAATCACTGATTAACGGCTTTTCACAGCTGGATGCTCGTTGTTAGACCCGATGCACTTCAGCCTTTCCTGAAGCTCTCCTGTCTCCGAGGAGCCTCGCCTGCAACCCCCCGGGCTAGCCTTCTTCTCCGCCTAGTGACATGGGCCCGCTGTTATCTATCAATTACATTACAGGCAAATCTTGCCTAATGAATGTATCCACAGAAATTACAAAATATACACAGTGTTTTTTGGGGGAGGCTCAGGGCTCAGTCAGTTAAGTGTCTGACTCTTGATTTCAGCTGAGGTCATGATCTCAGGCTCGTGGGATCGAGCCCCACATTGGGCTCCGGGATGAGCATGGAGCCTGCTTAGGGTTCCCCCTCCTTTGGCCGCTTCCCCCACCTGTTTCTCTCTCTCTCTTAAAAAAAAAAAAAAAAAAAGGCTCTTTAAAAAAAAAGAAAAAGAAAAAGAAA
Organism: Lontra canadensis; assembly: GCF_010015895.1. NCBI lineage: Eukaryota > Metazoa > Chordata > Mammalia > Carnivora > Mustelidae > Lontra > Lontra canadensis. The sequence goes on from NW_022631088.1 coordinate 6,795,397, forward strand.
ATATAATATTGTCAAGAGTTCTACACATGCTGCTGCCCGTACACACCGTGGAGGGTCTGGCCAGGTCGGGCTGGAGGAGTTCTCTGTAATTTCCACTTTGCACCCCAAATAGTACGTTCCCGGGCACGTCCACTCATGCTCCCCCCCGGGGGTTTGGATGGCCACGTCCACTTCTCAACGCACCAGGTCCTTGCTGTCCAGAGAGGCTCAGCGACGTTGCCCCCCCCAGCTGACCGCTCCTAATCTCCCCTTTCCGTTGGGTTAGGAGACGCTCTCCAACTTCCCGTTTTAGTTCCTGCTTCCTCGGCTGCCCGCGAGGCCGCGCACTGTCCACACCCTTACTGACCTCTCACAGTTCTTAGGGAATATAGCCCATTTACGCTCTTCACCCATTTTCCTACGTTTTGTCTTTTTCTCATCAATTTGTAGCAGTTCTTTCTTGTATGTTTTTATTTTCAAATATTTTGATCTATGAAAGATGTATTTTATATACTATTTTATATGTAAAATATACTTTTATATATTATTCTTATATATGTGGTAGATATCTTCTGGTATGTTAACTGTCTTTTGAAAGTATAGCTGCTTTCCTTTATTATAAATGTTTTGTGAATTTTTTATTTATTTTTCAAAGATTTTACTTCTAAGTTAACTCCACACCCAACTTGGGCTCAAATTCACGACCCCGAGGTCTAGAGTTGCACGCTCCTCCGTCCAGGCCAGCCAGGCAACCCGTTGTTATAAATGTTCTAACCCTTGGTGGGGTCACATTGTATGTGATGTCCCCCACATCGTCCCTTCCTGTGTGGTGACGGGGTGTCTCTTGTCCCTGACTCTTATGGACTTGGAGCTGAATGGAGCCTGGGCGTGGAGGGTCCCGTTGCCCCCCAGTCAGCTGTGGGAAGCTCTGCTGGCCACAGACGTAGGTTTCCGTGAAGGCAACGCTTATCTAGCACGGGGGCCCGCGTGCGAGCGTCCCGTGGCTCACACCGGTACTCGTCACCCACACAGTGATGACTGTTCCTTAAAAATGCAGCTTCTCAACGACACACACTGTGAGCTCGTGGAACTCATCTTCAGTGGGGGCGGGGACGGTCTCTGAGAATTTCCAGAAATGGACTCGTCTTCCAGGGGTGGCCCAGGTGTGAGTGACGCACAGACTCACACTTGTGCCCGTGCGCACACTCAGCGTTCACGGGGCTCCTCGGTTTCAGAGGGCTTAGAGCCGCGAAGAGCTTAGGTCTTGGGCGTGGCACTTCCGTGGTCGCACGAAGGAGTGGCCGAGATACCTGAGTCAGCACTAGCTCGGCCACGTGAGACCTTCCTCCCCGAGACGCTGACACTGCGGTCCGAGCGAGTGAACTGAACACAGGAAGGGTTCATCTTGGGGCAGATGGCTCAGTCACACGCCCGCTCTGGTAGAGTCTGGATTTTCAGATGGGCGAGATCGCTCTGCAGAAGCCCAGGGTCCACCGTCCCGTCTGCTGTCACCCAGACTGCTAGAACGCATGTCAACAAGGCACGGTGAGAAGAGCCCTCAGCACGCGGCCACAGAACACGTGTAATTCCATGGCGCTCCAAGCCTGAGAACTCGTGGGGTGACACAGCACAGGTTCTCCGAGCACCTGGGCTGGAGGCCAGGTGCCAGCACCCAGCGCCCCCGGGACGCCAGCGAGTTAGCAAACCTTAGGGCCGCGTGTCCTCGTCTGCAATACGGGGGAACGGGGCCATCGATGCCCGGAACTGCTGTCTGGATGAAATCGGTCACTCGTATGCCCGGAGCTCCTAGGACAGCTTCCGCAGGTGTCTGGTCCCATCGGGATCGTGGTCGTCAGCAGAGCTTGGACTGCGACGTCCCTGCTCAGCCACACTGAGTTTTCCTAAGTTCCAGGCCCTGCAGTTAGACCGGAGTCCCCACGGGAACAGGGAAACGGGGACCCGTGTGTCAGTTGTGTGGTTGTGTGAGGGGTCAACTCACACGTTCTTTCTCATGCTCATCAGTGTGAGTGACTGCCCTCCCTCCTCCCTTCCTGCCTCCCTGCTTCTCTCCCTTTTCCCCTTCTTCTGTCCGGTGCTGCTCGCCTCTCTTTCTCTTCCCCTACCACGTGTGCGGTTCCCTCCTCTTACCCCCCTGCCAGTGCGGATGGCCGAGAGTGGAGGGGCTCCGGCCGGTCCGGTGGGAGAGCTGCTGCCATCTTTCGTGCATAAAGGCTGGGCCTTCACATCCATGAGGACCTGCAGAGAGGAAAGGCTGGGCGCACCCCTCCCCGCCCATCGAAACTGGGATCTGAATCCTGGCTTTGCTCCTGGTGTGACCCCGAGTGAGTGAGGCCCCCTGCAGAATGCGTATCACATGACAGAACAGAGATGCATCGTGTCCGCACTGTATGAGGGGAACAGTAACGGCTACCTGAGTAGGGGAGTTAGAAGACGGCGGACACTTCTGGAAGAGCGCCTTGTAAAATGCCAAATCCCATGCAACTCTGAAGTGTACATGGGCCATTTCGAGAGGATTGAACACACGACCCTGAGAAGCGGACGCACAGAAAGCCCCCTCCAAGGCCGGGACGCGCAGGCGCTGCTGGGACTTTCCAGAGTGGAGCGGAGACGCGCGGCCCCGGTGCGGCGGCCGCTGGTGTTCCTTGAGCCTCTTGCTGGGAAGAGCCGTCTGGACCAAAGGACGTGCAGAGACGTGCACGCGAGCGAGTCGGTGTCCCGTTGGCACGAGGAGCTCATGGTGAGGGGACGGATTCTCCAGGAACCCCTCAATCCGTGGATTCCCTCTGCGGGTCAGCTCGGTCCTCTGGGATTTTAGCTGGAGATTTAAGATCATTTCACGAAAGGGGACATGCGCCTCCCTGAGAGTCCTTCCGGAACACTCTCTGACCCTGGGCATCACCCTCCACCCCCAGACCCTACATCACGTTCATCAGGGAGTCCTGTTGGCAGGACCTGTTCTGTTTCCCACTCCCGTCCTCGCCCTGCCACGGCCTGCTTCCCACGTGGCAGCCAGACTGGGAACCATCCTGTGCTGGCCTGGTCTGAACCCTCCCCAGCACCCCAATCACCCGGGCAGCAAGCACCACATACCCAGTACTGACCGCTGCACTCAATCCCCGTCGGTGCTCGCATTCAAGGACCCCCTCCTGCGCACTCTCGGCTCCAGCCTCCCTGGATAACTAAGCACCTCCCCGCCCTCCCCCCCAGGGCCTTTGCACTGGCTCTGGCCACTGCCGGAACGACCGCCCCCCAGAGCTGTGCGCGGCCCGCGGCCCTCCTGGGGGCATCTCCCTCAGCCGCCCACATCTGACGGCACCCCCATCGCTCTGCCCCAGGCCCTGCTCCAGGATGCGGGTCCCCGTCCCAAGCCTAGTGAGCCCAGGACTCTGCGTGTTCATTCACCAGGCTGCTCCCAGCCCCTGAAACAGTGCCTGGCGTGTGGCTGAGGGTCAGCAAGTATCTGTCGAGAGAATAATGAAGAGTCACTAGAGAAGCGTGTGGACACCTCCTGGTACTTTGCTGGCTCTGAGCAATTCTGAGGGTCTGGTTTTCTTTGAATTATGGACGCAGGATATTATTTTACACTTGAGGCTTTCTTGAAGCCAAGGTAGCTGAATTTAATAGAAAGTATTCCCAGGAAGAACCAGATCTGGGCACTCCTTGCTTATTACTGCATTACTGACAGGATATTGAACCCCTAGTTCTGTATCTATCCTCATGTAATTTTTTTTTAAGAGGGAGACGGAGAGAACAGGACCAGGGTGGGGCAGGGCAGCGGAATCGCAGGAGAGAGAATCTTAAGCAGGCTCCAAGCTCAGCGTGGAAGCAGACGTGGGGCTCGATCCCAGGACCCTGCGATCATGACCTGAGCCAGAACCAAGAATTGGGCGCTCAACTGACCGAGCCACCCAGGCGCCCCACAGAATGGTTCTAAGGTACAAATCGCATCACTGAAAATATACGTGTGACGGAAGAAAGATCATTCCCACCACTGAACGTGTCCACACGTGTCCACCATCCGTCATCCCAACGAAGGTTCACGTGACAGTCTCGCACGTGACTTCCCGAGTACTTCCAGCCCTGCCTCCCCAGCGCCAGACTGACATCTCCAGCGTCTGCAGAATATCCCACCCACTTCACGCATCCTGATTCCTTAACCAGCTCCCAGCTGGTAGACCCTTGGGTCGCCTTCCTTCGTAGAAACACTTCCCGACTGGCCCCAGGACCCATCTCTGAAGACGGGCAGACCGAGACTGTGTGCGGACGGTCACACTGCCCACTCGGACGGAGGACATCACTGGCCTCGGCCTGCAGGCCTCTACGCCCGAACACACGCTCCCCATCCCTGCGCCCCAGATCACGGCAGCCACCGTCCTGCTTTGCCTTTGTGATTCTGACTGTTCCGAGCTCTTCGTGTACATGGGGTGTGCAGTATTTGTCTTCTCGTGATGGGCTCGGCTCACTGAGCATCACATGCTCGAGGCCTGTCCCCAGGGCGGCTGGGGTCAGAACGTCTCTCCTTCTTAAGGCTGACCAGCGTTCCACCCTGGGGATGTGCGCGTCTGGGTGATCCGCGCATCGGTCACGGACGGTTGCTTACAGGCTCAGCTACTGTGAATTCTCTCCTTTTAATTGTAGCTTTTCATAGCTTTTCTAATCTTCTTAGAGCCGAATTCGTCAGTTTCCCCGCGTTGGCTCTCTTTGGTGGAGAAGCGGAATGTTATGTGAGACGTTGACTGCCCCATCGTCACAGACAGTGATCCCGGTCGTGGTGGCAGCAGCCGTCTGGCGGTGCCCCGTTCCCGTGGGCTTCATGAATCCTGGGAAGGGAAGCAGTGAGGGGCGCACATACCTCCAATGAGAAGCGTGTGCGTGTGTGAGTCTGGAGAGAGGGAGCAGCCTGTCCCCCTGGTTAGGCCGGATGTCGTGTCTCAGAGCAGGACCACACCTGACACACGCATGAGCAGAAGCTGCCTTTCTTGGGCGACACTTTGCCTGGGAAGTGCTCCCAACAGTGTTAGTCTGTGCTCTGGCCACGCTCAGGCAGACGGTGGCAGGCATGGACCAGCGGGCCTCTTCCAGTTGCCCGAGATACGCTGCGTGTCCTTTCCCATGTGGTCACCTACGCCAGCAGTGGCGTGAAGGCCCCTCACCCCAGAATCCGGACCTTGCTGGAGGCTGACCAGCACACCGGGGGAACACTTAAAAAATGATTCCAACAGTTTTCTGATTCTTTGGGTGGTTGTTTGGAAGCTCATGGAATGAAAAGAATGGGGTTTGCCTTCCCTTCCAGGTCCAGGAGCTAAGGTCGGTGACCTCAGGCCACTCACGTTCTCTGCGGCCTCGGTTTCCTCGTTTGTCAAAATAAGAGCAGGTGTTAGGCTGGGTGATCTCAGAAGTTCTGTGCAGTCAGGACGCTCTACAATCACAGTCCAGAATTACAGTGCGCAGTTCACACTGTTGTTTTAAAACTGTGATCGGAGATGGAATGAATCAGGATAGAGACAACCAGCTCTTCTCGGGCTCAGAGGCCCTGTTGCACCCGGCTTTATCGCTAGCCCCTGTCCTGTTTACAAACATCAGTGCACAGTTCTACGTCAGACAACCGAAAAAGAGGAGTGAGACTTCCTGTCCTCCAGAGCTGTGCTGTCCAGCATGCGGCCGATGGACACTTGAGATGTGGCTGGGCTGATTTCAGATGGGCTCTAAGTGCAAAACACACAGCGTATTGCAAAGCATTTGGGCAAAGAATGTAAAACAGCTCAATAATTTTTGTATTGATTACATATTGATATCATAATATTTTATTTATTTATTTATTTGAAATCATAATATTTTAGATAAATATATTCTTTAAATTAACTTTACGTGTTTCCTCTTACTTTAGAAATGTGGCTGCTACAAACTTGAACTTCCCTCTGTAGCTCGCGCTGTGTTTCCATTGGAGGTCACTGCTCCCAGCGATGGTGCGGATGGATGGGGGGAGACCCGTGCGGGTGCCGATGAGACTACTGTCTGCTTTAGTGAAGTGGCAGTTTCTTTGCTTTTCATCCCTCTAATCTGTCTCATGATTTTTTTTCTTTTTTTAAAAGATTTTACCTATTCACTTGACAGAGATCACAAATAGGCAGAGAGAGAGAGAGAGGAGGAAGCAAGCTCCCTGCTGAGCAGAGAGCCCGACGCTGGGCTCGATCCCAGGACACCAGGATCATTGCCCGAGTCGAAAGCAGAGGCTTTAACCCACTGAGCCACCCAGGTGCCCCTGTCTCGTGATTTTTAAACTGTGAAATTTATTCCCCAACAGGAGGACGGCTTTGTAAAGAAGTTCGAGCCCAAGTCCGGCTGGCTGACCTTTCTGGAAGTTACAGGAAAGATCTGTGAAATGTTCTCTCTCCTGAAGCAATACTACTGACCGGCCCACAGGGACACTCCCGGTTGTGAAACCCGCCTTGTTCCCTTGACTTCTACAAAAACGTTGCCAACACTTACTTCTATTTCTAAATAAACAAATTTGGTTATGTAACTTGACGTTTCCATGTGATGGAAATTTTGTTCTCGTTTTAGTGAATAAATTGTGTATTTGCTTCAGTGCGTCATCTGTGTCCGGCCTGTGTCCTAGTGGAAGGGTGAAGCTCAAGACAGGGGCAGGTACTGAATCGAGAGGACGAGGGCAGGAAGGGGACGCCTTTCCTGCCCCGTGGCTGACTTTCTGGAGGCTGCGCCCGTTACCCAGAAGTCATTTTCTGTGTCACTCGTGGAGACCACGTGGGGGCGAGTCTGCGTCCTGCTCCCCTGTGGCCCTCGTGACCCTGGGTGCAGAGGGGTTTCCTCTGCTGCCCGCCCCCACCGACCCTGCTCCGTGGCCCACCGTTCAGAGAGGACAGATAGACGGCAGTGACAGATGCAGGACACTTGGTAGTCAGAACAGACACTTTGGTCAATGACTCATTTTTGAACCATTATTCAACTTTCCCCTTAAAAAAGTTCACAAATTAGGGGGTACCTGGATGGCCCAGTTGGTGACTCCTGGTTTCAGCTCAGGTCATGATCCTGGGGTCGTGAGCTCAAGCCCCATATTGGGCTCTGCCTTCGGTGGGGAGGCTGAGGATTCTCCCTCCCTCCCCCTGGGCACCGCCCCCGCACACCAAATAAAGACATTTTTTTAAAAGTTCATAAATGAGAAAATTATGTCTTTTGTTACATCCAGAGTTCCAATGGCAGGTCAGCAACTTTGACGGCAGGACGGGAGCACCACACTTTGTTCCAGACCTCCCCATGCTTCCTTGTCATCCCCTGACGGTCTCTGTCCCAACCCCTGCCCCTCCCCAGGGCTTCCATCACCTCACTTAGGGAGTAGCCGATCTAATACAGAATCGAGACTTGCTCTCAGGCTCTGGGCCTTCTCCCAGGGGATGTCAGCTGATTCAGGCTTCACTTCCCCTGTGATTCTTTTTTTAAAGCTGATTTGAAGAGAGCCCTTCAGAAACCACTCGTCCTGCAGTGGAGGTCTACTGCACAAGCCCGCACGGAGATTTCACACGCAGGCTCTCAGCCCTAGTCTCGTGCTCCCCACGGCCGCTGCGGAGTAGAGACCCGGAGAACCAGAGAGTTTCTTATTTTATTGTACTTTATTTCATCATGACAAGTGCACTCCCTCATCCCCATCCCGTTACCCCCAGCATGCCCCCACCTCTCCTGTGGTGGCCATCAGTGTGTTCTCTGTAGTTACTAGTCCCCCCGGGATCCTGAACAATGTGGGTTAGGACACCGGGGCAAGTCAGGAGGACAACATTTTTGGCAGAAGTCACTCTAGCTGATTTATCAAATCGCACCGGAGAGCCAAGCACCTGGGCCCTGGGGCGTGCGTCTGTCTGGAACAGGGAGCATCTCTACCTGTTGTTTCCCTCGGTGCTCCCGGCCCCTGCTCAGTGGGGGGAGTTACCGTCCTGTTCCTGTGAATCAGAACTAAGTGCCAAGTCATGAATGGACAGAAAGGGAAGTGTGTGTGTGGGTATGGCTACCTGAAATACATTTGCACAAGAAACCGCAAAGCCTGTTTTTGTTTGTTTGTTTTTAAGAGCTTGAGAGCATGAGTGGGGGGTAGGGGCAAGGAGGAGGGAGAGAGAGACTCCCCAACACGGGGCTCGATCCCAGGACCCGAGTGGAAATCAAGAGCTGGACGTTTCACCAACTGAGCCCCCCACGTCCCCCTAAACCCAGGCTTTTATGCCACAACGATCTCATTAACGGAGTAAAAACTGCTGGGAAGGGAGGAAACTTCTGGTTGGTTGTGACCTGGCCTTTCAAACTACAGCTCCGTGTGTGTGTGTGTGTGTGTGTGTGTGTGTGTGTGTGTTTAAGATGTTATTTATTTATTTGACAGAGATCACAAGTAGGCAGAGAGGCAGGCAGAGAGAGAGGAGGAAGCAGGCTCCCCGCTGAGCAGAGAGCCCGATGCGGGGCTCGATCCCAGGACCCTGAGATCATGACCGGAGCTGAGGCAGAGGCGTTAACCCACTGAGCCACTCAGGCGCCCCTCCCTGTGTGTTTTATTACTGAAAAAATACGGGGGGTGGGGGGCGGGGGCGGGGCAGGTGCTTTGATCCTCATCTCTTCCCCAATGCCACACAGAAAGATGAAAGTGAAACAAATACAGACCTAAATATAAGGGAAAACTATAAAAACCCCAGAGGAAACACAGAGAAAATCTTCACAACCTTGGAGCAGGTAAAGCTTTTTAGGCACAACACAAAAACATGCACCAGAAAAGGAAAAAAACCCAAAAACCTAAAAACTTTCTCTTATAAAGACAATTTAGAACTATATCCCAATAAAGGTGTTCAACTCAAAATCGCAAGGCACAGATGGGGAGGCAGCACGTCACAGCCGCACCTGGCGGAGGCCCTGCAGGGAGCGTACGTAACACGTACAGTTCAGTGACCACACAACCGCCAACCCAGTTTAGAAATGGACGCCAGCCCGGAGCACACAGCTCGGGAGAGCAGGAGGCCGGGTGCGCCCAGGAAAGACGCCAGACGCCACTGGTCGCGGCGGAACTCGCGCTGGACACACCATGAGACACGCACGGTCCCAAACAGCTCCCTCGGGAAGGACCGACAGCACCAGGCTCCGAGGAGACACGGAGCCGAGGGTCTCTCGTGCGCGACGGGCACAGGGAAAACTGTATGTCTTTGGAAAGCAGCACTAGAGACTCTTCTCACCGGAAACACACAGTGACCCCAGGGCCACTCGACAGAAGTAAAACACGTCCACCGTATCCCCTGCCGTGTCACTCACACCGGCCCAAAGACCGGAGACAACCCAAGCACTTCACACACTGCACATGTGTGCGTGTCTACGTTAGGGGCTGTGACTCGGCAAGCACCGGGCGCGGGGGACCGGCTTGTGCGAGGGGTGGAGAAAGTCAACCGCGTGTGAGTGAAAGCCGCTGGTCACGGAGGAGCACCCCGTGGCTGCGTCGTCCGCAGGAAACCAGAGCAGGTCGGACGGGCGGTGGCGGAGAGTGGATGAGGGGCTGCCCCGGGCTGGAGCTGGGGCCTGGCGGGAAAGGTCTTCCTGGGCTGGTGAGACTGTCCTACACCTTCAGGGAGGTGTGTGCCCTTGTCAGAACTCACAGAGTGGGGGCACCTGGGTGGCTCAGTGGGTTAAGCCTCTGCCTTAAGCTTAGGTCACAATCCTAGAGTCCTGGGATCGAGCCCCGCATCGGGCTCTCTGCTCAGCAGGGAGCCTGCTTCCTCCTCTCTCTCTGCCTCTCTGCCTACTTGTGACCTCTTTCAAATAAATAAATAAAATCTTTAAAAAGAAAAAACGAAAACTCACAGAGACGCTCACTTAGGACAGGGGCATTTTAGTATAAATTACATGTCAACGTAGTTGGATTTTAAAAAGCCCTTTTTTTTGCAAAAGAAAAAAAAGAAGAAGAAGAAAATAGACCCTCGCTAGAAATAACGCGCACTAAGGGAAAGTATAAAAGGAAAGAAATAAGATCACCCCAAATACGACTAATGTGGAACGCCATCGGGATGCCTGGGGGGCTCAGTGGTGAGGCGCTGCCTCTAGGTGTGGCTTGGGTCACGGTCACCGTGCGCTCAGCACCGCATCTGTCTGTTTGTCCCTCTCCCTCTGCCTCCCCCACCTGAGCTCACTCTCACTCTCTTTCTAAAATAAATAAAACGTAAAGAAAAAATAAAGCGGATGCTACGAATGCTCAGATAAAATCACGAAGCACTATTGCTGGTGCCCTGGTCACGTACAAGGACGTTGTGGTTTCGTCCTAACGCCTGCGGCCACCCTGCCTGGCCCTCTGCGTGGGCGGCCCTCCCTGCATTTTGGCTGCAGACCCATGATAGCTTCGGTGGCCTGTTTCCAGCACCTTCTCCCGCGGACTTTCCCACATGTGGTCCCCTCTGCTTCGCTAGTTGGTCCCCTTGTTCAGGCTTACTTGCCCTTCCCAGTCCACCTCAGAGGTCGCTGTCTCAGGGATGGCCCTGCCCGACGAGGTTCCGCTCTCCTGCCACCTCCCCAAACACCGCCATCTCAACTAGAGTTTTCTGTTTGTGTGATTTTGACGTCAGCGTGTCTGTTTCCCGACAGACAGCAAGCCCGCTGGGCAGGAACCACGGCTGTCTGCGCTCACCCCCAACACTCACCCCCCCGCCACGTCGAGTCTCGTTCAGAGCCAGGTAAAAGCTCAATGAGCTCTTGTCAAAGAAACACCTGAACAGACGTGAGTTGGTTTGGGAATGTGCGGCCGCAAGGCCGGGGCAGGGCTGAGTGTGGGGTTCACTGACCGCCCCTCCTCCTGCCCCACTCCCTCCTGGCCCCGTGGGGCTGCCCAGACGCCGACTCCCCATCCGGCTCACACGCCGGGCCTGAGCGTGAGCTGTTCCCCCACAGAGGCCTGCATCGTCCCCACCGGCCGGCGGGGTGAGCTCCTCTCCCGCGTCTGCCCCCCACTCCGTTACGCGTCTCCTCCGGGGTGAACGGCCCTAGCTCCGACTGGGCGTCACGATCTCGGCTCCGGAACTTTCTGCCGAGGGTGCGAAGCTGCTGGCAGGGAAATGTAGCTTCGGTGACTCCACGGAGCAGGAGCATAAGGTCTTTGTTTACCGGCGGTGACTCGGTGGCAGGACGGGCGCGGCTGCGTCGTTTCTGCTGGTGCTGCTGGGCCTTCTGGGATTCAGCGGCCTCAGGCCTGAAGGCAGGATTCTCTACGGCCAACAGCCCAGTGTGGGGATTTCCTGCCTTAACGGAGCAAAGCTAACCGGCCCCCAGGAGAAGCAACCCCGTGGCCAGTGTTTTCTAGAAGCTGTTCTACAGCTCGAGGCTGACGACTTTGCTGTTTGGGCAATGGGAGGACGCACACGCAGGAAGTGTGTGTGCAACACAAGTGCTCTGACACGATCTCAGTCCCAGGGACTTTGCTAGTCTCACGCGTACCCCTCCCCGCAACCGCCTACTCTGCACCTGTCGCGGGGCGCTTTTCTCCCGTCCTCTTGTGACCGTGGAGGGGGCCCACGTGCTGGGGGCTGAGCCCTACACGTGTGGATCAGCCCCCCCACCCCCGCCTCTGCAGAAACATCCCTTCAGCCGCCCTTATGTAAAACCCAACACACAAGCTCTCAGGGACTGCCCTGTTTTTCTGTTTTCATTCAGAGAAAAACTCCTCAAAATAGAGTCCACACTTGCTCTCCAAACTCTCCTCTCACTGTCTCTGGGACCCTAGTATCCGTCAGACTCTCACCCCCACGAGCAAGGTCAAGGATGGCCTCCCCATCCTCAGACTTCTGGCAGGATGACATCGGACACAGCGGGTGTCTCTGCATCGTTAGGGACGTTGGGGACACAGGTCTCTTGGTCCTCCCGGCTTACTGGCCACTCCTCCCATCTCCTTCGATGGATTTTCGTTATCTCCCTGAGCCAACTGCCCGCCCCCAAGTACTGAGGCGTCCCCGGCCGGTCCTCGGCTTCCCTGCTTCCCACACCTGCCCTCCAACTTCCGGAAGCATCCAGCGAGCCGGCCTGACGGGCCCCCGGCTCACACCGCAGCCCGGACTGCGTCCCTGAGCTCCGGACGCAGACGTTCAAGTGCTGACCTGACATCTTCCTACGGGGTATTCCACAAACCTGTCGGACCCCGTCATGGGAAATCCCAGTGCCTGTCCCGCTCCCCAAGCCCGGCACCCCGCATCCTTCGCCCTCTCCGTCCGCTCAGGCAAAGCCTTCAGAGTCTTCAATCCTCTCCTCTCACACCCCGCATGCAGCCCAGCGGGACGTGCAGCTGGTTCCGTCACCACGAGCCGCCCAGGGGTCGGCAGTCCCACCCTCAGCACTGCTACCCTCGCCGCACCGCCGACCACCTCCTGCCTGGGTTTTGCAGGAAGCCCCTCGATGGCCTCGCTTCTGCCCCTCCCAGTGTGCGCCTGACGAGCCGCGAGCGGGAGCCTTCAACAGGCAAGAAAACGTGCACGAGGACGTCTGGGGGATGAGAGGAGCAGCGGAGAGAATACAGTCCGTGGCACCGTGACAGCGTGACAGTGAGGTGACAGATGGGAGCCACGGCCATGAGGAGCGCAGGGCAACGCAGAGGGCAGCTGAGTCACTACACCGTGCCCCCGAGACTGACACGGCACCGTGCGTCAGCCAGGCTCCGACGAAAGGAAAAAGAAAGAAACGTAAGACACTGTGTGGTACCTCCCTCCCCAGAACGGCCGGGGCTTTTCCGCACTCCACGGAACAGCCAGACGTGGCGCATCTTGTTCTGCTGTTCTTACAAGGTTTTCCCCGGCCCGGTTCCCCTGCGAACCCGAGCTCCTCCCCGCCGTGCCCGGTGCACTCTGTGTTCCTCCCCGTCTCCCGACTTCTGCCGGGGATGACGCACGGCTTCCGAGGATAACACACTCGGGGGGACACGGATGGCGGTGACGCGATCATGAGGCCCCATCCCACGCCCACAGTTCTCTGGGGATCCAGAGATCTAAGCCGCGGCCCCCAGTGCTGCAGGTGTGCGCGACGGTGCTCGGCTTCCCGAAGCACAGTCCTTGAGCGAGAGGCAGTGTACGCCTGCCCCACTGTTACTGGTTCTCAAAGACTGGGACCAAACGAGGAAGGCGCTCTTCCCCAAGACAGGCAATGCAGGACCGAAGGAGACGAGGCTCTTCTCTTGTTACAGCGTCTGCGCAGCACACAGAGCCTTCCGGAGTACACGGACGCCCAGGAGAACCACCTCCAGAGTGCGGTAGACGCGTCCCACCAGCATTGAAATCATGGATAAGGGGCGCCTGGGTGGCTCAGTGGGTTAAAGCCTCTGCCTTCGGCTCAGGTCATGGTCCCGGGGTCCTGGGATCCAGCCCCGCATCGGGCTCTCTGCTCAGCGGGGAGCCAGCCTCCCCGCCCCCGCCTGCCTCTCTGCCTACTTGTGATCTCTCTGTCAAATAAATAAATAAAATCTTTAAAAAAACACAAAACACAAAGAGACAAATGAAAACCACCCCCGTCCTCCGGACGCAGCACCTAGGCCTTATCTCCTGCCTCTCTCTGCCCAGGAGGCTCTCCAGCCATCTCTCGGTTTCTCTGGAACGCCCCACGGTTGTTTCCTCTAGGGCCTTTGCACATCATTGTTTCTTCTTAGAAAATTCTCTCACCTCCGCTGTGGGGTTAGTGCTTACTCAACCTCAGGATGTCAGCGGGGAGGCCACTTCCTTGTGTGGGGGGCGGAGCTTGTGATGAGGGAGGAGCCGCGGCCATCAGACCCCGGAGCTGTCCAGACGGACGGAACGATGTGTGCAGGCTGACTGTACTGTCTGCCCAGTCGTTGTTGTTCTTCCTGCGAACGGCCGCTTGGTTTACACACTAGGCTGTGGCAGTGTGTCCTGAACTTTAATAGGAGTACAAATCACCTGGGGATCTGTTAAGATTAAAATACAGATTCAGGCCCAAGACCCTGCGTGCCAGACGAGGTTCCCGGTGGTGCCGATGTTGCTGGCTCACGGACCGTGCTCGAAGTAGCAGGCATGGGTAGATGCACGGCGTTCTGGTGTGCTGATGGAAATTGTCTTGGGTCTATACACGTAAGAATGAGGCCATGTGTGTAAGTGAATTCAGTGTGTGCTTCCTTCCTGACAGTGGAAACTATTCATTTCCGCTCCTCCTTCTTCACACCTGCCCGTCCTCACCCACTTGCAAGTTTCCACACAACCTGCCGGATGGAACGTGTGCAACCAGCTCGGTGTCACGGACGCGAATCAGTGGGTTTTCTTGGTGACATTATGAGTTTTCTTGTTAGATTTCTGGAACGGCTACCTGCCACGTAGAGCTGAGGGGGCCACCCTTTTCTGAATATTCCCTAGTGTGTCCAGTCGCTTGGCACTCAGCTGTGGTCTGACCGGTGCAGAGCGTGTGGGCTCTTTCCTCCGGACCCCGACTTCCAGCAGAGCTCGAGGTTTTCCCAGATTCAGCCGGCTGCTCCCCCACTGAGTTTGCTCTGACCCAGCATCCCCCAGCACCCACGCCGTCCCAGGCCCAGGGCTGAGCACCGAGGATACAAGCCACTGCTACCCACGGCCCCAGGCTGACAGTCCCTGGAGGCTGGGACACAGCTGGGACAGAGGAGGCGGGTTAGCATGGGTTTTGGAGGTCCCGATTTCTTTCACATAGCAGCCCCCCACGTAGTGAGCCTGGGCGAGCCACGTGGCACGTCCAAACCTATTTCCTGTTCCGTGAAAACATCACAGTAACATCAATGTCACAGTTTCCAGGCCCAGGACTCCACGCAGGATGAAGCAGAGCAGCCTCTGGACCCGCCTGCTGTCGCCAACGTGCTCCTCTCGCTCTGACGGCCGCTCGCCTCTGCCCTGGACCGGGCAGGCTGCTGCGCACCCCGACAGTCTCCTCGCGCAGCCCTGCTGCAAGGACCATGGGCGATGCTGCCAGGGAGTTGGCGGGAGGTTTCACGTCAAGCACCAGAGAGCGCACAAGCGAGGAAGTCCCTCCTGGACGTTTCCAGAGCTCCTCTCCCTGGCAGGTGCCTCTAGGGACTTATCTCCCTTTCTCTTCCCTCCAGTGCATGGGAACCCACTGCGTTAGCTCCGCCACGGGCTCTGTTTGACTCCCCCCTTCCCTCTGGGAACCGACGGATGCGCCTCTGCCCGTCTTACACACCACAGGTTAGGGGCCATCTTTCTGTGATTGTGGCTTTCGGTCCATGACCCAAGTGCCCAAGTCAAAGTATTTCTTCTTAAAGAAAGGTCATAGGGGCGCCTGGGTGGCTCACTGGATTAAGCCTCTGCCTTCGGCTCAGGTCATGATCCCAGGGTCCTGGGATCGAGCCCCACATCGGGCTCTCTGCTCAGTGGGGAGCCTGCTTCCCCCCCCCCCACCTCTGCCTGCCTCTCTGCCTACTTGTGACCTCTGTCTGTCAAACAAGTAAATAAATAAATCTTAAAAAAAAAAGAAAAAGTAAGAAAGGTCATATACATGGTGCTTTCCCAGGAGGACTTCTGGTGAATAAACGTTCTCCCTCAGTGCACTGGGACAGCTCTGCGGTCAGCCATGCCTGGGGGTCTTGGGCAGCACAGCGCACAGCGCCAGGGAGCAGACGGCAACAGGACCACACGGGTCACTGAGGGGTGAGGGAGCAGGGTCCAATGATGACAGGCTTTCACCAGAGGAAGGTTCTAGAGACAGTGATAGGATGAGAGTGTTTTCTTCCTAAGAAGGGAAGTATGGGAACTGGGTTGTAGGAGACTTTGGTCACTGGGAGAGGAGTTAGGAGCTGCTGTAACAGGTGGTTAGGAAACGTGTGTTGACGTACACTTGGGTCAGTGAAAACTTCTAGTTTTTTCACAGGATCATCTCTCCCATCCCATGCTTCCACCAAGTTTATTTACTTAAAAGGTTTTTTGAACTAATTTTAATCTTACAGAAAAATTTGCAAAAACAGACTTCCTGTATACCCTTCATATAACTTCCAATAGCATCCCTCGTAATCACGGTACGGCTTTCTTTCCAAAGAAACTAATGTCGATACCACACCATTACTTAATGTACAAACCACATGCAAACCTTACCTGAATCCCATCGGTTTCCCACCAATGTCCTTTCTCTGGGCTCAATGTCCTTAACTGTCCCATCTCCTTCATCTCCGGTCCCTAAGTTTCTTGGCCTTTCATGACCTTGAGATTTCTAAAGAGTGCTGGTCAGGTGTTTAGAGAATGTCTCTCAATTTGGGTTTGATGTTTTTTCATGATTGAGGCTTTCCTGATTTTTCTGTTAGGAAGGAATACCACATAAACGAATTTGTGTCCTTTTCAGTGGGCCATATTAGGGGGCACATGTGTCTTATCACATGTTAACATCCATTAAGTATCTTATGTGGCGATACTTCGAGACCACAAAAACGATCTTTTTTTTTTCTTTTGCCCGCTGATTTTAGCCCCTATCAATGGTTCTTGCCTGCACTGATTGATTTTAAGTGCAAATTTTGCCTAACGTGATTCTCAATTTCCACCATTCCTTCGACATTTATTAACTAGAATTATAGGACAAGGAGCTATGTCTACTTGTTATTTTATTTATTTATCATTATCCATTTATCAATCACTATGGACCATGGATATTTATTTTATTTCATGGGTTATAGAGTAAAATTACTATTTTGTTGCTCAAATTGTCCCAGCTTAGGCTGCTGGGAACTCCAGTTTGGGTCCCGGCTCCCTTCTGATGCGCTCCCTTCTGCTGGGATCACTTCCTTACCATGTGGCGCCATGAGCTGTTCCAGGCCCATCTTGCTCCTGCCTCAACGCTGGAAGCCCTATTCCTTGTTGGAGAACGACACTCAGAAACCAAGATCTGGACGCTAGATTTCATTGCTCTGGAGGGTCACTGCTTCTGCGTGCTCTCACGGACAGAACTAGGGAACGTAAGTCCGTGCATCAAATGTACATCTCTATTTCTCTGTCCATTTGTGTATCTATTGAAAATCACAAATTTATACCAACACTTCCCATTCCAAGGCAACATAACAGGGCTCATTCCAACCTTTACTCCTTCCTTATTTGTACTTGTTTTTCCTGACGGGGAGACACTGGCACTCTCATTATCTATGACGTATTTCCTTATTTGCTCAGTTCTGGAACAAGATAAAGTAGTTTCACAATTACTGATTTACAACCCGATGAGAAATGAATGTCTTAACTGGAGTGCGCTGTCAGGGTACAGCTGCCTCGGCCCCCACTTTTACAGGGGACAGTCAGAATGCTGCCTCCGGAAGTTACTTAAGTCGGTTCTTTCCTCCTCTTCCGTTTGTGGTAGGTCAACCAGCACAGCGCACGTCTGTTTCGTCCCACTTGCCCTGTTCCTGGCTGTGCGGACGTGTGCATGCGGGTGTTGGCGTGGTTCTGAAGATCAGAGCTACCCAGACCAGTGTCATCGAAGAAATGTCGTTGTCCCCGTCACTGGGCTACTCCCTTACCACTGCCCCACCCTAACCCTCACCCATGCCCTATGGGGACCCATCGTTTGTTTCCAGTTTATATTTACTGCATTTTTTTTCTTTCGGAAATGAGCAGATAGGTGTAGATTTTCTTTTATGCTGTTTTTTATTTCATGGCGATATAATGGACATTAAAATCACCCTTTTAAAATGCACAATTCAGCAGTTTTTAGTTTATGCACAGTGCTTCGCAACTAGCCTCTCCGTGTAACTTTAGAACATTCTCATCACCCCAAAGAGAAGCCCCGTACTCCCGACTCAGCCCTGGGCGACCACTCCCTTACCTGCTGTCTATGTGGATTTGCCCGTCCTGGGTATTTCATACAAATGGACCGTACAGTATGTGGCCTCTGTCACTGGGCCCATCCCCGCTGTAGCGTCCCAGGTTCCCAGGAGCAGGAGGGCTCTTGTCTTTACACCCTCGCCGACACTCTCTGTGTTTCTGATTATAGCCGTGTGTGCATGTGCGCGCGCGCGCACTGAGTCCCTTTGTGGTTTGGGTTTGCAGTTCTCTAAGGACAAAGGATGCTGCTATCTTTCTCCCTGCTTTGTAGCCATCTTAGGCGGAGACTTCTCTGTACTGAAGTCTCTGGCCTGTTTAGATGACCTTCTTTTACTGCTGAGTCGTAAGGGTTCTTTACATAGTCTGGATTTAATTCCCTTGTATATGCGATGGTGTCCTTTAACGTACTAACATGCTTAATTTTGATGAAGTCTGAATTATTTTTCTTTTGTTGCTTGTGTCTGGTGCTGTAACTAAGGAACCACTACCTAATCCACGGTAATAAACATTTACGCCTACGTTTTCTTCTAAGAGTTTTGTTTCAGCACTTACCTTTAGGCCTTTGATCTACTTTGAGTTAAATTGTGAATATGGTGTTAGGTAAGGATCCCACTTCCTTGTTTTCCACATTCCATCACTGTTTGTTGGAGAAAACCATTCTTTCCCAATAGAATCATCTTGGCTCTCTTTCTCAGGAAAATCAAGTGACCGTGAATGTGAATGTTTATTTCTGGGCTCTCGATTCTATGCCATTTACCTATCCTTCTCTTCCTTATTCCAGGACCACACTGCCTTGATTACTGTAGCTTTGTATTAACTTCTCGAGTTCAGTTCTGTGAGTTTTCCAACTTTGTTCTCTTTTCTCAAGACTGTTTTGGTTATTCTGGGTTTCTTGTTTTACCATGAGAATTTTACACTAAGTTTGTTGGTTTTTGCAAAAAAGCCAAATTTGATATTTGGTATTGCGTTGACTCTACAGATCAGTTTAGGGAGCAGTGCTATTTTAATAGTAAGTCTTCCAACCCATGAATATGGGTTGTCCTTCAATTTATACAGGTCTCCTTTCTCTCAACATTGCCATGTAGTTTCCAGAACTCTAACGCTTGCTAAGCTTATTTCTAAGTATTTTTTTTTATGCTATTGCAAATGGAATTGTTTTTCAAATTTGAGACCCTCTGGATTATTATAAAAATCTGTATTGGGCTTCTCTGGAGAAAGGGAATCAACTGGAGATTTATACATATAGTCTTTTTATGTATAACTTACATCTTGTTATATACACCTATTACTATAGGCATCTAATGACACATGAGATATACATATAAATCTCCTACTTACATTGTCTCCTGTTTTATATATAAGTATATAGTTGACCAATAACCAACAAAGGCAGGAACTGCGTGGGCTCACTTACACATAAGATTTTTCTCTGATACGGTCCAGTACTATAAATGTATTTTCTCTCATGACTTACAACAGTCCCTTCCCTGGCTCGCTATATGGTCAGCACAGTCTGCAACACATACACAAAGTAGGTGTTCATCAACTGTGCATGTGGTCTGCAAGGCTTCCCTCACTGGTGGGGTATTCGTAGTTAAGTTTTTGGAGAGGTGACTGTGTAGTGCTCCGAATGCCCATGTTGTCTGAGGGTCAGCTGTGTGTGTAGCTTGAAGGAACCAGTAGGGCTGGTTCCGCACTTACAAAGGACGGGCGTACGTGATGTTGGAGCCAGCAACATCTCCAGAGCTGTGGTCCTGATTTGAATCCAAAGGCCAGGAGCTGCTGTAGGACCAGAAGAACCAGCAACGCATCCTGTGCGAACAGCGCCAGGCTGGGAGGCCGGTCTCCTATCCTGCGCCCTCGCCGAGCCCCAGTGTACTAGTCCTCACAGCTTTCTCATGGGTTCCTCAGGGTTCCCTGTACACGTGGTCATGCCGTCTGCAGAGAAGATTTACTTCTTTCCAGGCTGGCTGCCCGTTATTATTTTTCTGGCCTAACTGCCCTGGAACCCAACGTTTAAAGAGTTCTTTATTAAAAGAAATTAACCCCGTGTCTGCGGTTTAGGCTGTGCGTATCTCCTCTCGTTTGTCAGTGGTCTTTTGTGTTAGGTGCCATGCAAAGTTACAAGACACTCGTCTGCAGTCGAACTTACCAGTCTTCTCTCTCACCGCCTTTCCCACACTGCCGTTGTGGGGGAACCGCCCTCTCTCCCAGTCTTAGGTTGTACACTACAACCTTCATCCATTTGGAGTTTTTTCTTATATATGGTGGGAGATATGGACATAATTTTACCTTTTAAGAAATGGCTGTCCAGCTCTCCTAGGACCATTTGTTACACAGATGGTGCTGGCCCCGTGACCTGAGATGCCATCTTTGTCATATACTACACTGCCATATGGCTTCAGGTCTATTTCTGAGCTTCTGCTCTATTCCATTGTTCTACTGGGTGGCAATCCCGAACCGTTGCAGTTCCGTGGGTTTTACCGTATGTTTCAAGGTTTGGAAGGGCCGGTTCCCGGGTGGCCTTTCATCTTCTGTTTCGCTGGCTGTGCTCGAATGCTTGTTTTCCCACAGGAACTTCAGTAAACGGTAAAACTGATTAACATAAAACTCACTAAATTTTCTCAACTTCTAATTATTGTACCGTTCAGTCTCCTCATCTACTAAATGACGAACCCCCTCACCTTTTCATCGGCTCACTGGTGTCAACGAGCGAGGGGTCAATCTAGAGTGTAAGAGCCTTTCCGCAACAGAGTCCCTGGGATTACAATCTTCCTTCCTCCCAGTCCAGGTAAACACCTGCAGACGGAGGGAACTCGGGGTCTCCATCTGCTCATTACTCCGGAGGCCCCAGAGCCAGGCACCGAACTGTGAGCACACGCCGGACCTTGACCCTGTCTCGCACTGGGCACTTACGCAAAGTCCTGAATTCTCCAGAGGTGAGCACAAAAGGCACCCGCCGCTGCAACGGTCTGTCCTGTCGCTCAGTTACAAACCGGCTCCCTCCCACCCACTGGAAAAGAAAAAGAGAGAAAAGTGTTTTTCCCAAAAAACCAAAACCCAACAACAATCATGTTCCCTTTAACCAGCAGGTCTGGGCACCCTGTGTACTTCTCTTCGCGGCCCCTGCGCGCTGGTCAGGCCCACCCGGCCGCTCAGGCCCCAAGGCTCACTCACAGCAACCTAGGCCAGCGCCCGGGCCGGCCGCGCCCCCTCCCCGAACCCAGGACGGGCCACAGCGGGCCGGGAAGCTGGGGCCAGGCGGTCACTCGCTCTCTGCCCCGCAGGATACAACCCCCTCCACCGACCCTCCCTCTTCCCTGGGGACGCACGGAGCCCAGAACCTCCCCCGGGCGGCCCTGAGGCCTAACCCTCTCCCGGGGTCCCCCGCCCACTTCGGACCCTTCCCCGGGGCCTCACTGGGCCCGGTCCCTCCCCCTCCCCCGGGCCGCTCCTCCCCCGGATCCTCCCCCGGACCCTCCCCCGGACCCTGCAGACCTCAGACCCTGCCCAGGCCGGGCGGAGTCCCCGGCGGGAGGCGTGCTGGGGGCGGGCGCCCGCGACCCGGAAGCGGGGACGAACACGGGGCGCCCCGGAGATGGCGGCGGCGGCGGCCGTGAGCAGCGCCAAGCGGAGCCTGCGGGCCGAGCTGAAGCAGCGTCTGCGGGCGATGAGCGCCGAGGAGCGGCTGCGCCAGTCCCGCCTCCTGGCCCAGGAGGTACGAGACCGCGAGGGCGGCCACCGCAGCGGACGCCACGCTCGCCGGACGGCCGGCCCCTTTGGGTCGGCGGCCTGCGCAGGCGCAGCTGGCCGGCGCGCGCACGTCCCTCCGCAGGCGCGGGAGGACCCCTCCGGGGGCGCGCACGTCCCTCTGCAGGCGCGGGGAGGACACTCCGGGCGCGCGCACGTTTCTCCGCGGGCGGTTCGGGGGCGCGCACGTCCTTCCGCCGGGGGAGCGTGCGGCTAGGGGGTCGGGGGCAGAGGAGGGATGAGGAGGGTGGAGGTGGATGACAGCCGGCCGAGGTGAGAGCGGGGTGGGGGCAGGAAGCTCCGGCGCGCTGAGCGCGGGCCCTGAGCCGCGAGGGGCCGCCGAGTCCCCGGCAGCGGGACGCGCTGCGCAGAGTCCAGTCTCCTCGGGGACGCGAGCGGAGAAGCGCGCGGCCGGCCCGGGGGTGCCGTGCGCGCGCGTGTACCTGTGCGCTCGCGCGCCGCCGGGAGGGGAGCCCGCGGGGGCGGGGCTACGGCCCCCAGTCAGCCGAGCCGCACGGACTTCCCCGCTATCTCTGCGTGAGCCGCCGCCGGCGCCCGGTCTCGGCCTTCCCGCCCAGTCCCCGACCCGTTCCCGGGGGCGAGATCCCCGCGGGTCACCTCGCCGGCGCCCGCAGGAACAGGGGACCGCGGTGTCACCCGTGTGATGAGCCCCGAGCGAGGGCACCCCAGGGAGACGCGGGCCGCGCACCCGTAGTGGACGATGGGTTCTGTCGGTGAGGGCGGAGCGTGGGCCGGCGCGGGCAGGACCGTCTGGCCCAGGTGGAGGGGACACGGCCTGCGCAGCTCCACAGGTCCCCGTCTAACCTGGCTCCGACGCATTTTATTTTATTTATTTACTTTTAAAGATTTTATTTATTTATTTGAGAGACAGAGATCACAAGTAGGCAGAGAGGCAGGCAGAGAGAGAGGGGGAAGCAGGCTCCCCGCTGAGCAGAGAGCCCGATGCGGGGCAGGACCCTGGGACCATGACCTGAGCGGAAGGCAGAGGCTTTAACCCACTGAGCCACCCAGGTATCCCCACATTTTTTTTAAGCTTTTGTTTTTAATTAATCTCTACACCCAATGTGGGACTTGAATTCACAACCCGGAGATCAGGAGTCAGGTGCTTCACGGACTGCGCCAGTAGGGCGCCCCTGCACGCCCTTTCCATGTAGCCTTTAGGAGAAGCATATGGGAGCATTTTGGGAAACTGGAGTCCGCGCAGTTGAGAACCCGTGCAACCTGGCAACGGGTGGGATGGAGCTCAGAGGGTCCCGGAAAGAAGAGCAGTCCTCGTGCTTGCAGAATGGGGGTTTGACCTCAGTAGGCAGAGGCGCACAAGGCCTGGAGCAGACTTGGGAAAGGCGCGGGGAAGACGAAGATGAGTTGTTTCTCTGTCTGCAGAAGATGAGAGTTTGTAAATCCCGTGTGGAAGTAGTAGCTGTACAGACGCTGAACCAGTAACAGAACAGGGTGACAAGTCAGAGCTGGCATCAGAGTAGAGAAACATTGAAAAGCAGACCCAGGACCCTCCGTCCTCAGTACATTGTACCCCCTACAGATACACATACAGAAGAAATGTTTCACAATTCTTACTTTATATAGTGAATTTCAATATGTTCTGTTTTATTTAAAAAGCTGCTTGTAACCTGCTCTTGATTTCATGACCAGCCAGGGGGTCAGGGCTGGAGACATCCAGGTGCTGGGATTAGAGCAGTATTTTGCCCTAGTGCACAGTCAACAAAGGTGTTAAGTGATGCCATTCTTGCAATAACGTATTTTACAAGGCACATTTATTCTTAATGACACGGCACCTTTTTTTATAATTTAGAAGTTTATCAGAAAAGCAATGTACGGTGAAGAAATTCAACTTTGTGTTACATCTTGACTCCCCAACTAAATAAGGACATTAGTGCCCTATACCTGTCTTCTGTTCCATCTGCCAGTTTCTGACCTCTATATCATCATACTTAAATTATCAAGTTTTCTAATATTTGTATTGTTTTATAATTAGAATGAGTGTACGGAGCATTTTCAGTGGCTGATTTCCAAATTTGGAATTTTAGGGAATAGTATTTACAGTGTATTGATTACATAGATAGTATTCATTGTAGAACCAAGTTGTATGGTCATCAGAAAAGGATGTATGATTCTCTGTCGCTGGATGTGTGTGGCTAGGCAGAGAATGTTTCCAGTGTCACTGCTGAGAACTCTCTCCTTCGTTATGCTCTAGAATTGCTCAAAATCGTGGCAGGCTTTAGTCTGCTCCTGTTTGGAGTCTACGTTTCTAATTTAGCTCTGTTGTTTTCAAGGAGTTTCTGATCGCCTTTGTTTTTCCTTTTTGGCAAAACAAGAATATGCCTTTATCTTACCAGCAGATTCTTTTTCATTTTTTCTGTTTAAATAAATCAGTTTTCTTCCTGAGAGCACTCCAGGCCCCTGCTCCCTCTGCTGTAGCCCAGTGCACAGCCTGGACTTCCTCCCACCCTGCTTCTCAGTTGGGGTGCTGCAAACCCGGTGTCTTCTTGGTTGAATTTCTTTCTGTCCATCTTACTAGAGTATATTCTCAAGTAATTTTTTTCTTTTTAGAAATATCTATGGGGGTAAAGTTTTTAAGACTTTATACATTAGAAAAAGTCTTTACCCTCATATTTCACTGCTAGTTTGAATTTCAAGTTTAAAAATATATTCCTTGTTCTCCTCAGCACCCATGACCTCCGTTCAGTCTGAAGACTGGTATCTTTTTCTGTTATATCTTCAGTTACTTCTTTTCCTTTGTGCCTTTCCGCAATTCCTATGAATCAGCTAGTGAAAATCCTACACTGACTTTCTGCGTCTTTGAAGAATCTTTCTTCTTTCTTTCTTTCTTTCTTTCTTTCTTTCTTTCTTTTTTTAATTTCCCCCATTTCTTTGTTTGTTTTTTGTTGTTTTTTTTTTCCCCCTACTTTAAGGCTTTCTCCTGAACTTCTGAATTTTGGTATTCTTAATTTTAATTTTCAATGATCATTTCTCAATTTTCGGATTGCTTTCTTTCCATAGCATGTTGTTACCTTATAGATGCAACTGTCTTGAATTTGTCTGAGAAAACTAATTAGAATGTAAAAATTTCCCATTCTCTGAATTATCGCAGTTTCCCACTGGATCACCCTTCCCCCTTTTATTCCTTCTCTTTTGTGTTTTGACGTTCTAAAATGTTGGCTGAACCTTTATTGTGGACTTGTGTTTATGAATGAAGGTGTGACAGCTCCTGGGATCTCCTTTGCCTTTTGCAGTCACTGTGGGGGGAGGGGTTCTGCCAGCCCCACAGCCACGTCGTCTGAGCGTTGTGTCTGCTGCTGTTTGTCTGGAAATACCGTCCCATCTCCTCTCCATCTCACAGAAATTAGTCAAGTGTCTGTTCTCCTGTTCTCGGTGCCATAATGGTTTTCTGTTTTGTGCTTCATTATTGTCACATAAATGAGATGTCAGGAGCAAGGATGATAAATGCATAGTCACGGTCTCGCACTGAATTTAACTGATTTCTCTTTCTGCTTATTCAGCTCTTGGCGCTTCATATACTCTTCCAAGAGAACAGACACGACAGACACGAAACTTTCTCAAAAAGCTCCTGGGTGCCAGGAGCCGCAGGTCTTCCCAGGGTCTGGGGGTTGCATTTCTTTTCATTTCGCCTTATATCAGGACTCGTAACAGCGTTGTGACTTCCCAGGAGGATGGAGCTCGCTTCCACGGCCCCAGTCTGGTGCGCTCCGTCTGCTGAACGCTACGTGCTCCTTTCCATGAGGACTGACCTGGCTCTCTGTGTCCGTCTCTTTCTGCCAGACCTGTTTATCGGCCAGGGTCGCCGTATTTGTCTTCTTAGCTCAGAGGAACAGGAAAAGAAGGGGAGCTGAGAGCTGAGTTGTGAGTCTGGGGCAGTTCGGAGATTAGCTGCTCTGAGGCCTGACGAAACTGAGCATGATGGCGTTTCCCCACCTGGGGGCCTTCTCGCAACCTGGTACTTGTTTCTAGAAGGACTGCACCTCTCCAAGAGCCCCTCCTCCCATCTCTGCAAACTCTTTAACATCTGGACAGGAGAGTTGTAGGAGGTGGGGACAGAGGTTGTCAGAGCTGAAGAAGGACAGGCTTGTCCCCTGCTCCCGGGAGCTTACCGCCTGATCACAATACTGCCCTTGGGACTCGTGAGACAATTAGTGATCAGCCTGATAATACATGAGTAAGTGTTCCATGCACTCTTAAGTGTCGTAAGTGTTCTGCAGAAGTCAGGAGAAGCGAGCGCCTGAGTTGGCTAAAATGGGCAGAATTTAAGGGGATGCGAGCCTGACGATCCAGGGAGTGAGGAAGCGTGTGGGAGCCGAGGTTCAGAGTGGAAGCCAGGCGGGGGCACTCAGGACGGTGCGTGGGGTGACTGGAGGTGGCTGGACTGAAGGTGGCTGGACAGCAGGCTTGGGATTCTGCAAGGCGACAGTGACTTTTTAACGAGTTGTCACTCCTGCTGGAGCAGGCGTGTGAGAAAGATGGCAAGGGTCAGAGAGGTCATTGCTGGGTTCAGAACCAAGCCCTGGGCTTCAGGATGCAGGCCCGCCCGGCCCCCTTGGCCGCTCTGCTCTCCGTTGGTGACTTGTATTTCAAGAAGCTGGAGAAGGCGGAGGGAGAAGGGAGAAAGGGTAAAAACTGCAAAGGGGTAGCCACTGGTGTTCGAAAGTGTCACCTTGGGGAATCAATGTGACTGCCGTTTCCCATTTAGGTGATGGCCCACAGTCAGTATCAAAAGTCCAAAAGAATTTCCATCTTCCTGAGCATGCCAGACGAGATCGAGACAGAGGAGATCATCAAGGACATTTTCCGGCAAGGCAAAACCTGCTTCATCCCACGGTACCAGTTCCAGAGCAATCACATGGATATGGTGAGGTTGGCCTCGCCCGAGGAAATCTCCACGCTTCCCAAAACGTCCTGGAACATTCATCAGCCTAGAGAAGACGAGGTTCGGGAGGAAGCCTTGTTGACAGGTGAGTGCTTGCGGTATTGGAACCGGCATCCCAGGGTGCTGGCAGACGGTGACCCGATGGTCATGTGCTGGTCGTAGGGGCCACTTTCCCTATGGGGACGGATGGTGTGGCACTTCCCTTCCGAGATGCCCTGATCACGCGGCTTAGGGTGAGATGCCCCTGGTAAGCTGAGAGGAAGGCATCTGGGTTTGGGTGCCTATGTACCCACTCTAGCCCTTACCCGGGTTCAGACTGGACATTTCCCCTGGAGAATGTCATCACTTCCCATGACCTCCCTTATATTCTGTATATTAATGAGCACATTAACATTAATGCTAATGAGCTTTTCTGATGCAACTTCAGACCAACCAGTTGCCTTCTGGACGACATCTCCTCTTGGATGTCACCTGGCTTTAGGCTGCTCCAGGCTGAATCCTGTCCCCCTTGGCCTGTCGCGTGTCCCTCTTAGTGCCTGGTGCCGTCAGCCCCGTGCCTGGCTGTGCCAGGAGTCTCAGGATTGTCCTTGACTCCCCTGTCCCTCCTCCCTCTCTCACATCCCTCACGCGATCTGTGGCCAAGTCCTCCTGGTGTCCCTACTGAGTGTTTGTTGAGGGTGTCCACTCCTCGGGATGGCAGTCCGAGCTACCAGTGCTGTCCACACAGCCTCCTCGCGGCTGTTCCTGTCCCTTCTCATACCGCTCCTCCTGTCGGTCCGCTCTCCACACAGTATATGAGACGAGATTTCCGAGACACACATCTGATCCCTTCTCTGCCCTGTTTCAAGCATCTCAGCGACCTCCTGCTGTCCTGGGGCGGTGGCGGGAGGGGGTGGGGAACGGACCCTCCTTACGAGGCTCTTCCCAACTTGGCGCTGCACGTCCATCTGTTCTCACCTGTTTCCAGCCCCGCTCTGTGTAACCCAGGTTCCGGCCACTCTGAGTCTGTCTCCTAGCCCTGCGGGCTTTCCTTACTGCTGGACCTTTGCACATACTCTCCCCTCGCCAACAGCCACATGGGAGATTTAATGGCTAACAAGCTGTTGGAGAGCTGAAAGCAAAACAAGCCGGGAGTACTAGCTTGTCAGATGCTGGCTCAGACCTTCTTGAAAGTGTGTGTTTGACTAAGACTTACACGGCTGCAAGGAACCGCAGGGCAGCCAGCGTTGTGCGGTCGCCTCCCTAGTTCTGCTCCCTTCCAGCCTAACACCATGACCCACCAAAGCAACAGGATGGGATGGGAGGGCATTGAGTCAGGGCTCATCGTGGTGGGGGTGTCATCTGCTTGGCGACCTTAGCTCCCCCTCTATCACCCAGCCCTGCCATCTGCTTCGGTAGGCTGGAGGAACCCCGACATCGCGGGACGGCCATGTGTCTGTGCGGGGAGAGGCCGCAGGCACTGGAGGACAAGGAGACAATAAGGGGGTGGTAATGAGCCAGGCTTGTAGCTGAGGCTGGGACATCGCTCAGACCGAGTGCAGCTGCTGCTGTGGGCTCGCAGGCTTACGGGGGACCCAGGACGTCCAGCTCTGTCTGACTCCATGTTGGCCGCTCCTCCCGTGCTCATACCACCTCGTGGAGGTGTCCCTGTTGAAACGCCCTTCGCCGGGTCTGCCCGGGGCCCAGCCCTGGGCCCACTCTGGAGCGCCCTCCCTAGGTTGAGTCCAGGCGTGTCCCCCTGAACCTGTACGCCGTTGTTCTGTTTCTGTTCAGGTTCGGCAGTGGGAAGAGTTAGGAGGAGACATGATCTTCCCTCTCAATCTAGTTGCATTTCCCGTTACGATGAACTCAGTCCAAGTCAACGGCTAAATCATTTACGTGTGGTTTTAAGCACGTGACTTGGCACAGAGGAGCTATTTGGTAAATAGTTAACTTTTCTATTTTTTTTTTTTAATTTGAAAGAGAGAGCACAAGTGCACAGTGTGGCGGTGGGGTGGAGGGGGAGGAGAGAGCGAGAGAGAGTCTCGAACAGCTCCGTGCTGAGCGCAGAGCCCGACGCGGGACTCGAGCCCAGGAGATTATGACCGGAGCCAAAGGCAGAGGCTTTCCTGACCGAGCCACCGGGGCATCCTAGATAGTAACTGCTCTTGATTGTGAGCGAGGAAGACAGACTTACTCGTTGTACTATCAGTTCATTGCTAGCCAAGGGCGTTACATTTTGAGAATTTCCAAGGGACATTTCCGGAGGTTCTTCATCGTGTTAGACACTGTTAGGTGTGGAAGGATGAGGTCCTGGGCTCCAGGGGGTCACCCTCTAACTGGGGAGACGTACGCGAATGGAGAAGATCACAGCCTACAGTCCCTGTCGGATGCAGGCGCCACATGAAACGGGAGAGAGCACTGAGAATATGGAAGGTCAGGGCTTGGCCCGGAGCAGACAGACTTCCCCCCCGGGAGGTGGTTCGTTTCCTGCCCTCCTCCGCCGCGCTTATCCACGCTGTAGTTACGGGACCGGTTGCTTCCCCGTGTGTTCTTCTTGGTGGACACTTGTGCTCTGGGTTGCAAAGGCAGAGGGGCTGCGATCTGGTTTCGTGCCCCTCCAGTCTGAGGGGTGAGGCTCTTTGCTGCTGTTGGTAGAAATGTTTGAGCAGGTGTGTGGGTTTCCTCAGCATCAGCGGCTTAGCGTGAGGCAGCTTTGGGGCTGAGCTGCGAATCTCGCTTCATGGTGTCTGGGACGAGCTGACTAGTGCGCAGACCATCCTGTCCTGGCGTGGCTTTAGTGGCCCGTTTCCTTCTGGTTTGCCCATGTTATCACGGCTTGGAAAGACTGAGCTGTGGTGTCTGTCGTTGCCCTCGAAAGTTCTTAAAAATGTCCCACGGGGTTCGCTTGCATTGTGTGTCCAGCAACACAAAGTGATCGCCAAGTAGAAGGGAGGGGCCGCCTCCTTCCCGAACTTGCGCTCAGAGGGAGAGCTGCTCGGGCAATGAGGTGAGCCACGAGTCTTTCCAGGGAAAGTGCATCATCTGATTCAACCTGACATAATCGAACATGGGATTTTTTTGGTTCAGAGACTGAAAAATCCCCCACAGGGCTAGCTTTGATACGGCTCAGTCAGGGCTCTCAGGATCTGCTCCGACTCTGCCTTCATCTGGGTTGGCTTCTGTTCCAGGTGCCCGTGGTGCCCCGTGGTGCCCCGTGGTGGCCTGTGGCAGCCCGTGGCGGCTTCCGGTTCCACAGCAGCCTTGCGGTTCGCGTTCCTGGCAGAAGGGAGCAAGTCTACGGGTAAAATCCCGCTCTTCTCACTGACCCAAATCGGGTCAAGTGGCCATCCCCCAAATCGGTCCCTGCAGCCCGGCACGTGGATGAGGCCAGCTCCTGGGCCGCTTACTGGGAGCAAGAAGGAGGGTTGCATGTTTGCGCCTGCTGCGCTGCTCCAACCTCTGGTCCTGGCGTCCGGTGGTGACTTCTCACGGGAGAAACAGGCTCTGCGTTGGACGTGCGGAATGGACACTGGACAGTCCCAAGTTCGCACTCGCCTGTACTGTCATGACCAGCTTCTGCTCATTTCAGACATTTCTGAAATTCTTTTTTTTGTTTAAGATTTATTTATTGTTTTGGGGGGCAGGGAGGAGCAGAGGGAGAGAGAGTCTCAGGCAGACCCCCCGCTGAGTGTGGAGCCCGATGTGGGGCTGGATTCCACCACGCTGAGATCGAGACCTGAGCCGAAACCGAGGGTCAGATGCTCAAGCCGCTGAGCCCCCCAGGCACCCCCTGTCTGAAATTCTGTCGAATATCGCAAGCTGTTTGCCGTCACTTTGTCTGTGCTGCTGTTTTATTTCTCTTTCCGGAGGCTCTTTGGGGAGTCATACCTATGTGGGCCCCTGAGATGTAACTTGAACGAACAATCACAAGGGAGACTTTCTCGTCCTCGACCTTTAGAGTAATCCAGCGGGACGTTCGTGATGAGCGTAACCAGTGCGGCGTCCTCCTCGCTGGTCGCCGTCCGTGCTGCTGGGAGGGTGAGCCTCGGTTCACTGAAAGTAATTCCCATTGAACGGACCTCATTCCTTCCTCTAATAGGATTGCACGGCCTCGGAAAGAAGAGAATCAAGAGAGTGGGTGTGAATTTCATCGAGGTGTTGGACAGAGTCATGATATTCTTGGGGATAAGCCGAATAAAATTAGATCGGATCATAACATCCATTCAGAAAGTATTTATCGAGCGCCTGGTGTGTGTGAGCGGTGATGGGTCGGGGCGGGGAGCAGGCTGGACGGGTCCCACCGCCGCAGAGCGGACGAGCCGGCGGTCCTCGCGGAGACGGGTCTGTGCGAGCCTGTCCCAGGGCGCCGTGCTGCCCCGTTCAGCACTTCATTGCCACTTAGATGTCCCACTGTCCCCAAGGACGTCAGAGTTCATCCTTATCACTCTCCGTGTGTTTCTCCCATTCCTGTGCATCGACGGTTTGGAACGTAGGATCGTCCTCGTCTCCTTTCCACCCATCCGGCTTTCCAATATCGCCAGATTTTTCTTCGCACTGTCTTTACCACCCGCCTCTCATTCTAGCCTTGGAGGAATCTTGTCTACAGTCTTCATTCTTCAGATCTGTTCCATTGGAATAAACTTCGGACTGGCTTCCTGGACATACTGACCATCCTAAAATACCTTCTGGGGCAGGTCACCTACCCTGTTGAAGCCTTTCCCTGGGCCCTGGCTAGATCTGTATCCCCAGGCAGACCCTGGTGTCTGCTGGCTCATTCTTGCCAGAAGAAGGGACACCGGATAACCCTGAAACGTCCAGGCCACCCTCTGGGCCCTCCCTGTCCTTCCTCCTCGACTTCTGCTTCAGCCAGATGACAGGTTCCCAGCCGTCGAGAACATAGATGGGAATCAAATAAACCTCATTTGACCCCTTTCTGCTGTGTGACAGGGGTGATCACTTACCGCCTCTGAGCCTCAGTCCCCTCCCTGACGGACGGCCGTGGGGGAGCTCGCGGGGGGCCGTGTTTGCCGCATGCTCAGGACATGGTCACTGCTCCGCTGGTGCTCAGTGTCCTGGCTGGGCTGCGTCACGCATGCCGCCGTTGAGCTGTCTTCCCAGAGCATCCTGTGGGCACCACCGAGAACTCTGCTCCCCCGTTTCTCGGGGGCCAGGAGGTCGCACGTGTCCCTCGCAGGCAGCGTCTTGCGGTCTAGCACCCTTGAGTCAGGCTGACTGAGCTCTAGTCTAGGTCTTACCATTCGGGCAAGTTACTTACCGCCTCAAAGTACACGTATTTCTCATGTGACAACTGCGGATGAGCTCGGTCCCCACTGCCTGTGTTGAGAGGACGGACGGGCTCGGATGTGTGCGACGTGCCTTGAGTGGCCCCTCACGGGCTCGGCACTCGGTAAATGGTGGTAGCTACTCCCGAGCTCAGCTGCCTTTTCCAGACCTTCCCTAACGTCCCCCCAAACCTCACTCCTTCCTTCTGTAATTCCCACTCACCTGGCTTCCCATGGGCACCCCCCATTTTATTTCTCCTCAGGGATGCATTTCCTTTATTACTGATAGACTTCATGGAACTGTGATTTATACAAAATACATGTATTCGGTCTTTGGCACTGGTTTCTGGCACAGAGCTCCTAACGCCCTTGTAATTTCCTTAGTGATAAAGGTGGGGTGCCTGGGGGACTCAGTCGGTTGAGCATCTGCCATCGGCTCAGCTCAGGATCCGGGGACCTGGGATCGAGTCCTGTATCGAGCTCCTTGCTCAGCTGGAAGTCTGCTTCTGCCTCTCCTCCCTGCTCCTGCTTCCTCTCAAATAAGTAAATAAAAATCTTTGTTAAAACAATAGAAATCGGGGCGCCTGGGTGGCTCAGTGGGTTAAAGCCTCTGCCTTCGGCTCGGGTCATGGTCTCAGGGTCCTGGGATCGAGCCCCACATCGGGCTCTCTGCTCAGCGGGAGCCTGCTTCCCCCTCTCTCTCTCTGCCTGCCTCTCTGCCTACTTGTGATCTCTGTCTGTCAAATGAATGAATAAAATCTTTAAAAAAAAAACCAATAGAAATCGTTGTTTCGTAAGATGCTGTGACATTTTTATTTGGTGTTTGTGAGTAAAGGGTTGACTGACACCAGTCCTGGGAGGGAATAACCTGGGACTTGCCCTTATCCCCCCACTGGTTTGGGGACACTGTGAGTTCAAGTTGAGGTGCCACATGCTCCCCAGCTGTCTGCTGCAGCCGCCATAGCCACGCTGGGCGTCTGCGTGCAGGCCTTGGGTCTGTGTGTCTCAGTTCGTGCGAAAGACGAATGGGACGTGGGAGGT
Source organism: Lontra canadensis (assembly GCF_010015895.1). NCBI lineage: Eukaryota > Metazoa > Chordata > Mammalia > Carnivora > Mustelidae > Lontra > Lontra canadensis. The sequence goes on from NW_022631088.1 coordinate 6,828,168, forward strand.
GTGGGGGTCAGCACACAGCTCTTGATGCATTCTGGGTGCGCGATGGGGAGAAAGGAGCTGTGGACGGGGCTGCTCTGGAACGCCGTGTGCCGGTGGTGATACCAGACCGAGAGGGGCTTGCGTCTCCCGGGTCAGAGCGTCGAGCAGAATCCCATCTACGGGCCCTCCCCGGCCGGGCCCATGGGGACTCCCACGCTGCCACGGACGACTGTCCCAGTGTGCACGGGCATTCTAAGCTGAATTTCCTAAGCCAAGACATAAGCAGCCCTAACGTTTTTCGTGGTTGGATGCTTCGGGGGGATTTATAGTGACAGCTCGTGTTCTCACTGGAAGTGATGTTTCCAGACCTTTGATGTGTCTCTTTTGCTTCACAAAAATCCCCTCCACTAATTTTACATGAACTTTCAGAATAAATCAACATGACTAAAAATAAAGCACCTGTAACTTTGGAGCATGTCCCCTGGGCCCGTGCGGGAGTTTCAGGGGACCTCTGCGCGGTGGAGGGCTGCCCCCGAACGGAGGCGCTAATGGGGGGTAGGACAGGCCCTGCAGTCCTCACCGCATCTGCCTGGTTGTCAGATGGGAGGTCAAGTGACTGCCCGAGGACTCATGGGCGGTTAGGGATGTGGGTCCCCCTGTTCTCCTGCCTCCCCTCCAGCAGCCGCGGGGGGGCCATTTCCCTTCCCAGAGCCTCCCTCATGAGGACCGCGGTCTCCCTGGGCCGTGCTTCTCTGTCCTGACTGCCTTCGGCATGAGCGTGATTCCCGGGGCTGATACCCTGCGTGATCGAGTTTGTGGGAACGTTGTCCTGGTTTCCCAGGGAAGAGCGCACTGAGTCCCCGTGTCTGCAAGCACACCGGTCTTGACGTCAAGATGCTTGTTTTCCCACTTTATATTCCAGTAAATGCTCAGGAGGGACAGCCCGGGCCTTTGCTGGAATGATGAGCGCCCTCAGGACGGGCTTCCTGGGGCTGTTCCAAAATGTTCTATTTCATCTTTCATGGGAGCAGCTTTGGAGTATGTGCTTGTTTCACGGAGCGTGATTTACTTTTTGTTCCCTCCCAGCCCAGTAAGATGAAGAGATTCTTCCTTGGAGGTTAGGGCCTGTCACACCAGCCAAGATGGGCAAACCGGCTCCATGCTCTGGTCCGGGGTAACGACTCATCGACGGTCCCGGTGTCCACGGATGCGTCATTCAAGGGACTAAGCTGGGTGACTTAACTCCCCATGTACAGAACCTCAAGTTTTAAACGCTTTTTCTTGTTTAATTTTTATTTTTTTAACCTCTGATAGAAACATTAAAATGTCCATTAGGCTTATGTACATTTTTGTCTATATTCAATGCAGAGAAGAGGCAGAATTTTTAGGAGGAGTTTGAATTAGAACAAAGTAAATTGTGATCCTTACGGTGAGAGCTGTGTGCGGACAAGCCCCACCACGGCTTCCCGTGGCCTCAGAGACAGTGCCTCGTCTTGCCCAGCAAGGGGTCCCTCATTCTCTGTCCGTCTGTCCCTCTGTCCCCCCAGAGCCCTTTCCCAAGGATTAACAAACAGTCCTGGGCAGACCCAGGGACCCTGGAGCCCTCCATCTTGTTACTCTGTCGTGTGGCAAGAGCCAGGAGCCTCTGTTCGAATGCCTTCAGCAGCGAAACACCCCTTTACAATTCTTCATTAGGCATTTTGAAAGGCCACGAGACTGGGATGTTCCTTTATGATGCATTATGACATGTTCTTTCTAGAAAAACGGTTAGAGAATTTTCCGCGTGGAAACACAAAGGTAAGAGGTGACCTCAGGGATGCTGAGTCGGTAGATGAGAGGAAATCTCCCCTTTGCCCGTGGAGCCTGGTTAGTGCTGGGCTGAGTTCTCCGCTCCAGGGTGTGGTGGGACCTGTCACCCGGCCGTCCTGCCGACACTTGCCATCCTCACCTCCCACTGCTGCCAGGGGACCCGAAAACTCACCTGGTTTGGACTCCAGCCGTGCCTGGAACAGAAGTCCCGCCTCCGTAGCAATACCGAGCAGAGAGGTGTGAGTGTGTGGGTGCCCGTGTGTTTCCTCTTTCTGAGAAGGTCTCTGTGCCTTCAGCCTGAAATGCCCCTCGTCTTTGTCAGCGTGCTGGGATCGGAATCATCCCTTTTCAAGGCCCAGCTTAAATGTTAACCCCCCCAAATACAGCAACTCAGCTGCTGTAAGCTCCATGGCCCCTCCCCACCCCTACCCCCCCGCCGCCGTTTGTGCTCTGCATATCGGGTAATGGCATCGTTCGCCCTTACCATGAGTGCAGCATAGTTTTGCTTTTGAAAATCCTGTGCCGGAAGCCGTCACCCCGGAAGTTCCCTACCCCATCTTTATGATGGTGGTGATGATGATAAGAGCATAGAGGACTGGCTTCACTCTCCTGGCGATGGTCCCCGCATCCACGCTGTGTTTTCAGCCATGGGCGCGAACCCGCGATTGTCCCCGTCCACACACATTCTCTGTCAGGGGCCGTGTGGTAAACACGAGAGGCTTGGCAGGAGTCTTGCCATGTGGGTTTCGTGGGCTCCTGAGTGAGGTGCTGGTTCCGCGGCGAGGGAGGGAGGGCAGGTGGGTGTGAGAGGGGGATGGGGGTGCAGATGGACAAGCAGCGGCCTCTGCCACACTCCGCCCGACTGGCTGTGGCCTCGGGCTGCCTCCACAGTGGACACCCGCAGCCCCAACTCGTGCAGGACCATACCCGTCCTGCATCTGGGCTTGACTTTCATCCTGCAAGTGCTGGCGGGGGGGGTCCCCCAAAATACTGTAATCAGGGGAGTGACGGGGACAGTCTCTGTTTTGGAAAGACCGTGCTGCTAGCCCTAGGAGGGGGCGGGCTGGGGAGACAAAGCCCACTGAGCCGCGGAGTGGTGTCAGCAGGGGATGTGCTGGAATAGGAGGATAAGTGGCCGCCACTCGAGGGACAGAGAGGACACATGGGCCCTGACACAGGCAGGGTTTGTCTTGGTGACAGACCACGTCAGGCCACTGGAGCACAGCCCGGCTTTGGGGTGTGATGCTGTTCACCGAGCTGGGGGCGTGGGAGGGGTGGGGAGCAGTAGTGAACCCGGTTGAGGGGGTTCTGGGGCCCCCAGGGGTGGCTGTAGGTAGCTAGTGGGGTGCATAGATCCGGAGGTCAGGAAACAGTGACGTGGATTCGGGAGTCGTGGGGGTAGGACTCTGTGCTGATGGGGTCAACCCCAATTTTATAAGCAGGAGCCGATGGGTGGACCATGAGACTGTGACAGACATGGGCCAGAGTGATGGTCATTCCCTCATCTACATGAGGTTTTTTTAGGTCCTGGGTTTTTGAAATTATTTCTTAGATCAGTATCGTTTGCAAAAAGTAGGGAGAAAATGTAAGTATAAATTTGGAAAGGGTCAGCTAGAAGGAGAAAACAGCCTCTAAGTCCACAGAAATGGGCGTCCGCCTCGTGCTCGACTCCAGAGGCCGCGGATCAGGTCGTTTTCCGTCCGTCACCTTTTGCCGTAGAAAAAACAGACGAAAGGGAGGCTGTGTTTTGCGGCGAGACACTCTTCTCGGGGCTCGTACGATGGAGGGAAGCGGGAAATGAGAAATACGACCTCAGCCTGCACTCGCCCAGCAGCCTGGGCCTTCTCGCCCTCCAGGGGCGATCCTGAACTTGGTGTTTGTGGCTCCATGGTCCGCTAGCGCTAAGCCTAAAGAAGAGCCGCCCGCGGCAGGACTGGCCTCTCGGGCACCCTCCATGGGCTTGGCAGTGAAGCGAAAAGTGCTGAAGGCAGGCATGACCTACATGCACCGTTCTGTCCGGCCGCGGGGAGGAGGCCCGGCCGCGTGGAAGCCGCCACAGCCTCACAGTGAGGATACAGTTTGCAAGCCGGAGAGCGGGAAGGCCCGGGGCGTCAGGCTGCCAGCGGCTGGGCCCGTCCATGCGCGCGGCGTTTCCACGAGGGCAGGACGGATGCGGAAGACGAGCCCACGGGGCGGAGCAGCGGCTCCTTCGCTCTTCGTGGAAGCGATCACGCGCGCGGGGCCGTGATTTCGGAGGTCGAGCGAGGGACACGATGACCAGTCAGGGTTGCCCCATCCATTCCCCAGACCTGAGCGCGGCGCACGCTGCAGGGTTCCCCTCCGCCGTCCGTGTGCGCTCTTCTTAAACTCGGTGCAGACAGCGTGACGCTCTGCGTTTCGCTTTTTCACTTAAGAAAACTTGGAATGACTTGCGCGGCCGCACACGGCGATCGACTCCGTGTTGTCAGGGGTCGCGAAGCGTCGACGTGCTCTGTCCGCAGCGGTCCTGGGCTGATGGACATCAGGCTGCTTCCGCTAAGTTACAAGCAGCGGCCTAGAGAGCACCGCGACGCGTGTCCGCGGAGTCACCGAGTCGCTCTGTCGGGCCGCTTAGCCGTGCGGTGGGGACGGGGGCGGAAGTCCTGTGGGTGCGTCCCTCGTGCTTCCCGGGAGAGGCCGTGCGGCTTCGCACACCCACCGCTGCCGGCTTCGCACACCCACGTCCGAGCGGCTTCGCACACTCGCCTCTGGCAGCTTCGCACACCCATATCCGTAAGCTTTGCACGCCCACGTATGGCAGCTTTGCACACCCACCTCTGCCGGCTTTGCACACCCACGTCCCGCGGCTTTGCACACTCACCACGGGTGTCTTCACACACCCACGTCTAGAGGCTTTACACACCCACCTCTGGCGGTTTTGCACACCCACGACCGACAGCTTTGCACACCCACATCCGGCGGCTTCACACACCCACCTCTGCTGGCTTCGCACACCCACGTCTGAGCGGCTTTGCACACCCACGTCTGAGCGGCTTTGCACACCCACATCCGAGCGGCTTCTCACACCCATCTCTGGCGGTTTCGCACACCCATGTCCAGTGGCTTCACACACCCAAGTCCGGCAGCTTCACACAACCACATCCGGCGGCTTTGCACACCCACCTCTGCCGGCTTTGCACACCCACGTCCTAGCGGCTTTGCACACCTACCTCCAAGCAGCTTCGCACACCCACGTCCCGCGGCTTCGCACACACACGTCCGGCAGCTTCGCAACCCACCTCTGGCGTTTCGGACACACACGTCCAGCGGCTTTGCACACCCAAGTCCGGCAGCTTCGCACACCCACATCCGGCGGCTTCGCACACCCACCTCTGCCGGCTTCGCACACCCACGTCCCGTGGCTTCACACACCCACCTCCGGCGCGGAACAGGGCCGTGTCCTTTCCCGGGACAGATGGATGAACGCCGGGACGATGAACGTCCACGCGCTCGTGAGCCCTTACCGCATGCCGGTCGTGGGCGACGCCTCGTAAGGAAAAGCCGCAGGAGGTCCGGGGTCCAGGGACCCGGGGTGCAGACTGCGGAGGACGGGGCCCGCTGTGTGGAGGGCAGGGGAGCAGTGGGTTTGGTCCCTGGCTCCATCGTGGACTGGCCGAGGGGACGCGGGAGACCTCGTCATCCCTCTGAGTCTCGGCCCCTCATTTGGGGATGCAGACAGCGAGGCCTGTCGCTGAGGCGTCACGAGGGCTGCACGAGAAACTCTGGGTGAGGCTTCTACCCTGTCGTGACGTAGCAGGCGCTGTCGATGGTGGTGTTGCCCATCACTTGTGGGGTGGTGGCCGCAGGCCTGGCGACAGGGGCGCGACGGGCGTGTGCCCGGAGCACCGGGGGGTCCAGGGTGGAGGCGCTCGCGGACTGATGAGTCTGGGAGGACGTGGCTGAGCCAGGCCTTCGGCGTGAGGCGGGGTTGGTTCCCCGGGGGACGCTGTCAGGAGGAGACGGGGCGCCACGGCAGTAACCCGGCCGCACGTCGAAGAAGGTGGGCAGCAGGCTCCGGAGAAACCCGCCTGGGGCATCTCACCACCCGTGCTGCATGGATTCTCAGCCCTAGAAGTAACAGTGTGGACTCACCAGTGCTTCTGGTTTTGTTTTGTAGAATTAACCAAGAGGAATTCCCCAATCTCGTTCTAATCTCCTTCTCCCTTCTTTGAAGAGCTGCAGTGGTTAACATGTTCGTTATGGCAAATGTCAAAATCTGTGCTAAGCTTTGTGTTTTTTAACCTAATTTATCTTTTGTAAAGTGCTATTCTTTGCCCCATTTATGTTGGGGAGTAAATATATTTTTTGTGTTCGTTTCCTTTCCAGTTGGTAACAATTCTTTATTAAATTTAGCCACAAGTCAGCCATGTATATGCTGTAAATGTTTTTATCGTTTTCTTTCTAACTTTGTGTGTGTTTCTGTTTTGAGGGGTACAGATGGATTAAAACCTTATTAGTGAGATCAGTCTTTTCCTTTACAATTTCTGCCTTTGGCTTCAGTTTTAGAGAGTCTTTCTGCATTCTAGAGAATATAAAAATTTTTATTTTATCCTAGTACTTTATTTTTTCATGTTAAAATATTAATTTTGGGGGCACCTGGGTGGCTCAGTGGGTTAAGCCTCTGCCTTCAGCTCAGGTCATGATCCCGGGGTCCTGGGATCGAGCCCCGCATCGGGCTCTCTGCTCAGCAGGGAGCCTCCTCCCCCCCCCAACCCTGCCTGCCTCTCTGCCTCCTTGTGATCTCTGTCTGTCAAATAAATAAATAAAATCTTAAAAAAAAATAAATTACTCTTTTTGAACATGTGTTCATGTATAGGAGAGGAACCTAATTTTTTACTTAAAAAAATTAATCAGATGTCCCAACAACATTTCATAAATAATGTGCCCTCTCCCCACTCCTTTGAAATGCCACCGTTTTCAGGGACTACATTCTTGTGTGTTTTGGGTCTGTTCTGGATGTGTTGGTCTCCTCCACAGGTGTGTCCCAACCCTGACGTGCGATCGGTGTGGCCAGGTGTGACCCCTCAGCGCACGGTGATGCTGCTAGAGGGAGTCCAGCCCCCACAATTCTTAGTTTAAAAAATTTAGCAGACTATTGTGAACCCTTCATTTTTGAGATTAACTTTAAAATTATCTTGTCAGTTTCTTCCCCACATCCTCTAGAGATCTTGGTTGGAACTGTGTTAAAGTTCGAGGTTAGTTTGTGGGAAGTACATTTTTTTACATCATTCAAGTGTCTGTAGGAGTGCGGTCTCCCCCGTTGTCCCAGGCCTGTTCCAGGTTCCTCTGTAGACGTGTTTGGTTTGAGTCATACTGTTTCTGCTTGTTGCTTGTGAAGTGCATTTCAAGTCAATTAGTATTTTTTGTTACTGTGAGTAGAATATTTTTCCATTGTGTTGTCAAGTTTTTGTTGTGCAGGAAAGCTGAGGAGCGTGGGCTTAGATTTTCAGATGGGACCAGAAGTCTTGGAAGCAACGTTAAAGTTATTTTCTTCAATGTTTTCTTAAGTCCTAGAAAATTGAATATTAAAAAACTTTATTTTTTTTTAAATGTCATTTATTTGAGAGAGAGAGAGAGAGAGAGAGAGAAAGAGCACAAGCAGGGAGAGCGGCAGAGGGAGAAGCAGACTCGGCTGAGCAGGGAGCCTGATGTGGGACTCAGTCCCAGGACTCCGGGATCACGACCTGAGCTGAAGGCAGACGCTTAATTACTGAGCCCTCCAGGTGCCCAGAAAACTTAATGCAATGAGAAGCTTGCATCGCTGATGTCATGTGTTCAAAGTGAGGTGTCCCAGGCTGGGTCCTTAAGGGCTGTTGGACTTGTGGATGCTGAGGGTTCCCCAGTTTCCAGCAGATGTCAGCGTGGGTCCGAGATGGTTTTTTCTGCGGTATCCCACATCTCACCTCTTTATTCACTTAACTAGCACACCAGGGGCTGTTGGGCAGGAGGGGATTTCGGAGATTCTCTGACTCAGTCCTTCCATCCTACAGCTGGAGGCACAGACCTAGACAGGAAACGACCCATCCGAGGTCACACAGGCACATGGGGCGAGGCCAAAACCCAGATGTTCTTGTAAAACCCAGATGACGGTAAAAGTCAGCCACCAAAGTCACAGAGAAGAAAAATGTGTAGGCCCCACCTAGAAGTTACATTTTGGGGGAATGGAAGAATGGTGTTTGATTTGTCTGGGTGGCTATATAGAGACTCTTAATGATGTTAGGTTCTTGGGTTATAATAACTGGGTGAAACAAACTGAAAACAGCTAACTTTTGTTGCCTGAATGTAGCATTACTGGGTGCGAGGATGACCCTTGTTCTAGTGTCCCTTCTTTGTCCCGCTGTGGATAGAACACTAGCAGTTGTGTGTGGGCAGTGGGATAACTGTACGCCCTCTCCGCACGGCCTGGCTTGTGAGGTCGGGGGGATGTCCTAGAAACCATTCGGTTCCACATGCCATCAGGAGTCCGTGATCTTTTCCAGCAAAGACACCAAGCAGGAGAAAAAAGGTTTTCTGTTCTGCATCGTGAGAAATCAGGGCAGGAAGTGAGAGGCGCACTTACAGGCTGCGTTAGACAAAGTGAGAAAGTGGGTGATGCCGAGTTTCAGAAAGACCTGCTCCCTTTACTCTGCCGACCGCCTTGTCCATGTCTGCTCGTGGGAAGCCGGGGGGGGGGGGGGCTCATCTGTAGGGCAGAGACAGGACTCCAGCGGGCGCCTGTGGTGAGCCCCCGCACTCCCTGGGCTCGGGGGCCGTGAGAGCCCCGTGCATCGGGTGCAGCTGAAGGAAGTCATGGGGGGTTGAGCCTTGAAGGAAAGTTAGGAGTCACCTGAGTACAGGCACTTGGCAGGCAGGACACGCATGTGGCAGGCTGGAGAGCGCGTGGGTCCAGGCGAGTAGTGAATACTTTATAACCACTCCCCCTTAGCTGAGGGGCTGTGTTCCCGCCCCCCAGCAGATGCCTGAAACCACGGAGGCCCGGGACCCGAAGTACTCGATGTTTTTTCCAGTCTGTACGTACTTAAGGTGAAGTCGAGTTAATAAACAAGACCCCGTAGGAGGCGAATGACAGACACTCATAATGAAATGGCACAGTTAGAATGATACTGTGATGAAGGTTGCCTGGGCGCGGTCGCTCTTGCTCTCAGAACACCTGTTGTCCCACACTCAGCCATGCTGTGAGCTCATCCAAGGCCGCGGGAGGAGCCGAGTGAGGGGAGGGCGCCGGCGTGGCGCGCGCGGGGCCACGACCCACCGACTGACGGGCTGGCCGGGGCTGCGTTCCGGGGGAAGTCACCTGCTCACAGCCAAGGTCGGCCACACACGGAGACCCCAGCCAAGGGGGGATGCTCTGTTGTGCTTCGAGCTTGAGGTCTGTCGGAGGAAGGCGAGATCCAGGGTAGATGGGAGCTGGTTTGGTTCGAGATTCTTGGAGTTGGAGGTCACAGCAGGAGATGCTTTTTCTGAACGTTTTTGAAACTTGTTATTTTGAAATAATAAATTACAGAAACAGCTGGTGGGGGGTGCTGGGTTCTGTTCCCCCAACCTGCCTCCGCAGTGGCATCTCCCAGATCTGTGGTGGCGTGGTGACCACGGGACACGGGTCCCACTGCCGCTAACTCCGTGTCACCTGTATACATGCGCATGCCACGGTGTGCAGGACACGTACACGCGCTTCTGTGTGGTTCTATCACACATGCAGATTTGTGCAGTCACTACCCAAATGCAGGCGTGTCCCTCCTTGTAAAGGTTTCAGGGAGCTCTGGGGGGTATCCAGTTTTCCTGTTGGCTAAGGAGTCCAGGGACGGGTTTGTAGTCTGGAGGCCTGGCCGCCGAGGCCGCCCCCAGGAGCCCCGCTGAGACAGTGCTGCTGGCACGAGGGAGGAGCTGGCGGGTTTGTGACAAATCTTAACAAGGAATGAAATCGCTTAACTAGGAACATTTTTTATTTTTTTTTAAAGCAGACTCCACACCCAGTACAGAGCCCGATGCAAGGCTCGATCTCATGACCTTGAGATCAGGACTCAGACGCTCAGCCCACAGAGCCGCCCAGCGTCCTTCACTAGGGGTATTGCATGTAGAATTTGTTTAGGACGGCAGGAAAGTCAGGTTCTTTCCTGAGGTCTCGAGGATGCTGTCCTCTCCCTCTGTGACTCTCCCGCATGCCCCGCGAGTTCGGATTCTGCCGCAGTCCGTTTGGGCTCTGGGGCCGCTGGTCTTCCTCTTGGAGGCTGAGCCTGGGCGTCAGCAGCTCAGCCCGCAGAATGACGTGGGTTTGTCACTGGAGGTGTGTCTCGCTGCGGTCTAACGTCCGCTTCCAGATGTCTTGCTGGTGGGCCCTTCCAGAGAGAGCCGGTCACCGGCCCTGAACGCACTCCTGCTTCTCCGACTCTGGGCCTCTGCTCTTTGCATGCGTTCCTGGTCCTCCGTCCCCTCCTCTCCGTCCTGACGCGCCAGGCTCCTCCTCTGCCTTCCACGGCTGGTCGGGCCAGCGCCCCTCCATGAGCCAGTTTGCCGGGGCGAACCCCCTTCTCCGCAGATGCTGGCCTTCCTCCCACCCCTGCGCTTCTTCCCTCGTCACGTACGTCACCCCAGCGTGGGGGTGTGAGATGTGTGCACTCGTCCGCGTGCACACCGTGGGTCGGGTGTGTTGGATCCCAGAATCCGGAGAGTTACGTGTGTCCATCCGGTGAGCCGCCGCGAGCCCTTTCTCCTCGTTCCCGTCCAGCTGCTCTAGCAGGTGTTGGGGAATGTGAAAGGCTCTGAGGGCAGGTTTCTCCCCAACTAGAAGGCTTCCAGAAGGTGGCTGGACTGAGAATGGCACTTGGGACCCGCCGGAAGACGGCGTCTTTGAACACCAGCAACTGTTGTTTCCAAGTCCCCGGTTACCTTATCTCGGGCCTGCAGTAGCGGGATCTGTCGCACGTGATCCACAGCTCATGGCAGCCAGGCCACGAGTCCTCCCGGGTCGCGAAGAGATACCGTGTCCTGGTTGGTTTATTTTAGCAAAATGTACAGAGCCAGAGAGTTTGCAGGACTTCGAAGCGCTCATTCACGTGCCGGCGAGAGAAATAGCGGAATCCAGGAGAAGCTTCCATCTCGCTAATAAGCTCGTGAGGCGGAGGGACGATGCTGTCGTTATTCAGGCTGATGACTTCGAGGGCTGGTCTCCGGAAAAGTGAGAACAGCACAGGCAGCTCTGGAAACCCCTGTGGGTTTGCCTGTCAGGAGGGACCGTTCTTTGTGGCTCTCCCGTGCACCAGGGTCCTCCTGTCCCCGGAGGCCGGCTTCGCAGGGCCCATGCCTGGGACAAACTGCCTGCCCCACGCACCTGAATTTTCCTGAGCAGCCACCTCTCCATGGGGAGCTCAGGAACATTCCACGTGTGCACGGCCTTGCGGAATGGACCTCGGCTACCTTCCCTCTTGCCCGTCGGAGCCTCTGCCCGAGCTCCACAGCCCCGGGCCCTGGCAGACAGCCTCCTGCTCCTCGTCTCGGTAGATCAGCTGTTTCAGAGATGCCGTTTCTGTGCAGTCATATGGCATTTGCTTTTCCATTGCTGGCCTCCTTTATTTCTTGATTGTGTCACATGGATGGGTGAGGAATTATCCTTAAAGTCCTCCAAACCGCTAAGCTTTGCTCGTAAACCGAGCTGAGAAATGGAATTGTTCTGTCCACTGGTGTTGCAGGTGCGCAAGGGACGCGCACGGCCGGAGGCTGCCGGAAGTTAGCAGGGATCGTACGACATCCCGCAGCGTCTTCTCAGTGGGAGAGGCCTTCCAAGGGGCCTGTGGTGACCAGCAGCAGGGACAGTGTCACAGGCTCGGAGCCAGAATGAATGTGACCCTGAGAGCCATTTGGATGAGGCTGCTGCTGTGGGTCCATCTCCTGCATGGCCTTCTGCACGTCTGGGGTTCAGTTTAATTCTCTTTCTCCCGTAGGACTGATGGTGGTCTGCGTCTGCTTGGTGGGGAGGAGCCGGGCTGTGCTGTTATTGTTGCAACTTTGTAGCAGCCCCAGGACTACTGTTTCTCCTTTGTAGCGGCCTGGGGCTACTGTTTCTCCTTTGTAGGGGTACATTGTTGCCGTTTCTCCTTTCTAACAGTGCCCCCTTATGGGTTCTTCTTTGTAAGGGTACATTGTTGCCGTTTCTCCTTGGTAGGGTTACATTGTTACCATTTTTCCTTTGTAACCTACCGGAGATGTTCTAAAGCTGGGCAGGCATGGCAGACGGTTTCTGTAAAGGGCTCCATGCGCCCTCTGTTATCTGCTGTAGCCATGCAGCTCGCTGTTTCTGTGTGGACGCGGAGCGTGGCTGTGTTCCATTGAAACTTGATTTACAGGGCAACTGGGGGGCTCCGTCGCTAAGGCCTCTGCCTTCTGCTCAGGTCACGATCTCAGGGTCCTAGGATCGAGCCTGTATCAGGCTCCCTGATCAGTGGGGAGTCTGCTTCTCCCTCTTAGTCTCTCTCACTCTTTCTCTCAAATAAATAAAATAAAATAAAATAAAATAGAAAGAAAGAAACTTGGTTTACAAAAGCAGCCGACGGGCCAGATCTGACCCCCGCTGTGGTTGGCTGAGCCCCGTCCTCCAGTGGGGAGACCTCACTGCTACCTCTCGGGTCCTTAGTGCCTCGCTTGCTGTTGGTCCTGTTGATGATTTAAGAAATGCAAATGAAATGATCATTTCCTAAGGACTTTTAGTCATTTATTAAGTTTTGGGCTTATTTTTGTATGCCATGCTAGCCAGCTTTACGATACAGTAAAGGATATACCTAAAAAAGCAAACGTGTTTGAAGCGCATCTTCAGAGGGAGACGCAGAGGTTTTCTGAGGGCTCTGAAAGGATTTATTGTTCTAAAAGAAGAGATCTTTGTTCTGACGATAAAGATGAGACTTACTCAAGCAGTGCAGAGGAATGTAAAGAAATTATAAACACATCCAGTTCCCCAAACCCGGAAGTAAGCACGGATCACAGGCAGGTATAAATTGTTTGTTGGGTCCCTTTGCACATCCTCCCCCCCAGCAGCTGTCTGTCTCTGTCACTTGCTTGGTGCCAGGGAAGTCCCCCTGCGTGGACCACGTCACAGGCACCTGGTCCTGGCTTCTGGGTCTTCAGCCAGCGGGAGGCCCCGACAGAAACCAGAGGGTGTGGGAGGGAGAGCTCGGTGTTTGCTCCCTCCTGCCCCTGCCCTCGGTGCTTCCCCTGCCCAGACCCCCATACTGGCCAGCGGCCCCTCTGGCTACAGCTCTCAGTACCTAGAGCCTTGCCCTCCCTGCTCCCATCTCTCCACCTGCAGGCCTGGAGGTGGCCAAGGCTCCCTGTGGGGGAATGTGCCCGCTGTCTGCCGCCTCTCAGCCCTGCCTGCCCTCTGACCACTCCCTCCCGTACTCACTGCTCGGATTTCCCCAGTTCGACTGTGCTGTCTGCCTCTCACCATGACCTTAACCTGACTGAGACATGGTTGTATCCGCTTGACTGACCCCCCCTCCCCCAACCACGGCTGGTAAGGAGCACGTCCCTTGTCTGCTTTATCCCTCCAGGCAGGGACCAAAGAGCCTCCACAAATTGCAAGCCCTGGGAAATCAGCGCCCACACTCCGCCTCTCGCATTTCCCACCTGTACGGCCTTGAGCAGATGCGTGCTCTCTTTGAGCCTTGGTTTTCCTATTTGAAGAGTCGGGATAGTAATTCCCGCCCTCGCGGGGCTGTTGGGGAGACACTGGGAGGTCATCTGGCCAGTCATGTTCTGGCACAGCGTCTGGCACTTACGTGGTTTTTAAATGGGGTTGTCAAAGAGTGACTCTAATTTCCTGGATTTGTAAGCAGATTCTTCTCTAGGGGCCTGGGCAAAGAGAGAGACCGGTGGAATGGGGAAAATGATTCCTGTGACACCTGTTTCGGGGACAGTGTGTTTGCGAGTCGCCTGGCTCCCTGCTCTGTGCCTGCTGACCTGGGGCATCTCTGGCCTGCACGGTTCTCACTGTGACAGCAGGTGGCTCTAGAGAGTCACCCCTCCCCTGGCCCAGCATTCCTGTTACACGTGTTTGCATTCCTGGAGAAGAAGTGACTTTCGGAGTCACTGTGAAGAGAACGGGTTACTCGTGCCCAGAGTTGACCGACCGTGTGTTTGCTGAGTACCTGTTAGCGCCTTCACGTGCCGCCTCTGCTCGTCTGGTCACCCCTGCTGCAGGTGGTGGTATGGTTTCCATCTTAGGGAGAGGACACCAAGTTTTAGGGGGAGACAGGCAATTTGAGGAGTATTTTCCTTGGCGAGTCACTGGTAGGTCAGGGTCCCCACGCGGCATTCTCTCCGGAAGCACGCTCACCTGCCGCATCAAATGGCCTCCCAGGCCCTTGTCCTGGAAATTCTCGAGGGTCGATACTTCCAAAGGGTTTTAAAAATATCTGGGGGGAGGGTTTTTGGGTGGCTCAGTCGGTTAAGCATCTCACTCTTGATTTCAGCTCAGGTTGTGATCTTGGAGTCCTGGGATCGAGCCCCAGGTCGGGCTCTGCGCTCAGTGGGGCGCCTGCGTGAGGTTCTCTCTCTCCCTCTCCCTCTGTCCCTCTCCTCACTCACGCTTTCTGTCGCTGGCTCCCTCAAATAAGTCTTTTAAAATTTTTGGGTTATCTATGAATGTGGTAAAAAATCCAAACAGCAGAAGGACGGACTGAGGTGAGGGAGGTCCTCTTCTCCCCCAGTTTGCTTCTCCAGAGCTGGTCCCTGTTGCCGGTTTTCTTTGGGCCCTTCCCGAGCTGTCCTGAAGAGGCTCAGCCATATTCTAGGGGCCGATCGGCCTTCATAGTTCACCTTAGCTCAGCTTCCGTGCTGTTGTCCCCAAGGTTTTCTAGGCTCCCTGGGTTGGTTGGGAAGGGGGTGCCGTTGGTGACACTCTCAGCAGCTAAGTCACCAAATGCCACCCACGCTGCTTCTGTCTTGGCTTTCGGCCCTTCTAGAAGAGTCTGATTCCCGTCATCTCCGCTTTGTTCATTTGGACATGTAGTCCGTGTTCACGGGGTTGAGTGAAAGCGTGGAACTCATCAACACTTAGGTTTAACTCGGAGGCATGCAGAGACCATCTCACATCCTGAAGGCCTCGTTAGCGGATGAGTGGTGGCCTGCCTGGGGCTCAGGGGGAACGGCTCCCGTGGCCGGTGTGGGCTCCCATGCTCCCGTGACAAGTACAGTCCCTGTATTTTGACATAAGCGTTAGGCCCTGTGTTCAAGAGTGGATTTTAGAGTAACAACACAGAAATGCTCAATCACAGGTGATTGTCTTTCAAAGATGATTTTTGGGGAGGGCTCAGTCAGTTGAGCATCTGAGTCCTGATTTTGGCTCAGGTCACGATCTCAGAAGCATGAGAGCGAGTCCCGTGTTGGGCTCTTCACTCAGCGGGAAGTCAGCTTCGGGTTTCTCTCTCTGCCCCTCCCTCTGCTCGTGACTTTCTCTGAATAAATAAATCTTTTTTTTAAAAAGATTTTATTTGTTTGATAGAAAGAGAGAGGAGGAGAGAGAGCATAAGCAGGGGAAGCGGTAGAGGGAGAAGCAGGCTCCCCACCGAGCAGAGACCCCCCCATGTGGGGTTTGATCCCATGACCCTGAGATCATGACCTGAGCCTCTCCCTCAGGCTTAACCTCCTGAGCCACCCAGGTGCCCCAGTAAAGAAATATCTTAAAAAAAAAAAAGATGGCTTTTACTACAGTGTATTTGATTCTGCATGGAGGGTCCCAAAGGGCCAGAATGGCCCATGACGCAGCAGGGCAGGTGAGCGGTGCAGCGTTTACCGAGTAACGGAAGAGCTCAGGCAGCCCTCTGCCTCAGGCGGTCTCAGCGTCCCGCTCCCAGGGCAGCCTGCGTTTGCAGGGAGGTGAACGCTTGGAACCATTGTGGTTAGACCTGTCGGACGTCGTGCGTATTTGTACTGCGATCCCGTGACTGCGGGACCCCGTGCACCAGGACGGGGGACCCGGGGGAGGGGTCCTGTGTCCCTCTGTTTTTTCAGAGGCACCCCGATGAGCTCAAAGCATCTGGTATCGATTTCTGCGGCAAGAGTCCTCCTGAATTTCTGGTTCTGGATTTTATTTCAGGATTTCGGCTCCTTGTGCCCCCAGGGCGCGTCTGTCATGAGCGGCGGGCCGGGGAGTCTGGTCACAGCCACCGGTTAAGTTGACACGTGACTTGAATGGCTGAGAAACTCTTTACGTCCTCACGTGCTGTCCACCTCGGATTGCAGGTCGACGCAGTTTGACTGACGTCTCCCGGCTACTACGAGCTGGCGCTGGGACCCAGGCCCCGCAGCCCCCAGAAGCCTGCACAACGGCCCTCCCAGTGCTTCCTCTGTCCCTGTGCCTGGCCCCGCGGGCGCCCTTGGCGGCAGGAGCGATGCCCCCCGGGAGACAGCCCTCAGCTGTTTCTCTTTGGAGCTGAGCGCCCGTAAGGTGGCATTCAGGTTCTCTGAGCGCAGAGCTCGGGTCTCCGTCCGTGAACCGGGCGTGCGAGCCCCGTCCTCCTGCCTCGCCCAGCGGATGTGCTGAGCCGCCGATCTAGTCACCCCTCCCTCCCCGGCATGTAGCACGGCACTTGCCCCGTCGTGGGCGCGTGAGACATGGAGCCGCTGCTCCCCCTCTTCCTTCTAGAAGCTGGACTGTGGGGAGGAGTCTGTGCATGGGAGGCGCGAACAGAGACAACTTGGATCTAGTCAGACGTCGCTCTGTCCTCACTCTGGCTTTCTCTCCTAGGAAATAGAACCGGACTTGGCATCATTCTGCGGAAAGGAGACAACTGTCCCCAGAAGGAGAGGAAGGAACTCCTCCCCCTCCTCGCGGTGTCAGATAAGGGCAGGCCACACCGCAGTTCATGGGCAGGGGGCGTCGCGTGGGTGTTTAACTGACGTTTGTGCACGTCGGGACTGTCGCGACCAGACAGGTCAACACAGCGATTAGAGGACCTTGCTGGCGTGGAGAACAGCGTAGCAGGAGCCGAGACCGGCCCGCAGGACCTCATGGGGCCAGGCTGTGGGGCGGTGGGCCCCTCAGTGGAACAGGACTGCCCGCGTTTCAGGACAGACCATGCTGGAGCCGTGACGGGGCTCAGGTGTGTGGGTCCTGCCCCCGACCCAGTCAGAGAACTTGGATGTTGTCTTTAAGAGACTCTGATTAACTCAAGGCTTTGAGCAGGGGGAGTCAGGACGAAGGCTGAGTTTGAGGGGGGATCGAGACAGGCAGGGCCTGGAGGCGGGCGCCCGCTGGACTTGCAGGAGGAACGCACGCTCGGGCAGACTGGTGCAGGCGGGCGCCCTGCCGGCGGTGCGGTGCGGTGGCACCTGGAGGGGGCGGTCCGCAGGTTCGACCCGGCCCTGTGCTAGTGAGGAGAGGGGCAGGAAACAGCGCTGCGGGGCTCCCAGGCTCTGACATTCCTCATTTCCAGCCTTCTCTGCAGGATTGGGGCAAGGACAGGCCACCCAGGGCAGGAGTCAGAGGTCAGGGCGCCCGAAGAGGGTCCACGGCCAGCTGCCCCCTCCGCGGCCGGGGAGAACGAGGACGCCGTGCGCTGGCGGACTGTCCTCAGCACCCAGCGCAGTGCTCCCGGGCCCCCTCTAGGCACTGAGGAAACCCTCTGTCTTCGTTTTCTTTCTGGGCCTAGTTCCCTTTCTTTCTGTTTTGGTGCATGAAGGTCTGCGGCTCCGTGTCTGTCCTCGTTCCCTGTGTCTGTCCTCGTGTCCCCGCTGGGTGCACCCTCGCCCCTGTGGTTTCCTCGTGGCCAAATCTAATGCGTATTTTCCTGTCCTGACTGTACTCGTCCTTTCTGCCAGCGTTCCGGTCCCTTCTCCCCGAAACTCCTCCCTTATGTTCTAGGGCGGGCTCAGCGGCCAGCAGCCCACGGGCCACAGCGGACCCGCCACTGGCCTCGAATAAGCCTACCTGGAGCACAGCCACGTGCGTTAGTGGACGGACTGTCCGTGGTTGCTTTTGGACCACGGGGCTGAGTTAAGTGGTTGTGAGGACCCTGTGGCCATGAGCCTGGATTGTTTATTCTCTGACTGTACGAGGAATGTTCTGCACAGAGCCCTCCCCCGTCTCCTTCCACGCCCGGAGCTGAGAGCACGGGTGCCAGCCCCTTCCAAGGGGATGTGGGAAGCCTCCGGCTGGAGGATCTTCTGGAAGACTGCAGACCCCCACCGCTTCCCCAGCTACCGGGCGCGAGCAACAATGTCTGACATTTCTTAATGAGAAAAGGAGCGCTCTTGGCAACAGCCTCTCATCAGACGCAGCCTGGCCTGGCCCTGGGCGGAGGCATTTACAGGCATCACCTAGTCTCACAGTCATGGCCAGCTTCTGCGGCGGGCACTGTTTCCAGCTGCCTCTCCTTGCTCAGGGGACTGAAGCAGGAAAGCCTCCCAGAGGCAGAGCAGTGGAGAAGGAGCCTTAGGGCCGGGCGCCGCTGCCGTGGGCTGCCTCCAGGGGGCACTGGCGGTCCAGAGCCCGCCCAGACGGAGGGCAGCCCGGTCTGAGCAGATGCAGGATGTGGGTCCGAAGCTTAGCCTTGGCCCTGGAGCACAGAAACACCTTCATGACCGTGTGGGGCAGTCTCGGGCCTTAGAGGGCACGCGCTCTGAGCGGTGGGTGCGGTCTGGTGTGGCAGGGCTGTCTGTGAGGCTCGCACAACTGAGCAGAGATCAGGTGGGGTCTCCGTGCGTGTGGAGCCCCACGTCACTGCCCTCTCGCACGGAGCCCACAGTGAAAACGGAGCCACCAGAGGCACTTGGAGGACTTGTGCACAGACCAAGCGTTTTTCCTGCTGTCTCTGTCGGGTTTTGACCTTGCAGGGCATTCAGGAGGGTCTGGGGTCCCCCATTAATGGGGACGGCCCAGGGTCGGACCGGTGGGTGCAAGGGGAGCTTGTTAAGCCTGCGTGTGACCTTCAGACCTCGTTGGGGCCTTGCCGCTGGGGAGGGAAAGTATCCAGGACCGTGCTGTGATGGCGTGACGCTGCCTGGGGTATGCGTGGGGGAGGAGGGGGCACGCATGGGACGATGGGGAGGACACAGGAAGAACTTATAGCAACAGCAGACAGATGAAGTCAAGCAAGGAAACTCCGCGTTTCAGGAAGACACTTGGATTCGTCATGTAGACGCAGGCCAGAGCGGGCTTCTGAGGACCTGGAGCCAGGACTGCAGGTGACCCCATGGTTGAAGGGAGTCATACTACCTATCCTGTTCGCCGTGGATCCAGCAGCAATACCCCAAACAGATTGTCGGGACTTCTACCCGAGAAGGGCCCTCTCACGGCCTCTTGTCACCTGAGAGTCCCAGAGCCATTCTCTGTGCTTACTCATTGTAGAGCTTGCTTCTAGCGACCGTGCAAGGTAACACTCGCCGTCTTCCCATCTCTAGGTGTTGCCTCCTCCATCCAGACCCAGGGGAGCGCTGTGAGGGCTATAGTGCACGTGGGGGCTGTGACACTGGGGGGAGCGAGACCACCTGGACTGCAAGGGACTTGAGAAAGGTATTTTCTTGTCTCGCTGCCTCCTTTCTTCCTTCTCTTCTTCTAGTGGCCTGGAGGTGCGTGCTCTGAAATTCTGGCTTCCCTTCCTCACGTATCGACGGGTGGAAATCTCGATTTCCTCCTGGCTTTCCTTTTGGTATCTTTGCATTAAAAAAATGTGGTAAGTAACACATAACGTGAGAGCCATTCTCTCTCTTTTTTTTTTTTTTATTTGACAGAGATCACAAATAGGCAGAGAGACAGGCAGAGAGAGGAAGGGAAGCAGGCTCCCTGCAGAGCAGAGAGCCCGATGCAGGGCTCCATCCCAGGACCCTGAGACCGTGACCTGAGCTGAAGGCAGAGGCTTAAACCACTGAGCCACCCAGGCACCCCGAGAGCCACTCTCTTAACAAAGTTTTCAGAATGGCATCCACGTTGGCTCTGGGCACAGTGCGGGACAGCAGGCATCTGCCGTGTCTTCTCGTCCTGCCTGGTGAGGCCGGCAGCCAGGGCAGCCCCCCGTGTCTACTCCTCCCTGGCTCCAGCGACCCCACAGCACGTCCGAGTTCGGCTGCTCCAGGCGCTGCCTGCGCGGGACTCGTGCGGTACTTGTCCTTCTGCACCTGGTTTATTTCGTTAACCTGGTGTCTTCCGCGTCCATAGCAGGTGTGGGCTCCTTCCTTCCACGGCTGGGTAGCACCCCGTGCGCGAGCCTCCCTGTGCTTGTCCATGCAGCTGTCCGCGGACGTTTGGGCGTTTCTGCCTCTGGACTGTTGTGAGGGAGGCTGCTCTGAACAGGGGTGCCCAAAGCCCTCTTTAAGACCCGCGTTCCAGGGGCACTCTGTGGCTAGTATGCCTAGTTCCACTTCTAGTTTTGTAAGGAAGGTTTGCACTGTCGACCGTAGGAGCTGCACCTTCTTGTGCTCCCGGCAACGATGCACAGAGTTCTGGTCTCCCCAGTGCCTCAGCAACGTTCATTATATGCGGCGTTTTCAACGGCCATCCCAGCAGGCGCGAGGTGACGTGTCACTGAGGTATTGATGTGCTTTTCCCTGGTGACAAGTGACGTCAAACGTCTCCTTCTGTGCCTCTTAGCTCCAAAACTGAATCAGGGAGACACAGGAAGTCTCAACAGCGCGGTTACTAGTGACGAAATTGAGTTGGTAAACAAGAAGCTGCCCCGGGGCCCCTGGGTGGCCCCGTCGGTTGAGCGTCCTACTCATGATGTCAGCTCAGGTCATGTTCAGGTCGTGAGTTCAGGCCCGGTGTTGGGCTCCACTCTAGGCATGGAACCTACTTCAGAAACAAAAACAAAAAGAAAAAACAAAAAACTCCCAATAAACAAGAGTCCAGGGACAGATGAGTTACAAGAAAATCTACCAAACATTTAAGGACGAGTTACTACTTATTGTCCTCGAATATTCCAAAAAAGAGGAAGAAATGCTTCCAGATTCATTCTGTGAGGCTAGCATTACCCTCCTACCAAACCCAGATAAAGACAGTATAGACACAGAAGAGATCCCTGATGAACACAGGAACCAAAGTCCTCAACAAAACACTGGCAAACCACATTCAACAACACAGTAACAGCATCACTCCCGGTGATCAAGTGGGATTTATCCCGGGGCGTATCGAGGACGGCTCCGTACTCACCGGTCAGCCCACACGGTCCTCACGTGAGCAAAATGAAGAATACAAATCGTGGTCACCCTGACAGCTGCAGAAAAAGCCTCTGACAAAATTCAGCACCTATTCCTGATGACAGCTCTAAACCAAGTGCATCTGCGGGCACAAACCTCCACACAGTGAAGGCCGTGGAGGAGAAACCCGCGGCCAATGTCAGTCTGTGGGGAGGAACGGAGAACTTGTACCCCAAGATCAGGGACAAGATGAGGATGTCCCTTCTTACCAGCGTTATTCAACGTAGTACGAGTGTTTTAACCACAGCAGTTCGACAAGAAAAAGAAAGAAAAGGCATCCGGATGGGTGTGGACAAGTAAAGCCTCCACTATCTGCAGACGACATGGTACCACATATAAAAATCCGAGAGACTCCAGCCGAAAACTGCTAGGGTTGATAAAGGGTCCCTGATACAAAATTAACGTACGTAAATCCCATGTCTGTCAGCCCTTTCTGGTTTTCTCTGGAGAACCGTCTGCTCAGGTCCTCTGTCCGTGCGGGGGTCGGGTTGTTTGTTGTTTTTCTGCCGACCTGAGGGGGTCACTTTGCCTCTCCCTCCTGAACCTTTGTACCCCAACCTGGCAAACTCCCCTCTCATGCCCCCTGCTCTTCAGTGGGGTCCTTCTGCCCTATCTGTGCCCCCCCCGCCCCCGTCTCTCTGCTCCTGCGACCTTCCCTTACTTTCTGAAACGTAGCCGAACCCAGTTCTGCCACATCCTTAAAAACCCAGGTCCCGCCAAGGTTCCCATGTGTCCTTCCCCAACCAGCCGGCAGACGGCCTGTCCCTCTGACGAGGCCTCGGGGGCGCCCTGTCCCTGTCCCTGTTGCTTTCAGGCGGTCGGCAGAGCTTCCACGGGGATGGGGGTCACACACTCGCTTGTTTTATCCTGGCTGAGCTCCATCTCCGGCAGGAGCCTGGGAAGCGATGTGTGTGCGTGTGTGTGAGCGCGTGTGTGTGTGCGCGCGTGTGTGTGTGTGCGTGTGTGTGTGTGCGTGTGTAGATGACAGCCGAGCTTTCAGCCCCAGCGTGCTCTGGTGACACGGGAGGACCCAGAGCGAGCCCGGTCTCTGTGCACGCACCTCCATTCATCCCACGGGAGGAGGAGGAGCAGGCCAGGGTCAGGGAGGAAAGGGAAAGTCGGGGACCGGGGCCGCGAGCAGGTTTGGCCAGAAAAGACAAGCCGGTTTCCACGGAAGTTCACGACAGTGGTCGGAGGCGGGCTCTGCGGGCTTCTGGCAGGCGCGGCTTGGCAGGTGTGCGCTGGGCTCATGCCGCACGTCTGTGCGTAGACAGAGCAGCTGCGGCCCGCGGGGGGCCAGCCTGGCCGGCAGTCTGAGCACCTCTCCCCGAACACCCTGTTCCCGAGGAGTCACGGCTTCCGAGCTGGGACGTTCTTGGCAGCGAGCTGCGTGGGGAGTGTGTCCGTGCCAAGCTCGAGGTCGCCAGAGGCTCCCACACAGCCTTCAGGCAGCCAGCAGGGGAGGCCGCTGGGCCCAGCCCCGAGTGGGGCACGTGCGTGGCTCTTGATTTGTGCTGGTCCCACACACTTGCTGCCGGGCGCCAGCAGGGCCCTCCAGTGGGACTGACCAGATCCGAGCAGCTCTCCGCATCATCTGTCCTGCTGCCTCCTTCACGGACCTCCCCAGGCCCCTCACAGTCGCCAGCGTCTTGTTGCCTCCGAGACCCTGCCTTGCACCCCAAGCCCCGGCAACCTGCTCTGTTTCGATAATGTGTGTCCACTCCTGGCCCCCGTGTTCCCTGGCAGGGTTCCAGCCAGAGGACAGTTGGGGCCCCCTTTTGTACCTTTAAAATGTCCCTGTCCGGGCTGAAGCCTGCTCTCCCGTGAGTCCGGGGAAGCTGACAGCCGGGCAGGCCTTGGCGCCCCCCACAGCTGACCGCATCTGCCTGATCGCTGACTTGGAGGACAGCTCCATCCGTTCCAGCTTCTCTCTGACCCTCTCTCGCCCCTCCAGTTGTCACGGTGCTGGGACACTGGCTCCCCAACCTGGTCGGTGTGTGGGATCGCAGAGATGCTTAAAAAAAGAAAGAAAAAACGTTCTTAGTCGCTATCCAAGGAAATTCTCTGTAGGTGTGGGTGGGGTCTGGGAATCTGGCGTTTTTTTACATATGGTTGACCTTTGAACTACTCGGGGGTTGGGGGTGCCACCCCCCCATGTGGCCACAAATCCACATGTGACTCTCTTCTCCTCCAGAGCGTACCTGCTAGTAGCGGCCTGTTGGCCGGAAGACTTGCCGTTGACACACACAGTTGGCGATCATGTCTTTTGCGCGCTCTCTGTGTGGTGTGCTGTATCTCGCAAGGCACTAAGCCAAAGGAAGGCAAACATTGTCAAGAAAATTGTAAGGACGAGGAAGTGCATTTACAGCACGATCCCCTATTGTAAAACAAATCCACGTCACCATGGGCTTCCACGGTACAAACCCACGTCGTCCGAGGTGTACGCAGGAGAACGCATAGAGAGATGGGGATGGGCTCCCAGAGCTGCTGAGTGTCCGTCCTGGATTCTCGGACCTGTGCTCACTGGATTTTCTAGAGCGGTCGTGTGTTTCTTCATCAGTTGAGAAGAGGATAGATGTCATTCCACAGTAGAACGCAGACTCCTGAGGGGTCCGTCTCTTCCAGAAACTGTTCACCCTCTCACCTGTGCTCCTCTCTCCCGCAGGGGGCCTCGATCTCATCTTCGTGCCGGGTCTCGGCTTCGACGAGCATGGGAACCGCCTGGGGAGAGGCAGGGGCTACTATGACGCGTACCTGAAGCGCTGTCTGCGTGAGCAGGACGTGGGGCCCTACACCATGGCCTTGGCCTTCCGAGAGCAGATCTGCCTGCAGGTCCCCGTGGACGAGAACGACGTGAAGGTGGACGAAGTCCTGTACGAGAGCCGTCCCCCTAAACCCTGACGCCCGTGGCCGTGGGCCGTGTCCCAGGGGAAAGCGGAGCCTGTCCGCTGCCTCGTCAGGACATCCGCGCGCATGCAGGCCACCTGCTTTCCAGTGTAATTGCACAAGAGCTGATGCTAAACCACCTTCCCAAACCGGGCAGGACATGAATAAAAACGCGGGCGATGCCGGTGTGATCTGCAGCCTGTCTTGCTGGTTGGCGACGTGTCAGGAAGTGTCTGCAGCTTTTGGGGAGGTGCTGTGGGCCCAACCGAGGGTGAGGGCCGGGGATCTCGCCCCGTGGGGACACGGTCTCAGCGCGTCCTGTCCTGGGCCTGCCCAGTCTTGGGCAGGCTGCGCAGGCTCAGCAACTGTTCACCGACCCGTCCGTGTGTGCGCAGGTCCCCCGGAATGTTCTAGCACTTCATCGTGACTTCATTTGCTCCCCCTGCGATTCCGTGTCTGATACTTTGTAGCTCTTGACAGTCTAGACCGAGACCTTTTAGGATTTAAATGCTTTAGTGCCATCTCCATGTCTCTGTGTGTTGGTCACTTAGGATTTAAGGTCTAATGTCCTGTGGGTTAGAAATACCTTGTTTGCTTGTGGTGTCTGCTTTGGAAATGAAACGCGCCACGGGCTGCGGGCTGGCAGATGGCCTCCCAGCGTGGGAGCCGGGATTCTGTGCAGGAGGTTTGCTTGTAACCGGAAACCGGGCATCTTCCTAGATGCTGCTCTCACCCCCGCGCCCTGCCTGTGCCGGGGCCCGTGGCGTTCACCTCCGGAGTGCTGCTGTCGCCTGTCCCCTCCCCTCTCCTGTCCCCGACCCCTCGCTCCCGGGGTCCAGGCTCACAGCATTTGCAGGAGACCCCCCTTCTGGCCTCTTTTGCCCACAGTCTGGCGCCGTCCTCTGTTTCCCAAACTCCAGTCCAAGTGACTTCACAAAGCGTGAATCTGGGAGTCTGGCCGTTCAGGGCCTACAGGTACCAGGGAGCGGCCGGCTGCCTTCTCCTGCAGGAGGCCCCCTCCGCGGATGCACGCATCTGTGCCCCTCCCCGAGCGGCATGGGTATAGCTTGCCTTTCGCACCAGGTCGCATGCTTGCCCTGTGGGCCGCGATGCCCTCTCTCCTTTTGCTCACCTGGATGCTCCCATCTACCCTTCACGACTCAGCTTGGGCGTCTCATCTTGTGTTGCATCTTCCTCCACGGCCCCGGGCAGAGTTAGTGTCCCTCCACCCGTGTAAACAGCCCCGGTCGTGTCCTCCTTGTCGCACTGTCCTGCGCATCGACTGTTGGCTGTCACGTCTGCCTCTTCCCCAGACCGTGAGCTCCGAAGAGGAGGGACGGTGCTGGCCGTTTCCCGTATGTGGTGGACGCCTGCACCCGCAGTTGGTGTTGGAGAGAGTGGGAATGAGGGAATGTGTTTATACCACGGATCTGTGTTCTTTGGATAATAGCATTCGATTTGGTGATTTATGCATGGAAGTAAAATATGTTTTAAAATTGTAAGATTCATGAGATTCCGGAAGGCCGGGGGGCTGCGGGTCTCCTGCCCAGAAGCGGTGACCCTGGTGGCCAGGACTGGGTGGTAGTCCTCATGCAGAGCGTATCGGGAAGGGGAAAACCCGCACAGTACGGGTAATGCCCATCAGGGCATAAGCAGAGGCTGAGCACAAGAACTTGAGCCCAGGAGTGAGCCGGCGTGATCCGGCCGTGGGTGAGGGGATGGGCCAGGCGGAGACGAATGGCCCTTGGGGCTGTAGCAGAGCTCCAGCGTCCGTCCGCAATGCTGCCCTGCGTAGACACGGGTGTGACTTACCGAGAAGGTAAACTGGAGAGGGGAGCCGCCGGCGCACATGACTAGGAATGTCCAGTCACCCGGTCCCGCTAACCCGGGAGCGATACGTGCGTCTAGGTGTGGACGGCTCCCTGCAGAAGCCCGGGTCCTGGGCCCCATTCTCCTCTTCTCTCGTTCAGAGATCGTTGAAATCCAGCTGGTCACACGTTATTTTCATCGTGTGTTTGCGCACTTACCTCCTGCATGAGCCCTTGAGCTCCTCACGGGCAAGGTCACGGGGGTCTGGGACTCACCCCAGTCCCCGGCACAAAATAATAATGAGTAGATTCTCGAGGAAGGAGGGGACAGCGTGCGGCGGCCTGGTCTGGGTTGTGCGCTGGCTGCTTTGCGCGTTGGCCTCCACCTGCTGCCGGATTCCGTCCTTCAGCCTCGTCTCCCAGTTGGATTCTTCTAGAACAGTTTCTGTTAACGCCAGCTGCATGGCCCTTCTGGACCAGTCCGTGCATGTCCCGTGGTCTGTGCTGCTCGGCCCCATTCACCTCTCATGGTCATCGTCCCTCCCGACCTCCTGCTCTCCCTTGTAGGGCTGCTCTCTCCTGCCTGGGCGCCCCCTCCCCAAATGCAGGTTTTATATGCTTAAAAATGAACAACAGATTTCTTTCCAGATAACACCAGACACAACAGGAAACAGGCACAAATAAAACAGACGAGAGGGCGCCTGGGTGGCTCAGTGGGTTAAGCCGCTGCCTTCGGCTCAGGTCATGATCCCAGGATCCTGGGATCGGGCCCCACATCGGGCTCTCTGCTCAGCGGGGAGCCTGCTTCCCTCTCTCTCTCTGCCTGCCTCTGCCTACTTGTGATCTCTGTCTGTCAAATAAATAAATAAAATCTTTAAAAAAAAACAAAAAAAAAACCAAAAAAAACAATGGACGAGACCCTAGAAGCCGTCGGTTATCTGTAATCTGTGAGGCACTGAATTTCCAAAAGGGAAAGCCGTGATGGAAAATTTTTTGAAATTTACTGTTTTTGAAAACCTTATTTTAATCTCCCTGGAATGACTGAAACGCCTGGTTCTAATTTCATTTCTTTCAGTGTTGGGTTTGAAGGGCTTTATAGCTGAAAACAAAACCTTCCAGAGATGCACGGACCCGTACACAAGACCTGCGACACTTGCTGATACTGGCCCTGCTGTCTACCAAGTTTGCGGAGGTCTTTTTTTCTTGTCTTTTTTTTTTTTTTTTAAATTTATTTATGTGACAGACAGAGATCACAAGTAGGCAGAGGGGCAGACAGTGGGGTGGGAGGAAGCAGGCTCCCCACTGAGCAGAGAGCCCGATGCGGGGCTCGATCCCAAGACCCTGGGGCCATGACCTGAGCCGAAGGCAGAGGCTTTAACCCACTGAGCCACCCAGGCGCCCCTCTTTTTTTCTTTTTAAATTGAGATTGGGCTCGTGAACACCCGTGGTCCTGACGCGCCCATTGCTGCGTGTTACTCAGAAGATGAGGCACCTTCCCTTGGTCAGCACGCGGCTTTGAAACTTAATGAAACTTGAGAGACTCTGAATCGAGTCAGAGCAGCCTTGCTTCCTGGTGCTTTGGTTGTGCAGACATGGACGTGTTTACAGGTGCCACACGTGGTCTGTGGCAGCACGATCATGGAATGGTGAGAATTTTCCAAATCACCATTTCCATCACGTGCTGTGTGTCACAGACCTTCCCTTCTGTCTCTTCAGTGGAACGTGACTTCTCCCCACAAGATCAGCTCTATGTTCTGTGGCACTGTGTGCTTAGGGAATGGGCCACTGGTGGCCATTTGTACCACAGAAAAGTCAGAAAATGTGGAGCACTCACCTCTGTTTAAAGTCCACACAGGGGTGCCCGGGGGGCTCAGTCAGCTAAGAGTCTGCCTTCGGCTCACATCATGATCCTGGGGTCCTGGGGTCAAGCCCCACGCCAGGCTTCCTGCTCAGCGGGGAGCTGCTTCTCCTTCTGTCTTTGCCGCTGCCTGTACTTTTGCTCTCTGGCTCTTTCTCTCTGCCAAACAAATAAATAAAATTAAAAAAAAAGGTACATGCAAATTTATCTTGAAGCTTCACAGCTCTTTTTATAAAAGTATTTTATCCTGGGATGCCTGGGTGGCTCAGTCGGTTAAGCCTCTGCCTTCGGCTCAGGTCATGATCTCAGGGTCCTGGGATCGAGTCCCACATCGGGCTCCTTGCTCCACAGGGAGCCTGCTTCCCCCTCTGCCTCTACCTGCCACTCTGCCTGCCTGTGCTCTCTCTATCTCTCTGACAAATAAATAAATAAAATCTTTTTTTAAAAAAAAAGTATTTTATCCTGGGATTGTCAGAGAAATGTAGGTGAACCAAAATATTTCTCCTGGGTCTCTCCTAGCCTAAAATATCGTCAGTGTTGTCTGCTGTGCAGTAGAATCCTCCATGGCACAAAATCTTGGTGCCGTCAGTCACATGGTATGCTTCTTGTCCCTGAATGATGGGGTGATGCTGCGGCTGAGCCTCCATGGGGGTCCACCACGCTCCCCAGCACAGGCAGATGCCAGCCAGAGGCATCCCGTCCTGGCCTCGCTTACGTCGTTTGTCCTAAAACATGGTCTTGGTGAACACGTCGGCTGATTCTGAGGCTGCTGTCCTCCTCATGACTTTGACGTCTTTAACATCCCAGCTTTTCATTCGTTCTTCTCTCAACGAGACCATACGCGGGGACATGCTGGAAGCTTCTGTCCTTTTATCCAGCCTCTCCCACCCTGAAAAATTTATTCCAGAACTTACGTCTTCGGATGGTCTGCCGTGTTTCCCCCTGTCATCTAGTAGAAGATGTTACTTTTCAGGGTTTGTCCCCCTCGACTGTTTCATGAGTTTCCCCCGTAGTCCCGTGGTGGGAGGAATGAGTCTTTTGTGGAGGGCGTGCTCCTGTCTGTGCGTTCTTTAAAGGCTTACAAACATTTCCGATTCCTTGCAGTGAACACTGTTGAAGACGCGTTGGAGTTAGTATTTTCTGAGATAGTGGCTCTTACTAAAAGCATCGTGGGGGTCCGTCTTCGTCTTCTGGGTCTGTAACCTCCGGCGACCGTGGTCATATAGGAAGGGGCTCGTGGTTAGCTGTGATGAGCACAGATTCCTGCTGGAGGGTCCTGGTGAAAATTTCAGCTTTGGGGGCTCCCTTCGGGCAGACGTTACCGCTTTTCCTTGTCGTAGGGCTGACGAGTAGCTTTCGTCAGGAGCGGAGACACCAGCTGCTGCTGCTCACCCCCGCTGCCTCCGGAGAATTGTCTCTGGCCGGCTGTTCCTCTGCCGGAGTCTCCTAGAGCCACTCGCGCACTTTAAGAGGGTTGGCTCAGTGAGAGCCACATGGGTAGATCCTCGTACCTGGGGCCGCACAGGACGCCCCGCTAGGCCGACAGCAAGCCCCCTCCCCCCACCCACGTCCCACGTCCCCCTCCTGTTCCCCCAGCACAGCTTGCAGACCAACCTGACTTGGGACTTCTGACAGCAGGTGTGACAAGGGGCTGATGTCAGTCTGTATTGGAACTTGTAGCAAAACTTCTTGTGTTGCAAAGATAAAAAAGTAAGTACAAAGAGAGATTCTAGTTTCTTCTTCCCAAACCCCAGTGGACCGCCAGCCGGCTCCTGGGGTGTGTCCCTCACGTGGAGACACCACTGCTGTGAGGCCCGTGCACACGGCCCGGTGGGTTTGAGGGCTGGTCTCGCGGCTCAGTCCACAAAGGGGGCTTGTGACTTGATGGCCCCCACTCTCCCCTGGCCCCTCCTGACCTAGGGCCTGTGTCTTGTCTCCTGCTGGTGTTGGCCCCTCTGTGACCTTGGCGTCTCTGGCCCCTGTGTCCCGGCACCCGTCTCCCCATCTTCATCCAGGTGCTCTGCCGGGGGCTGTTCTCCTGCTCACAGTGTTTGAATAGAAGAAACGACGTCGGTCAGGTCTCTGAAAACGGAGCGTGTCCCAGAAAGCTGTCACCTGGGCAGCAGCAGACCCCTCTCTTGGCTCTTCCCCGGCCCATGCCTCCGCTGACCAGTACCTGCCCTCTGGGGGCAGCGAGGGATTTCTAGGACGAGATAAAAGACTAGAAACACTGTCTCAATCCCCCACTTCTCTTCATTTCCTCCCTCTTCCCACTGCCATAGCAGCTGTTTTCCATCGTAAGATTTATTATTTGTGGTTAATGTTAGTATTTGTGGTTGATTCGGACAACAGACCGTGTGAAAACCAACCGACAAGGTGTCTGCAGGAAAATCCATCCTGTTTCATGGTTTGGGCTATAATGTATCCTGTGAATATCTTCTTTATACTTTTGATCTTATGCATGGTACATTTACAAAGTGTGCTTTTGAAGCAAACGTCGTTTCAATGGTGAATCAGACCCCAAAGAGTTTGCTTGACTCTAAATGGTGAGCGCTTATTTGGTTTATCACTGAGAAATAATCTCTTTGGGACTCAAATGCAAAAGGGTTTATTTCCTCCCAAGCTTAGCAACAACGAGTACTGCGTTACTCTGGAGATCTGGGTTGGGAGACTCTAGGAGTAGATAAAGTAGAAGAGATACGCTGTAGAAGAGAAACACCGTAGAAGAGATACACGGTAGAAGAGATACATTGCTGGAAGTCCTGAATTTTTGCTGTTACTCAGGTCCAGCAGTGCGGTATGACAGCAGGGGTTACTCCCTGAAGTGACGCGGAGCACAAGAAGGGGCGGACGGTGGAAATCAGAGTGCTCAGCTCCTCCCTGTCCGCCATGTCATCCCACGTGATTGTCATAAAACATGACCTGTGTCACTTGCCTGCTTCGCGATGCCAGATGGTTTTCTGTGCCTCAGCGAGGGAGGTGTGAGCCTTTGGCATGCACGCAGAAGCCTTTCCGACTCAGCCTGGATGTCTCTTCCTCTCTCCCGTCACAGACACACACGCGTGCCTCTTTTCCTCTCGGACCCGTAGTGCTCGTTAGGCCAGGCCCCAGCGCTGAGGGCAGGAGCTGGGTCACACAGCCGGGAATTGGAGTCGGTGAGTCACGGGAGGGGGCAGTGAGCGGCGGGTGGTTGGGCAGTGGCCATGTCCGGCACCGGTGTGTTCCGGAAAGTCTGTCAACAGACAGATCACCCCGGGGGTCTGGGTACAGGCTCTCATTCAGCAGGTGTCAGGTGCACCCAAAACTCTGCATTTCTGACCTTTCCCGGCCGTGCCGTGGCTGCTGCTGGGCTGCGCCTGCTGAGCGGCAGGGTCCGAGCTGTGCTGTCCCTGTGGTAGCCCCAGTCACAGATAGCTTCTAAAATTTAAAAAAAAATTAAAGGAAATTTGATATTCACTTCCTTAGACGTCCTAGCGACAGTCCGTGTGCCTGCCATCCCGAGTCGCGCAGGGGTTAAACACTCCCGCCTCCTCGGGAAGTTCCGTGGGAGTCCGAGGTCTGCCTGCTCCGTCACCTGCTAGAGCAGGGCCCTCCTCAGTCCGAGCTCTGGGGGCAGGGCGCTGGGATTAGCGTGTAAGACGAGTTCCGCAGGAGCTTCTTAGACAGGCTGAGAGTCCAGGGGTCTAATATCTGGGGCCCAGAGATAAAGAGAACGTGGGACTAGGCAGCTGTCACAGACGACAGGCGGCTCAGCTGAGATGGGAGCGTCCTCCTGGCCAGCCGCGGCCGTCGGCGTGGTTGTCTGAAAGCAGGCAGAGTCGCCCGCTGGAGCCGACCGACCGCGGACACCAGAGCTACCTGCGGTCTCTGGAGCCAGCAGTGCCGTCAGGTGTGCCGCGGGGCCCGGAGTGCGGTGCGCTCTGATCCCCTCGGCCTTCTGGTCTACCAGGCGCCCGCATCTGCCCAGGCCTGGGGGCTGCAGTCGGCTTCAGGGACGACTCTCGAGCCAGCAAGTGGCAAATGCACTCGGGACTCTTCACGGCTGTCTCCTCCTCCTCCTGCCCCCCGCCCCCCGCCGTCTCCCTCCCCGTCTCCCTCCCCCGCTCCCCTTCTGCCTGCTGCTCCTTTCCCTCCTCCTCTCTCCTCCTCCTCCACTACTGGTCCTCCTCTCCCCCCACTACTACTCCCTTCCCTCCTCTTCTTCCCCTCTCTTCCTCTTTCCTCTGCTACCCCTCCTTTCTCTCCTCCTCCTCCTCCTCCTCCCCCTCCCCATCCTCCTCCTCCCCATTCTCTTCCTCTTCCCTTCCCTCCTCCTCCTCCTCCTTGCAAAACCCTGTCACTCCGGCGCATGTACAAACCTGGATGTATGGGGACATTCACACACCAGGGGGCAGCTGGTGACCAGTACAGGGTGGGAGGCAGGGGAGAACGTCTCTCCGCTCCCAACCTCGGGGCAGACAGTTACGAGGCACATTCTGCATTGCTCCTCGGGGGGTGGCCAGGCAGGCAGAGCCAGACCTCTGCCCGTGGTCATGATCAGCTTGACACCTCCCCCTGGGGTGAGCTGCCCCCCTACTTCCCTGTTCTCGGGCCTCCCTCCAGAGTCCTGGCACGTTCCACGTGCACTCCTTGTCCCAGGCCCTGTGTTTCCAGGACCCAGGCTAAAACAGACAGTCCTGTCCCTTCTCTTAGAGTGTGTGGCTGGCTGTCATCCATCGTCCCTGCTGTGGAACCTGCAGGAACTCCAGCCGGAAGAAGTCCCGCCCGATGCCCTCTCCCGTGGTCACTGCACATGGAAAGCTGGCAGGTATGGACCGGCTGCTAAAGCCGAGCCCCGCAGCGCAGCAGCCGCGCCAGGGCCCCGAGACGGGGTCGCGCTCCCCCAGTTTCCGGGTGGCGGTGATGTGTGGCGGATGGGTGAACCTGGTTCTGCGTGCTGTTGGAGAGGGTTCTCCAGGAGCAGAAAGTAAATTAGACGCTGTTGTCTGGGACCACGTCATGTCTAAACAGGACAGCTGGGGGTTTGCTTCAGGCCAACACTGAACTTGAGAAACAAGCTCTGTTGGAAGCGGCCGGGTGCTGACACGCGCTGCCCGTCCTCTCGCGGGGCTGCGGTAGCTGCTGGCCCAGAGCTGAGACCCTCCCCTAGAACTGCCCTTGGCTGAACAGTGCTCTCTCCCAAGGTTATGGCCCTTGCTTGGGGGCGGGCTGTGCGCCGTGCCTGGTTCACCCCCTTGCTTTGGGTCTGATCCCCCCTCCTCCTGCAGAAAACAGTGCTCCCTGCCACATTCTGGGCTCCTGTCCCAGCCCCGGGGGCCTGCAGGTGCCTTTTGGGTCACAGTATCCGGCTTTTCTTGGAGGAAGAGTTTGGATGTGCCAGCTGCGGCTAAGCATAGGGTGCCGTGGTTCAGAGCCCTGGGGGGAGGCAGGGGGACCTACAACCTGGACGTCTTCCCCGAGGCCCAGCAAGTGCATCACCGACCAGGAGCTCCGCCAGATTGGGTGGGAGGGCCCTGCCCCTGGGAGCTGCGGATGCAGCAGGCTTTCAGGGAGTGCCTTCCATGTCCCTGGACCGCCAACCGGGGCTCTCTTCTTCTTCTGAGTTCAGGAAGAGCTGAGAGCCAGGCAGGGACTCAGAGGGAGGCCGGGGGCACTGGCCGCCATGGAAGTCATGGGTGGGAGGGTGTACCCCACACTAGGTCCCCGCGTTAGACACCCTCACCTGCCTGCCACCATGAGCACTACTGGCCAGACGCCCACAGCCCCCCTGACCCCCCACCCCCGGTAGTAGCCAGAGCCTGGCCTGGGGCAGGGAGCACTCTTTTCTGTGGGGAAGTCAGATCCCAAAGGCAGGAACTGGGAAAGGCTGAACCCAATGCACTCCGTCCCTTGTGTGAAACTCAGGTGGCCGGTGGGAGTGGGGAGAGGGCAGTGGTCCTCCTCCCAGAGCCCACGAAGCCCGACAGCTGCTTCCCACATAGTTCCATGTAGCGTTAGGTGTGGCATTCTGTGTCACAGCGCTCTCAGGTGCCACATGCCTGTTCCATAGTCGGGGAAACCGAGGCCACGGCCATATT
The DNA here is from genome assembly GCF_010015895.1 of Lontra canadensis. Classification (NCBI taxonomy): domain Eukaryota; kingdom Metazoa; phylum Chordata; class Mammalia; order Carnivora; family Mustelidae; genus Lontra; species Lontra canadensis. The sequence goes on from NW_022631088.1 coordinate 6,861,806, forward strand.
CCAAGTACCCGGTGGCTGTGGACTGGAAGCAAGCCCATGTCCCTCTCACTGCCCGCACCCCACCCCCCGACCCCTTCCTGCACCCCCCACCCTCCCGGCGAGTTCTTCTGGGGTCTGGAGCCTGGGCTCCATGGGGGCCTGGCTGCTTGAGCTTGGCACCATGCCCAGGCCCACAGTTGGGCAAAAGGGGCGGTCAGTCACCGGGCTAAGGTGGAAATGCTGGGGAGAGAGCACCCTTCCTCAGGCCCTGGCCAGAGAGGCTGGAGAGGGGTCACGGGCCTCTGTGGTGTGTTCTGGGCCAAGTGAGGGCGGCTCCTTCCATGCAGGGCTGGGCGGGCCGGCTGGGGTTTCCTCTCCGACTCCGGAGTGCCCATCCTCCCTGCAGCGCCCCCGGGTCCCCTGGGTGTGGGGTCTGAAGAGCGGCTTCCCAGACTGCCCGAGCCTGCCACTTGCTCACGGGGTGCCCTGGACCTGTGGCTTGAGGGTTGAGGGCGAGCTGCTCTGTGACCCTCTGCAGCGGGATCACCTCTGCGGCGTGTGGAAATGCTGATTCACAAGCCTTGCCCCGAGTTAACCAAATCAGTCTCTCCCAGTGGAGGGGCCCTAGAACCTGCATTTGTAAAAAGCACCACCCCCCACCCGTGTCCTGGCCCAATTCTCAGAGATGCTGAGGTCACTGGTCATTAATAAATAATACAAGCAAATAACAAATTAATAAAATTTAAGTTTTAACCTTTTTTAAAAAAATAGAGCTTTATGTTTGTTTTTGGTTCTTAGCAGTTTTGCTCAATGTGCCTAGATGCAGTTTTCCTCATATGTATCCTGTTCGGGATTCGTAGCCCTTCCCGCATGCATGGTTTGATGTCTTTGGTCAGTTCGGGGAATTCTGACATTATCTCTGTGCAGATTCCCTGCGTCCTGTTTGCTCTTTCCTCTCCAGGCCCCCACCACGCCCCGTCCTGTCCTGTGCACTCTGCCTCCCTCCAAGATTTCCCGTCTGTTGTTTCTTCTCTGCTCTTCCAACCCGGTATTCGCTTCCCACCTGTCTTCGCAGTCACTGATCCTCTCTCCAGCTGTGCCTGATTTGCAACCAAACCTACCCACAGAGTTCTCGGTCCTGGTGACTGGATCCTGCACTTCTAGACTTTGTGTTTGATCTTTCATTTTATTTTTTCAAAATTTCATTTATTTGTCAAAGGGAAAGAGAGAGAAAGAGCCTACAAGTAGCAGGAGCAGCAGGCAGAGGGAGAAGCAGACTCCCCATGGAGCAGGGAGCCTGATGCGGGGCTCGATCCCAGGACCCTGAGATCATGACGTGTGCCGAGTGCAGTCAGCTGACTGAGCCCCCAGGCGTCCTTGTGTTGGAACTTTTTAAAATTTTTCTTTGCTAACATTCTCCATCTGGTTCTTCGTTTTCTCGGACATCTTTGTCACGGCTATTTTGAAAGCGTCTGTCTGGTAATTCCCAAATTGAGTCTCTCTGGGTCTATTTCTATGTCTGTTTCTTCTGTTGGTCCTGAGCCTTCTGCTTCTCCCGTTGTGTGATTTGCTCCCAGACGTCGGATACGATGTGTGAAAACTGTGAAGTGACTCGAGGGTCTGGGTGACTCCATCTGCTTCCTGAGAGGGTGTGCTTGTACTTTCGGAAGTGAGGGAGGGGCCGAGGTCCTAACCAAGCCTGGGATGGAGCAGACTGGAAGCCAGGCCTCACTCCTCGTGCAAGCCGGTCTGTTTCTGCTGGGCTTTGATCCCATCTGAAAGCTTGGGGTGCATGCCAGCCTCCCCTGCTCACCCTGAGCCCCATTCTTGCCCTCCCAGGGGTCAGACTCTAAGGGCTGTGCTTGGCCTCGCAGCGCCTTGGTGCTGGTTCTATTTCGTCCTTCCTTCCTTCGGCATCGGCACTGACCAGCTCCTACAAAGCACAGCTTCTCAGCTTTTAGATTTTTCCCAGGAATCAGCAGATGCTTCAAGGCAGATAGCTGTGCTGAGTATCGGGTCCCCTTTGTGATTTCCTTCTGAGATCTCTGAGCCGCCTGAAGACCTCCCGTGTTTTATTGCTCTAGGATATTTTTATTTTTATTTTTTAAAAGACTTTTATTTATTTATTTGACAGAGAGAGAGATCACAAGCAGGCAGAGGGGATCCTGCGTCTCCCTCTCCCTCTGCTGCTCCCCCTGCTTGTGCTCTCTCTCAAATAAATAAATAAAGTCTTTAAAAAGATAAAATAAATCTCCCTTTAATTTTAAATTTTAATGTGAGAAGTGCTGGACAAAAATCAGCTCTTTGCTTGATCGTAAGAAACACCTGAGGCCCTTGTTTTAAAATGCTGCTTTCCCGGTCCTGCTCCAGACATGTTGAGTCAGAATCCGTGGAGAAGCGCCTGTGGTCCCAAGCACCTCGAACAGAGCATTCTTGGAAAAAGCTGAGCAGGGGGCCCTTGAGAGCCCTGAGCGGGTATGTCGTGCTCTGGTTGCCCGCATGTATTCCAGTCACCCCCAGGAGCCCACGCACGCAGCGACCCCTCCGTGTTGGGGGGAGGGAGCCCAGCGGTGCTGCTGGGAGGAGAGGTAGGGTGTGGCTTCTTGCCCCCTGCCCCAAAGCTAGTCTGCCTCCCGCACCAACAGGAGTGGGAGCTTCCTTTGCTGAATTATTCCCAGTTTCATCTGTGACATTTTAATCAGAAATGAAAAATGATTGGCCTTTCACTAGCATTTCGGTTTGAGAGGAGATGATGCGCACCTTGGAGCTACAGGGATTCCAGTGGCTTTGGTGCAAAAAGAGTGTGATAGAGGAGCGGGGGCCCAGATCCCGGGCATCAGGGCTGTGTCCAGGGTACGTGGTGGTCCAGGAATTATAGGGGACCCTCACCACCTCCCATCCTCCCACCACTGGTGTAAGCTCCATTGTCCTGCTTAACAGTCTGCAGACGACCGTCCTAGGACTGGGGTGTGGCTCTGAGCCTCTCCGCAGACGCCCTTTCTAGTCCATGGACTCCCCCCCATCCTGCGGAGACTTCTCTTTCCTGAGACCTCCTCACCTTTTCTCTCCCTGCCCTTCCCCCCTTCCCCTCCCCCTCCCCTTCCTTCCCCCTCCCTTTCTCCCCTCTTTCTGTTCTGGAATTGGAACGGGGCCTCTGGTACCCTCTCCCCTTCCCTCCCTGTGTCACAGCAGCCACACATTCTCTCCAGCTACTCCCAGCCATGTTGTTGCTCAGCCAGGAGGGTGGGGCTGTCACAGGCCCTGCCTTGGCCCACCCAGCAGGACTCTGGGCTCTCCTTGTCCCACTCCAAGGCTGCCCAGCAAGTGCTCCCCAGATCCGGAAAACTGTGAGCTCTGCCCGGTGGAAATAGACACACAAAGGTAATTCGTAAAAGAAGAGACAAATGTTCAGTTGCACGAACCGCCATAAGCACAGATGAGACCATGTGAGGGGTACAAGCTAACGGGCGCAGCGGTGTGGGGAGACGGACTCTCATGTACTTCTCCACAGGTGAGAGCTCTTCAGTCTTTCTGGGAGGCATTTTGGCAAAATGTAGCAAAAGTCGTATAATTTGCCATGATTTTTGACCCTGCATTCTCACTTTCCCTGAAATCATGTAAGCTGTTTGCAAAGCATCACGTACAAGGGCGTTCAGCCTGGAGCTGCTTTCGCAGGGGTGAGTGGTGTGAGCTCGTGGAATTCAGCCCTGTGGCCGTGGCGGGCTGCTCATTTGTGCCAGTGGACGCCAGGAGGCCAAAAGTATTGTTGACAAATATTGAAAGACGAGGAATGTTCAAGTTCTGAAATTAAAAAGAAAAAACTGTTTACAAAGCAGTATGTCACGATATAATTACATTTTGGGAAAAGATCCTGGCGGTTGCATTTTGTAAAACCCATCGATGGAAGAATGTGAGCGATACCGTCGGCACGGCCGTGTCTCTGCTTCATCGTGCGCAAAGATCCGAGACACGGGATTTTCGAAGCGAGATGAAGCGCAGGTGCTCTGGTTGCTGGCGGGAGGGGGCGGCCCGTGTCCCCAGCCCGAGGTCAGCCCAGGGTCCGGTGAGCAGCAGGGACCCGCCTCCGAGCATGTGGATCTGCCCCGGGCAGGTGTGGTCAGGTGCGCTCGGGCCCTTGCTGGGGACGGACCCTCCTCAGTCCGTTGTTGTCTCCTGTCCTCACAACCGCACTGCAGCCCCTTTCAAAGGAGACCGGCCTTCCAGAGGCCGTCGGCAGCTCCGTGGTCAGCGCGTGTCCAGGAACCCGTCCCGGTTCCTCTGTCGTCAGCGCGTGTCCGGGAACCTGTCCCGGTTTCCCTGCTGAGCTGCAGAGAAGCTTCCCATGGGCCACAGAGGGCAGGGGCTGGAGGGACCTGGCATGGCCCGCTGCGGTAAGCTGGCCGGGATCTGGACACAGAGGGTCCAGCGGTGGGACCGGGTCATTACCAGGTGAGGGTCAGAGGTCATTTGTGGTCCTGAGCAGGGCGGAGCATGGACAGCTGCTGGAGAAGCCACCAAGGGGCCGTGACTGAGCTGCTTGTGTTCAGGGGCCCCCCAGGCCACTGCAGGTCCCGCATGGAGTCCTGGTGGCCAGATGCTGGGGCTGGGAGGGGCCTGGCAGGCATGAGCAGGGAGCCCAGAAACGGGACATGGGGGACTCGCGGGCCAGCTGCGAGGCTGCGTTGGTGCAGAGGAGCAGCGGAGAGAGGGGACCGGACGGGCCCGCGTGCAGATGGTGCACGAGCCTGAACTCACTCAAGCAAGAATCAGGCACTTCCTCTCCCTGCTCGAAGCCTGACCTTTATCCGTGATGTCCGCTCAAGGCCATTGTGTGTGCGCGCTCTGGTCCTCGCACACAGTTCCCTCGATCCAGCAAACAAATGCCCACAAAGCCTTCCCGCCTGGGGCCTTTCTGGTGCTACGTGCCCTGAGCCGAGCCCCTTGGTCCTGGCAGAGGCCCAACGCTGACTCCTTTGTCTCCGTCCTTTTAATTACTGCACGTACCCGACTTTACGATCCAATTGTGGGTCAGAAGAAAGTTCATCAGACTCCTTATTTTATGTGAAATTCCCTCATTTCCAAAAGATCAGAGGAACATTAAGGAGCAAATGAAACTGCTGGCTGCAAGTTATATGGCTTGATTTATCACGGATCTTCCGTAAACAGCAGCGCCGGCTCCCGCAGTCTCCCTGGCGTCGCAGGCCCGCGTGTACCGTGGACTGTATATCTTTTCATTTCAGCCCCGGAAGAGACAACGCGACCTCCCCGGTGGGAGTCATCATGTCACCGGGCGCATGGGCTCTGGGCTCCACGACGCCCGCCAGGCTGGTACAGCAGATGGATGAGAGCTCACTGTTTCATGAAATTGCTTTCGAATATTTGCAGAATGACCTTTTCACACTCCGTCTCACCAAAACGCATTAACCCCTTCTACACAGGATGGGAAAAGGCTATGTGGAGGCGCTCCCCCCAGAGGCCCGCTTGCTCAGGAAGACAGCGCCCCACTAGGCTGCCCACACGGGGATCTGTTTCTGTCCTAGGCCTAGTTCTAGGAGTGTGGGTGTTGGTCCCGTGTGGGCACGTGAAGTCCACAGGGTGGCCGTGGGGAGGACAGGACAGCCCACACCCCCGTACGAGCTGGAGTTGTGAGGATGGGCCAGGGCTGGGTCTGTTCCTGGCCTCCGACCTACGGGGCAGGCGCTCTGCAGAGCCGGGCCCTCTGTCGGGGGCTGACTCTACACGCCCGGGCCAGGAGCGGGGGAAGCTGAAGAAGGACTTGGGGACGACAGGGTGGCTGGGGCCCACTGCCGCGTCACACCAGCCAGCTGGGCCTGCAGGTCAGCGACCGTGCACCTGAGCAGATCAGCTGCTGCTTCCTCTGGCTCCCCAGACCCCGCACCCGACCCCACCCACCTGACCCAGCCTCCGGGAAATATCCTCTCCGCGGTCCACTCTGTCAACTCGACGCCCACACACATCTCGTTAGAACACACTCTGTCTCCACACGCAGGTGCTAAAAGCTCATGCTTCACACAACGCAAGACGGACAAACCCGTGTGCCGTCAGACAGACGCCAGCCACCCCCAGAGGAGGACGTGACGTCGCTCTTTGTCTTGGTGTAATGTTTCGTCTTCTCTTGGCTGATTGAAACCTTCCCTCTGACATACATATGACTTGTGTACACACAAGATGTAAGGTTCACTGCTGTGAGTGGATCGTATGTAGACGAACGGAGGGTTGATGGAGAGAGAAAATCAAATATATTCGGTTTGTCTATACAAGCATTTATATCAAAACGGGAAGGAACAGCCATACGTACTGTGGCCTCATTTCTACAAGTGGCCACTGGTTGTGGCCAGTCTTTGTCATTACCTTCCACTGAATCCACTACTGGCTCCACATTCCCTTTGCCTTGGGCAGGCTCCCCAGGCGGTGCACCGAGGCCAGGATTTGGCACACCTGTTTTGTAAAGGGTCAGATAGCAAACATTCAGGCTTTGAGGGCCATACACTGCAGAAGCAGCCAAAGACGACACACACCAATGGCTACTGCCATGTTCCAATAAAACTTTATTGACAGGAATAGGTGGGGGGCCAGAGTTGGCCTGTGGGCTGTAGTTGGCTGACCACTGGCTGTGCCCATTAGAATTGGGTTGGTCTTGATTTCCAGTTGACTTTGGTCACAGGACCTGGGAGACCCAAGAGGCACCCCAGAGAACATCCTGCATTGGGCCGCACTCCTCCTTCCTTCGTGCCACAGAACCAACCCGTTTTAACCTTGACAGTTGGTACCAGTCATCCCAGCCAGCACAGGAAGCCCCGGGCCTGCTGATTCGGTGGCAAGAGGAGCCCAGTGTGGCTGATGACGGAGTCATCTTCTAGGTCAGCCAAGTCACGGTTGTGCCCTCTGGCGGAAGCATTCTTCCCTTTGGAACAAGTGCCACTAAGCCGCAGGTCCCAGTGCGTGACTACGGTCAACGGGTGAGCCACTCTCTCCGGGAAAATCACAGCCCCAGAGGGAGCTGCCAGCCCCTGGCCGGATCGGGAGAGCTCGGCGTACCCACGTCTTCATTCGGTCAGCAAGCGTTTATTGAGCACCTGCTGTGTGCCAGACTGGCAGAGACCATCATGTCCTCTAGGAGCAGCCAGTCCGGTCACGAGGCACGTCAAACAAGTCCACAGACATAGAATTGCAAATGGACGTTGTGACTGAGAACAGCAGAGGGGCTCCCTCAGTCGGGGGTCAGGGGACGCCTGTCTGAGGAGGCGGCTTCCCGGGAGGCACCCGAAGGATAAGGAAGGGTGCACTGGTGCTCAGCGCAGCCCGGGCAGGGGAGCGCCGCAGCAAGGGCCCTGGTGTGCTCGGTGGGGTACCTGGAGGGCTGTGCCCATGGGGAATGGGGCGTGGGAGGGGAGGGTGGAGAGTGAGTCGGGAACGGATTGGGCGAGGCTATGCGCCGAGCGGCTTGGCCGTGGTTGCAGGTGCATTCCGTAGCCGTGGATCGGTGGGAGGCAGGGAGGTGGCCTGCGCTGGCGGGAAGGCTCCGCAAGGGCAGGCGGGGCCCCACCGTCGGCCCACGTAGACACGAGGACGTGCTGGATCGCCATGGCGGCCGTGAAGAGCGGCGGGTTGACACTGCGTCGTAGTCGCAGGAGGTGTGGACGGCACTTGCTGATAGCCGGTGGGCAGTTGGGGGGGGTGGTGAAGGACAACTCCCTAGTTGGGGGAGGTGAGCGCGTCGGCAGCGCACACACACGGGGAAGGTTGACGGAAGACGGAGAGTAAAACAGACATTGAACAAATTGTAGTAAGATACATTTGACGTAAAATGTGTTTTCTTCACCGTGCCTGAGTGAGTGTGCCGTCCAGGGGCGGGAAACCCCCACCATCCGTCTCCAGAACGTCCTCATCGTCCCGCACCGGAACTCGGTCCCCATCCAGCACAAGCCCGTCCTGCTCGGTGCGCGGCCCTGGCCCCCGCCGTCTCCTCCGTTTCCCGTGACTGCCGTCCCTCCATCCCTCCCGCACTGTGAGGTCTTCGGGGTTCTCCCATGTGGGCAGGCGCAGCCTGGCCTTCCTCTTCGGGGCTGAGCAGTCCTGCACCGTGCAGGGCCGCCTTCTCCTCCCCCCTCATCTGTGCATGGACCCCTGGGTCACGTCCACATTTCAACTCCTGTGAGCGCTGCTGCCCTGAACGTGGGCGGACACGGACCTGTCGGAGACCCCATCTTCCCCCTTCCAGGCGCGTGCCCAGGAGCAGAGCCGCTGGGTGGTGCGCGGATTCTGTACTTAATTTCTGAAGGGCCGCCCTGCTGTTTCCCACAGCGGCTACACCAGTTAACGCTCCCGCCAACAGTTTCTTCACGCCCTTGCCAAGGTGGGTTGTTCCCGGTTTGCCTAAATAAATAAATAAATAAATAAATAAATAAATAACCGCCGTCCTCATGGGCGTGAAGTGCTCCTCTCGGTGGCTTTGATTTACGTGGATGAGCCCTCACGTGTGGACCCTGAGGCGTCAGCGTCTTTGGAGCCCTCGCAGGGGCACGGTCAGGCGCGGCAGGTAGTGGGGGCTGCAGCACGGAAGAGAGAAGGGGTCGAATCCTGGCACCTGGAATCATATGGCCTGGCCTGGGGGAGGTCCCAGGAGGAAGGAGACCGGGGTGGGTCTCATGGAAATCCACCAAACACGAGGGGGCGAGGAGGGGGAGGAAACAATGGCCCCCGGGGAGGAAGCAAAGAGCAGAGGAGGCAAGGCAGGGGAGAGGGTGCCACGGGCTGGAGAGGGAGGTGGTGCCATGTCAGATTGGCTGTGAGGCCAGTGACCTCAGGCGGCAGGGGCCACCAGGGAGCTTGCCGCTGTGGGGGGCTTGAGGAGCCTGGGCTCCAGCAGGGTCGTTGTGGGGCTCAAACCCCCGTGGCAGGGGCTCACTGTGGCTCCGAAGGTAGTGGACCTCAGAGACCGTGTTATTCGGTTCTGCATTCCCAGCCTGCGGGTCATCGAAGCCGTTCAGGAGTGTGGAGGATGACCTCGGACGATGGCCACGTCTCCTCCGGGCACAGGGTCGGCAAAATCCCAGGTCCAGCTGGGGAGAGCTCCTGCAGTTGTGATGGTCTAGTTGGCTCTGTGCGTGTCCTCTTATCTAGAAATGTGTGTCATTTGGGGCTTGCACTGGCTGCGCAACAGAAAAGTGAGCTAACAGTGGCTTCAACACACAGGAATTACTTTCTCATACATCACAAGACTCCCAGAGATGTCTGTTCAGGACCCGTGCAGCTGGGTCTAGGGTTTGGGTTTGTTTTTTAGCGCTCTGCTGTGCCATTCTTCACATGTTGGTTTTATCCTCATGGTTACAGAGTGGCTGCTCTTCCTCCAGCCATCACTTTGACATTCTAGGCAGGAGGAAAGGCAAGGCATGGGCCTATGCCAGCCGAGTTGGCTTCATCTTCCCCAAGATCTCACACAGTAGACTCCTGTTTGTGTCTTGCTGACCAGACACGTTCACCTGGTCACGTCTAGCTCTGGTAGAGTTGGGAGATATTTTAAATTGTACACCTTGCCACACTGCACAAAATCAGCCTTCCATTAGTGAAATAGAACATTGAAGGAAGGAGAGAACGAGTGTTGGCATGGTCCCCACAGCCGGGAAGAGAGAGGTGGTGTGTGGGGTGAGCTGAGGGGAAAGGACACCCAGTGGTGCTTGTTACAAAGCCGAAATGTCACGTCAGAATTTTTTAAACGGGGCTTGAGCTATTTTCACCTCTTTCTTGGCTCAGCAAATACTTCAATGTCTCTTTCTTTACAAGTGCTCAAGTCATGAGACCGTAGCATTTCCCTTTATCCATAAACAAGTCTTTCTGGCTGCTTAGAGAAAAAAAAAAAAAAAGGATAATTTTAAAATACATAATTACCTAAAGACAATATTAATTCTACTTTTGTGTCCCGGCAGGGAGCTCCATCCTGTAGAATTCATGAATGCCTGACCCAGAGAATTGTAATGAAAAAAAAAAAAAAAAAAAAGTCACAGGAGACCAACAGTTTGAATTATTGATTAGAAGGGGTTTTTCTAGGCTCTTTTGGTTTAATTACCCAGAAGACGCAAAGCAGAGAGAGAGGGAGAAGACATAGATTTGAAGGAGCTGGGGGACTGGAGGCTGCCGCATGGCCCCTGATTTCTGGAAAGCAGTAGCTGCGGGCTCAGGGGCCAGGACTCTAAGAGCGGGTGGAGGGAGAGGGAGTGGAGGACCGATTGATGAGGACCCCGTTGTGACACAGAGTGCGCCTGGTACTGGTAAGTGGGCGGGCTGGGTGCCCGGCCGGGGGGCTGGGTGGGGAGCTTTCCCTCTGTGCACAAAGGCTCCTGGAACCCCACTGCCCTGAGGATTTGCTGGGCTTCCCCAGGGAGATCCTAGAGCAGCCTCTTGGGACTAAGGTCCTATTTGGGTACAAAGGGATGGAGATTTTACCACCAAGAGAGTGGACGATGGCTGCCCTATGCTCCGGGCAGCAGGGGGGGATGTCTATTAAATGAGAGCCCACCCTGGGAAGGTGCCCCAGCAGGTGCGGGTGCTGAGCCTGGCGTCCACCGGAGTGCTCTTTGCTGTGTCACGCTGGGGGCACGCCAGCCCTAGGGAGCCCATGGCAGCCTCCTGTCAGGGTGGGGGGTGCCCTCTGACCCCCCACCCTGGTGGGGGGTGCCCTCTGACCCCCCACCCTGCCAGCTGCTTCCGCCTTGAGCTCTGTGACCTCTCAGCCCCCCAAAATACCAGCTCCTTCCCACCTGAACACAGCCTCTCCCTCCCCTTGCTCTTCTGGGACGTGCCTCTCTGGGCCAAGCCTGTTGTCCCTCCTCTGCTGTGAGAGCCACGATGTCATTTCTTCCCGGAGGACCCTGCACACCCTCCCCTGCTCCAGGTCTAGGCCTCTGTTACCCCATCTCCAGCTTCTCATTCTGCCTCTTCAGTTTTCACAATGTCATGTGATGGGGCACCCGGGGGCTCAGTTGGCGAAGCGTCTGCCTTCGGCTCAGGTCATGGTCTCCGGGTCCTGGGATCAAGCCCCGCATCAGGCTCCCTGCTCTCTGGGGAGCCTGCTTCTCCCTCTGCTGCTCCCCCTGCTTGTTCTCTCTCTCTCTCTCTGTGTCAAATGAATAAATAGAGTCTTTTAAAAAAAACTTCTAAAAAAAAAATACACACGTAACACAAACCGACCGCCTTCCCGTGGCTCAGCGCACCGTGTGGCAGCATGAAGATGGGCCCGTGGCTGTGCACCCCCCCGCCCCTCGCCAGCTCCCACACTCTGTTCCTCCTGCTAAACTGAGCTCAGTCCCGTGACACCCTCAGCCCCGGGCTCTGGCGTCGCCGTCCCGCTTTCTGCCCCCTTGAACTTGGCGGCTCCTGTACAGGAACCGCACGCGGCTGTCTTAGCCATGACCGCCAGGCTTCACTGGACACGATAGCATCTTCAGGTTCTCCTGTGAGGTGGCAGGTGCCAGCCTGGCCTTCCTCCTCAGAGCTCGGCCATGTCCCACCAGATGTGCGGCCACAGTCCGTTTGTCCATCCTACGGCTGCCTCTGCCTTCTGCCATCTGCCTTCTGCCGTCACAAGTGCCGCTGCCATGACCACGGGCATGTGAGGATCTGTGTGAGCCCCACTTTCCTTCTTCTGGCCGCACACCAAGCAGCAGAGCCAGGCCCCACGGCGACTCTGTGCACAGTGTTCTGAGGAGCCATGGCGAGGGCACCCTTTGCCTTCACACCAGAGGGGGTTGGGGTCCTAGACCTCCACACCCCGGCCTGGGGACCCTCGCTGCCCACCGGGCCCTTCCAACTGTGGGGAGCCTGGCACACCGTGCCAAGCAATGGTGTTGGAATGTGGTGAGTCTCCCCAGCAAGGAGGCGGGAGGGGAGGGTTGGACATGGGGCCTGGGTATTACCTGGAGCAGCACCAGGTGTCTCCTGGGAGCCATGGGCAGAGGGAGCGTGGGGCAGCCAGCCGGGCTCTGGAGCCCCCAGCGCTGTGTGTGTCCTTGCTGGGGAGGGACGCGGGCTGTGGCCGAGAGGCTTGGAGGGTGGGTGAGGACCCCCAGCCAGAGCATCTTGTCTCTCTCCACCAGCCCCTCCCTCTCGCAGGGCTATCTCAAACCCGCTGTATGCACTCGTGCACCCCATTTTCCCGAGCGTGTCTCATGCTCCAGCTGGGCACGCAGTTCCACGCCTCCCTGTGTTCTGGTCCCTGTGTTCAAGACATGGGACATGCCACCCTCCAGACAGGTGTCAGCTTTTGCTACCCTGACGCCCTGAAAAAGCAGGATGTGAGGTGGTGAAGGGGCTTGGAGCCGCCCTTCCGGTGCCCGAGTCGTGCCCCGGAGCACGAGCATGGCAGGCCGGGAGCAGAGTGCGAGGTCCTGGTGTCGCAGGGAAAATGCCCAGGAAGGTGAGGGCGGCGGGATGCAGGGGCCTCTGGGATCAATGCAGGATGCGCCGAGTCCCAGGCTCATTCTGCCATGCGCTGGGGGGAGGCACATTTTCAGGCAGACAGAGGAGAGCGCACAGTGGCGGCGGCCGTGGTCCTGGCTGCGGGGAGTGCCAGCCGGGCCTGAGGGCTTGGAGCGCTCTCCCCAGGGAAGAAGGGGCCGGGCCCCAGTGTGGACTCACCGTGGCCGGCCGGGTCTGTTTGGAGTCGGCATGGGGGGATGCCAGCAGCGTCACGCCCACCCGATGCCCGTGCGCACACGTCACGTGCCAGTCAGTTGGGAGCACCCAGAGCCGCACGCAAAGCCGGAAGCGAGGTATTGGAGTGGAAACCACGGGACCTGGATGCTTGGCCCTTCACCTACAGGGTGTTTTTTCACGTGTCGGAAACCGAAAAAAAATCGTTTGAGCAAATTAAACTTTACTTGTTTGTTTTGTGAAAGTTGTGGGTCGGACGGTGGTCGCAGAGCACACACCATGGACGACGAGACTTCGTCACCTGCGTCCTGAGTGCGGAGAGACCGCGGCCCGGCCCGTGAGTGCTAGTCCACCGGGCCGTGCCCTCCATCCCCGCAGGACAGCAGCATTTCCCGGGCACTGGGCAGACAGCCGTTGACGGGCCGCGGGACAACCGGTACCCTGGTATTTCAGAGCCAGCTGCTGGGGAGGGTTCTGGAAGGCTTCCTGGTAATGGGGCCTGGCTTGGTGCTGCCCGAGCCTGGTGACAGATGAGAATCTCGTTCCTTCCAGGAGCCGACGCGTGGCCTTGGATTCTGGAGGCCAGCAAGCCTTCTGTACGCTCACATCTCAGTTCTCCTGCCTCCCCTCGCCAGTGAGGTGAGCACGGTGGGGTTCCGGACCAGCCATGGCCAGAGCGTCTCTGTGAAGACCAGATCAGGGGACCTGGGTGCAAACACGGAGCCCATGACGAGTGACGGGAGCTCGAGCTGTGAGCTACTTGCCCGCTGGCCGGGAGGCTCATCCGCGGACGTGTGCAAATGCGGGTTCACGCTGACACACGCTGACACACGTGCACATCTACTGAAACACCTGACGGAAACCCGGTTTTAGGTGGTTATCCGATGGCCCGTGTCCAGTCTAATGGAGCAAGGGGTCCGTGACTAGAGGGTGGGGAGCCCAGCAAACAGCCTTCCCGGCAGGTGCCCAGCCACGCCCTTGGGTGGCTTCCCGCTGCCTCCCAGGTGTCTTTGCGCTCCAGCCCAGCTTGTGTGGTCAGAGTGGCCCCAGCGGGATGAGGACCATCCCTCCTGACGCTCGAGCCACCACCGTGAGCTATGCCGGCCACCACGATGCTGCTGCGGGATGTAGCAGGAGGAGCCGCGGAGCTGGGCTGTTGCCAGGCCACCTCCTTGCATGCACGGAGGACGGCTACCTAGTCTGGCCCCTCGGCCCAGGACACTATATCCATGCCAGCCACAGCCCACCATTGCCCACCCTGAGAGGCCTGACTCCCATGTCGTCTGCCTAGGAAGGCCTTTTGGATCCCCTGCACCTCCTTGGATGTTTTCATTTGGACCTCACTTGTGGGACTCAGCATTTCTGCGCAGAGCTCCTCCGGGGACCTCTGCCCCAGCTGTCCTATCCCCATGTACTTGCTCTCCCAAAACCCAGTCTCATCAGGCCGCTCCCAGCCTGCAAAGCCATCATCAGCCTCTGTGGCGCTCAGGATAAGGTCTGTAGCCTTGCTCAGGCCACGGGGCTCGACCTACCACATCTCCAGCCTCATTTCAGGTCACGCCTCCTTTTCCTGGCTGCAGACACGTTTGCCAACACATGGTGGTGGGCTCTTCACTGCCGTAGAGCCTTTGCACATGCCGGGCTGTCTACCTGGAGTTTTCCTCTCCTACTTAGCCTTCAGGTCTGAGCTTGGATGTCACTTACCCGGCGGAGTCTTCGCTGGCGTGTGCTCACTGTCCCCCTGCTCTCCCCAGACGGCCCCTGCAGGTAACCGCGCACCTGTCCTTGAGACAGTGTGAGTGGGGCGTCCCCATGAGACCTCCCAGAGGGTAGAGCCCAGGCTGTCTCGCTTGTTACCGCGTCCGCAGCACTCAACACAGGGTCTGCCTGGAGCAAGTGCTCAGAGGTGGTGATTTGGGGGCGCCCCCTTTCTGGCTCACGTTTGCCCTGGGACAGCCCTCTCTGCCCTTCCTGTTCTGGAGTCCAGGCCCGGCCAGAACGCGTGTGTTTGTTGAGAGACCCAGCTTTGCGGCGTTGCTGCTGTACCCCGGGACCAGACGCAGCCTCGGGCCTTGTGCTCCGGGGCGGAGTGGGGGGCGTAGTCCCAATGGCAGGGTCTACAGCCGTCCGCTCCTCCAGCTCCCCGCCCACGAGTGCCACCCCCTTCCCCCAAAATGGTGGGCTCACACCCGGGGAGGGTGTCCCGCTCCGTCCCCAGGGTGGCTCCATGGATGAAACTCTGGGCGTCCAGTGGAATACTAATGCGGTGGCGAGCCCTCCTGCCATGGGGGGACACCCCCTGCGGCGCTCACTGCCCAGCACTGCTGTGGTTCTGAGCCCATGCGCATGGCCAGTGACCGGGAGGAGGGCCGTGGTCTCCGTGGGGCTGTCACGGGAGCCCCAGGACCAGGAGGCCAGAACCGCAGCCCAGGAGCGCCCGGGGTCCGAAAGGCTTTGGAGCTCCACCTTCCTCCTGTGGAGGCTCAGAGCTGCCCGGAGACCACGGTCCAGACGGGTAGCGCGGGAGTGACTACAACCGAGTAATCGCGGAGAATTGAACTTCAAATTGTGCAACGTGCAGGAAGAACGAACACGGGGACCGTTCTGCCCGGAACATCTTAATTTCTGGGATCATTATAGTCTGATGAGTTTCTCTCTCAAACGGACTTGCTGCCAGTTGGATGGTGCATCGCTCTGATTGTGTGCCGAGCGGTAGGAGGGGCGCGGCGCGCTGGAATTAGCCGACGGGAGCCGCCGTCTGAATGCAGTATTAGCAGATTCTGTGATGTTCTATTTCTAGGTAATTAGGACTTCCTGGGCTACTTAAGAAACTTAATTTCCCATCAAGAAATACTGTAGCCGGAGCCTTTTCACGATACATCAGAGCGAGGCGAAGGGGGAGGTTTTTGGAATGAGGGGTTACCTGCCAGAGAAGGGAGGGGTGTTCTCCGTCCTTCTGGCGAGGGCTGCTCCACGCTGCTGGAGGTCGGGCGTATCCTCTGCTCTAGGAGAGGGGAGGGTCTTCATGGAGGTAATTTACGTACAGTACATCAATCTGAAAGTACAGCTCGACCAGCTTCGAGAAGGACACACAGTAACGGGACCATGGCCGCCGTCCTGAGAGAGGACACTTCCGTCCCCCTGGAAGTTCCTCTGTGCCCCTTGGCGGCCGGTCCCAGCCCCACGTGGGTCCCTGGCATCTCCGTGTCCAGTCGTGGTTTTGCTTTGCATCCCGCGTCTCCTACCCGGGTTCTGTGCCCCGTGTGTGCTTGTGTCTGCTGCTTGCCCTTAGCAAGATGCTTTCGTGCCTGTCAGCCTTGTCGGCTGCAGGCCTCCGTGGCGGTTTCCACCAGGTGGTAGATATCCGGCTTGTTTCTAGCCCCGAATAAAGGACAGACCTTTTTGTGGACTTGGGTTTTCCCATCTCATGGTAACCCCCCAGGAGCGAGAGTGCTGGGTCACAGAGCGAGTGTGTGTCTGATTTCATAAGAAACAGCCAAACTCCCCCTGGAGGGTGTGCCGGGGGCAGAGAGGGTGTGAGCCTGGTGGTTCCACATACTTACCCATGTACTGCCAAGGCTTTACTCTCAGCCGGGCCGGCGAGCGCGGTTTAGTCGTCACTCCCCTGATGATCAACGATGTTGGCCACTTCTCCTGTACTTACTCCTGCTTACTCATCTTTGGCGAGCGAACTGTTCAAATTGTTTGTCCTTCCAAGAAAACTGAGGTTGTCGTCTCATCGTTTGGTTGGCGGTGTTCTTTATGTGTTTTGGGTTTAAGGCCTTTGTCAGATGTGGGTTTTGTAAAGGGTCTGTCCTAATCTGCCCTCCCCTGGCGTTTCCTTAACAGTGTCTTGTTCTTGGAGTGTTTCCATCGTTTACATTATTTTTGAAAGTTAAAAAAAATTTTTTTTAAAGATTTTATTTATTTGATGGAGAGAGACACAGCGAGAGAGGGAACACAAGCAGGGGAGAGAGAGAGGGAGAAGCAGGCTCCCTTCTGAGCAGAGAGCCCAATGCGGGGCTCGACCCCAGGACCCTGGGATTATGACCTGAGCCAAAGGCAGAGGCTTAACCCTCTGAGCCACCCAGGCTCCTCTGAATCTTAAAAGAATTTTAACATGATCTCAGACTTACAGAAAAGTTGCAGGAATAGGACAAAGAATCCCAAGACAAGCTTCATCCAGATTCCCCAAGTGTAACAATTTTATCGTGTTTGCTTGCCTTGGCCTTCCTATGCCTCTGCGTCTGTGTGTGTCTCCGCGTGTCTGTCGCTGTCTTGCTCTCTGGTCTGCCCACCCTGTGCTCCTCTGCACATTCACGTCATCCCTCTCTCCGCCCTCTCTGGACGTGGTGGAAAACTCGGGCTACGTACCTCCCAGCTGGAACCAGCGGCCTGCGGTCCAGTCTCCGGTGCCCGGGAGGCAGCCTCGTTGGTCAGCTTGGCGTGGGTCCCGGCCCAGTCCATCCACAGTGGCCCTGTGGTGAGGGGCCCTTGGAGAATCCATCAGGGATGTACTTTCTAAGAATTGGATGAAAGTGAAGGGGAAGCAATGGGGGGCGTCTCTTCTATAAAACATTACGTCATTTGGAAAAATTACAAGGACCTGTAATTCCCAGATGAATGGTGTTTTCATACAGTCCCCCTGGGTACCAGGCATCTTTTCCAGAACCCCCACCCCTGATTTCGATGCACCCCCGTCGTTACCTTTGAGGACCGGCTTTGGGGGCAGTTGCCTGACACTAGAAAGTGGTGGTCATACCTCCGTGACCAAAACATGGTACTTTTTCATTTTTGATTGCTAGTGATGCAAACATGCTGGACCCAAGCCCAGTGGGGCCACAGGCCTAATGTTGCCCCTCCCTGTCTCCTGGCCAGCTGCCTCCACTCTGGGGCCCAAGGGCCCCACGCTGTCATTCCCTCAGGGACGGGGAACCCGGAGGCTCACGGGTGCTGTCCGCTGGCTCTCTTGGCCCCTTTTCTCCCACTCACCCTGTCTCCTGTGGTCAGGCTCCCCCACACGGCTGCCCGAGGGCCCCGAGCTCACAGCCTGTGCCAGGCAGAACAATGGCTTTGAAGGACATCTGCGTCCTCGTCCCTGGAACGCGTGACGAGACGAGGAGAGTGTCCTGGACGGTCCAGCTGGGTGTGCTCCAATCACGGAGGCGCCTACACCAGGGAAACAGGAGATGGGAATGAGGTCAGAGGGGCCATCAGCCACGGGACACAGGAGGCCTCAAGAAGCTGAAAAGGCCCGGAAACAGATTCTTCGCTGGGGCCTCCAGAAAGAGCCAGCCTCGCTGACCCCTTGGCTCTAGCTCAGGGAGGCCACTCTTGGACTTGGAAGCCCTGGATCTGTGGGAGAACAAGGGCATGTGCCCTCGAGCAGCCACGTGTTACTGTGTTGCAGCGGCTGGAGGAAACGGACCCTCAGTCCACAGGAAAGGAAACCTCGTTCTCCGAGGCTGATTCATGGAGTCCCAGAGGGGCTGCCGAGCTGCCTTCCTCGGTCCCTGTGCCCCCTTCTTGGTCCAAACTCAGTGGGCAGGAGGGGAGGCCGCACATGGGGCCTTAAGTCCGGAGGCCGGGGGCCGCTCCTCCACAGACAGAGGGTCGCTGGACCGGCACCAGGACGCACGTGCTCCATGTCCCGCCTGTCCCTGCCCCACGCCCACCCAGCCTCTGCTCCAAACAACCATTGGGAGCCCAAACCCCGTCCTTGAAAGACAAAGCCCAGGCAGGGGAAGACTATCCGGCCGACTGCTTTGGGCTCGCCCCGTGGCATCTCAGGAGGGCTGTGCCGTGGTCCCTCGAAGGCAGGCGTCGCCGGGGTGGGGAAGAGCTGGTGTTTCCGTCCTCCGCGTCTCTGCGGTCAGAAGGCGGACCCAAGCTTGAGCTCAGTGACTCTGCGTGCCGGCTTGCTGCCCTGCGTGAGGCTCCCTGGGCCCGGCTGTGAGATGGACGTGTTTCACCGTCCTGAGCCTGGTGGGGAGGAAGCTCGTCTAACACCTGGCACTGGGGACAGCGGACACAGACTCGCGTGCTTGTCCGCAGAAGGGCCACCGTGCTTGCTGTGGGCCGGCGGGAGCCTGGAGCAGACCGGGTCGTGAGGGCGGGTCCCCGCTCCATGGCTAAGCACGCGGATTGCCCCGAACGGCGGCTCACAGCTATTCGTACCCGCGTATGGACATGCGGGACTTTTTTTAAAGCTGAAAATCGTAACATTCTTTTTTT
Source organism: Lontra canadensis (assembly GCF_010015895.1). Taxonomy (NCBI): domain Eukaryota; kingdom Metazoa; phylum Chordata; class Mammalia; order Carnivora; family Mustelidae; genus Lontra; species Lontra canadensis. The sequence goes on from NW_022631088.1 coordinate 6,880,688, forward strand.
TTTTTTTTTTTTCTTTTTCTTTTTTTTCCCCTCTGGTTTCCTCTTCTGGCTGCGTTCTCTGCTGACTTTGAGTTTTTAGTGTTCAGCCTCTTCCACAGAACAGGGGTGTTAGCCGGGCGGAAATTCCTGCGAGAAGCTGCAGAGGAGGAAGAAAAGCTCCCAGTCGCCCAGCAGCAGCCCCACGAGGTGGGGGAGGGAGCCCAAGGGGAACGGAGCCCCCCCCAGCAGCCTCCTGAGGGAACCTGCTCGTCCACGTGTGTCCCTGCCCCAGCCACTCTGACACACGCCAGGCTCAGCCCTGTTTTCCCAGGCCTGCCCACCCCCGCCTCAGCTCTGACACTTGGCTCCCCGTGTCTCATCTAACAGGACGGCCGTTCCTACGCGGACCCCGAGCCCTCAGCTCTCACTCTCGGGCAGTGGACATGACTCGTCCTGCAGTCCTTTTGGTGCAGGGCGGGAAGCTGCGGGCACTAGCAGACCCCTGTGGCCGTGCGTCGGGCGGGCCGGGCTGTGTCCCCAGATGCGCTCTGGCCTGGGAGCCAAGACTCGGATAAACAGCTGTGTTTTGCGAATGGGCCAGAGAGGCAGGCACAGGTCTTCCAGGAAGGAGAACTCAGGGTGAGAGAGGGGGAGGGACTCCGCGGAGGGCCAAGGACTGGGGCGAGCTTTGTTATACCCGGGCCCCGGCCGTGAGGCGTCTGCAGTAGATGCCGTTGGGGTCCTGCTTGGATCCCGCTAGTGGGGCTGGTGCTGCTCCAGCGCCTCTGCCTGGTCACTGCCAACGGCTCACAGCTGCCCCATGTCTAGAGCACCGCCTTTGGTCAGCGGGGGCTACTTCCCTGGGGGGTTGTGGGCCCCTTCTCTGTGCAGCCCACAGGCTTCCCCTGCCCTCCTCAAGGGGAGCCAAGCCTGGTGGGGTTCACGTCCTCGCTCCTTACCCCGCTTCCTTCGGGGTCATGAGTGTGCTCCCCTGGTAAACCACGAGCGCCCAGATCCCTGTTGCCGGCTCTGGGAAACGTGACCTGAGACACCGTGGGGACTGGCCCGCCACGTTCCTCCTGCAAACTCCTGGCCTTCTGGGAGCCGTTCCCGGGGCCTTGGATGTCCTCCTGCTCATCTCCTGAGCCGGTCTCCCTCCAGCGTATGCAGACGTCACTTCCTTCCAGAAGGCTTTCTTGGCTTCTCCGACTGGGTCGGAGTCCCTGGTACTAGGCCCCCCTGGCCCTGCACAGTGTCGCCTGCGATGCCCCCCCCGCACGGTGTCCCCTGCAATACCCCCCGCATGGTGCCCCCTGCAATGCTGGGTTGTTACTGTTGCAATCTGATGTGTATTTGTGCAGCGGCTTCGTGACTGTGTGACTCTCCCCTTGGGGTGTGGCTTCCACAAGGACTGGAATCGGTCACCGCCATAGTCCCAGTGCCCGCGCTGGGGCCTGGTGGGTGCTGCTGGAAGGAATATTCGTAGGCAGGACTATAAACCGGGGACAGCTGGAGAGGAGGCAGAGGAGGACCGACTGTAGTAGCCCAGCCCGCCGGGTCTCCAGAAAGCAGGTGTGACCCGGACAGGGAACCGCCCTTTGGATCTGGGAAACTGGAGGTCCCGGTGGACTGGAGGGCAGCAAGGTCATGCAGTGATGGGGGCTGGGCCACAGTGGACCTGGCAGTGGAGTGGGGACCTAGAGAAGGGGAGGAGGTGACTCTTCCTAGAAAGGCAGGGGGCTGGGAAAAAGGAGCCTGACTCTTCTCCTAAGACTGGGTTTCACTCCAGGCCTGGCTGCCCTCCTCGTCTATCCGCCACGTCCCCTCCAGAGCATCCCTGGTGAGCTAATGAACCTGTCGAATTCCCGGGGGAGGCAGGGAGGCCAGCCTCAGGACCCAGAGCTCCGGTCAATCTGGCTGCTGTCCAGTCCCGCACCCACCAAGAGTGTCCCCCCCCACCCCCCGGGATGGTGGGACTGGAGTCTCGCTGGTCATGGGGCTTCCTTCAAGGTCTGCAGTAGGAGGATGGCATGGAAGAGTTGACAGACAGCAGTCGTTTTCGCGGGAGAACTAAATGGGCATTCGAGGGGGGGCCTCCACATTGTCCCAGTGCTAAGACTTTGCAAGTGGACAGATTGGCCTTTGCATTGAACTGAATGATTTCTAGAGCCTTGGACCTCCCAGGCTGTCAGGTTCATCAGCCCCGCTTGTCACATGGCCCAAATCCCTACAAAGTAGCTGCGGTCCTGTGACCGAACACCTCCCGTGACAGGGGTCCCCCTGTGTCTTAGGCAGCCAGCTGATGCCACCTTGGGCCAGCCCTGCACTGATGGTTTTATAAGGCTCTGCTGTTTTTTTTCTAAAAATAGATCTTCCTTCACATGAAAAAAAGGCTTTCTTCTCCTCCACTGGTCCTTTCCTCCCCTTACCCCTCACTGGCCCATCCCTCTTGGGCAGATGGAAACGGAACATTGTGGTTGTGGGGGGCCCTGGTCCACACCGCAGGTGTCCTTCTGAGCGGGTCTCTTTGCACGTGAAGCATCTGCCTGTGAGGGACCCGGGCATGTGCGGCACACAGAAGCCCCGAGGCTGCCATGGGAGGTCCCCAAGCCCATGTCAGGCATGGGAGGACTTCTGCGTCCCCGGGAAGACTTGCCCTCCGTCGCCGGAGGAAGCCACCTTGGGGAAGTTTCTCCGTGGCACAGACAGGGGCTGGATTTCAGAGGCGGCTGGAGTCGTGGGGTGGTCACCCTCTGGAGCTGGAGGTTGTGAGGGCGCATGGTCACAGCCAGGTCTGCACTAGATGAAAAGTGTCCTGTTCTTCCCAGAAAGGGCTGTCGGTGATCCTGGGTTTGCCCACGTCTGCACTGACGTTCCCCTTTACCTGGGTCTGCTCGCCTCCGGAGAGCTCTGTGTACTTGCGCGGGCCCCACCAGCCGGGAAACCGGCCCATGCAGTGATTTTCTCTGCGGCTAAGACCGGACCGATGCACTCACCAGCTCATGCTGATGGGTCCCGGGAATACTTCCATGAAATCAGTACAGTTTGGTTCAAAGGGTTTTCCCGCCCATCATCTCACCGGACCCTCACCAAAACCTTGGCAGGTTGGTACTCAGGGGTCTCCATCGTGCTGGTGATGAGGCCAAGGCTCAGGCAAGGTAAGAGCACCAGAGTCACACGGACACCGAGTGGGGCACTGGGACTCAAGTCCCTGATGGCTCCGGATCCCATAGCCTTGCCCTTCTAACTCTCCCTAGCAGGGTGGTGCTAGGGCCAGAGGGCCGGGATCAGACTTCTGTTTTTCTGGGTCTGGTGGGATCTGTGCAGAACTCCCCCCAGTGCAGAACTGCACCCCTGCCGAGTCCGGTCGATGGCACTCATGCCAGCTTCAGTTGGCTGAAGGAGGAGCTCCCTCATTCCCTCATCTCTGCAGCAGCCACACCGAGACCAGCCGTGTCGAGCAGCCTGGGCGACTGGACATGGGCGTCCTTCCCGGACTCCAGGCCCCGACCAGTGAGCACTCCTCACTCACCATTTTACCCCACATCTTGAGTCACAGTTTCCAGCTTGCTGAGTAGGAAATTGGGACTGTGCCCCCTCAAGTTCTGGGGGTTTGCACGTGTCCGTCACTGACAAGCTCTGTTTCCAAGGCTGCGTTCTTCATGTGTGGGCTCAGCCTTCCTGATGGGGACGGTGGCTGCGGGTGGCAGGTGGAGGGCAGCAGGGCCGGGAGGGGAAAGGCTGGAAGGGATGGAGAGGGTGAGAGCTTGGATTAGGGCTCTATGGGCTTAGCCCCAAAGTCGGAGGTCTGTTGCCTTCAACTCAGGAAAGGAAAGGGCCTCTCTCATCCTTTCCCTGGGGCGGGGAAGTCCTGTTCTGCCCGGGGTACCAAAGGTCCGCTTCTGTCGTAGTCAGTCAAGGATGCCCCCAAGCCCCAGGAAACTAGAAAGGGTATACGGTCGCCAGACACTAGAATCAAGGCCTCCTGGTTTCTGCTGTGATCATAGTCATCACGATAGAAAGAACGTTTTAAAAACCTATGACAGCTTATAAAGCAGCGTTTGTAAAAATTAACTTACTTCACTTACCTCCTTTCCTATTTGCAGGTTCTCTGTGCTCCGGAAACACAGGCAAACCTGTGGAGATGAGAGCCGGGAGGGTGGGCAGGGTGGTCCTAACCCTTCCCGACTCGGGTGCAGAGTGTGCAGAGCACGGGTCTGCTTCCCGAAGGCTAAACCCACGGAGAATGCATGTAGTACGTGGTTGAACTTGAATTTCAACTGTGCCTACTTACTCGTGGAGCCAGCCTCCCTTTACATTCATTATGCGCTAAAAATACCTTTATTTACAGCAGAGTTAGTCCATTTTTAGAGCGCAGATGTGAGAATGATTTTCTGATGTGGTTTGATACACCGGCTGTTAAGTCGCCAAAAGACAACAGAGGTCTAGGTGAGTATTTAAATTTAATCAGACTGAGGCATCCCCTGCCATGTTTTTGCGGGGGAAGAAAAGTTAGGGGTGCTAGCCTAATTTGCATATGCAAATCTGACCAACATACTCTGCACTCCTTGTTCATTGCCCTTTATGTCCCGCCGGAAGCCCCACTTCCGGCCCCCCCTTGAAAACTGTTACTGAGTCACAGGAAGGCCCTTCTCTGGACGTGTCTTTTCAGGGTGAGCTGGGGGCTGAGTGTCTGGGGGCGTGTGTGGCGGGTGTGGATTCAGCTGATACGGGTTAGTGAAAGGTCGGATTCTCATTCCCTTGAGGCTTGAGAACATTAATTACGGTAACTGGATAGGGTTTCTACTTTGGAAGAGTGTTTGAGGGGGGCTGGGGGGGACTTTTTGTCTCCTTCAGACTGCCTGTCCCTTCGCTGTGGCCCGTGGATGCATGCGGTGACACAGGGAGAACAGACTGGTTTGACTTGGGGGATGTTGGGGCCCTCGCGGACGCTGGGGGTCTGCTGGCACCCCAGGGGCAATCTGTGTCACGGCTCCTGCTCCAGGAATCCAAACCCCATCATTCCGAACGAAGGAAGCAAAACGAGGGCAGGTCAGAAGTTCAACAGGACAGTCCTTACCAAACTCTAGCTGCGCACAAGGTGACCCTAAAGTTCATACAGAAACGCAGAGAACCCAGGGCCCCCGGGTGGCTCCGTTGGTTAAGTGTCTGATTCTGGGTTTCGGCTCAAGTCATGATCTCGGGGTCGTGGGCTCGAGCCCCACATCGGGCTCTGTGCTCAGTGAGGCACCTGCTGGAAGAGCCTCTCTCTCTGCTGCTCCCCTGCTTGCTCTCTGTCTAATCTAAGTAAATAAACACTGAAAAAAAAAAAAAAAAAGAAATGCAAAGGACCCCAAACAGCCATGAAGAATTCATTGAAGGACTCACACTTCTTAGGTTCAGGCTTACTATAGAGCTGCTGTAACTGAGAGTGTGACAGTAACGAGGGTAAGTACGTAAGTTAATGGGGTGTCATCAAGGACCCGGGAACAAAGCCTTACATTGACGGTCAGCGGGAATCTGACGAGAGGATTCAGCGGGGGAGGGACGGGTCTTTAAGCGCTCACTGCCGGAACAGCTGGGCGTCCGCGTGCGGAAGAGTGTGGTTGGACCCCTGCCTCAAAGTGTGGGCGAAAATTAACTCCAAAGGGATAAAAGGACTTTAATTATCAAACTCTTAGAAGAAAACATAGGAATAAATCTCCACGATACTGGATGAGGACGTGTTTTTTCAGGCATGATGCCAAACGCAAATATGGCCAAAGAAGATACAAGTGGGTCAGACTCCATCCAAATTAGACATGTCGTGTCCGAGAGGACACTATTGGGAGAGCAAAGGGACGGCCCGGGGGATGGAGGAAATACTTGCAGTCATGTGCAAAGGCCCTGGTTTTCAGAACTCTTTGACCCCATAACAAAAAGACCATCCACAACGGGCACAGGGTCTGAGGAGACCGTTCTCCACGGAAGGTGTGCAGATGGGCGAGGGGCATGTGAGAAGATGTTCGCCTCACTGATTATGAGGGAAACGAGCATCAAAACCACAACGAGATACTTGTCACAACTGCGCGTCCGTCTCCAAGAAAACATGCAAGGAACCACAAGCGTTGGTGAGCCTGTGCGGAAATTGGCTCCCTCACACGTTGCCAACAGAACAGGGGAGCCACTTCCCAAAAATAGGCGCTTCCTCGTGACCTGACCCGCGAGAAAGGGACGTGAAGATGCAGACCCACAGAACGTTCTCCAGCAGACAGCAGACCGTGGCTCTGTGAGAAGAGGGAAGGCTGACACACGCCACAGCATGGGTGAACCCTGAAGACGTCATCGTGGGGACAGGATCCAGATGCCAGAGGCTCTATGTTGTGCGAGGCCACGTTTGTGACACCTGACCTTTGTGATGGGGTCAGCTAGGGACCCCATCACCACAGGAGGCAGAAGAACATCTGGAGGTTGGGGGAGCGTAGTGTGTCTTTGTAGAGGGGCTGGAATGTTCTGGATACCCTGTGGCGTTGGGTGCACAGCTCTGAATGTACTAAAAGACATTTGCGCAGTGTAAGGTGGTGAATTGTGTGGTACGTGAACTGTATCTCAAGAACATGTTAAAGCAAGGCATAGAGGTAAAGGCCCCTCGCATCTTGAGATCTTCCCCACATCGTCCCCCGTTTTGGAATTAACGCTACATGTGGCACCAAGTTCATGTAATTCCGAGGCTGCGATTCAACAGGCTGCCCCGGTGACTCCTTCTGGTGGGAGACGTTTTTATCTGGAGGGTCCCCGGTGGGGCCACCCCGAGGGGACGCCTGTTACTGACCACTTGGAAAAGACTCGGAATGTACAAGGGAGCAGCTGTGAATTCAAAGATGCACTCACTGCGCAGGCTCGGAGTGGAGGTGTCAGGAACCTGAACCATTTCGGAGGTGCTGAGGTTGTCCTAACCTTTACGTGCAGGCGGCTGGGTTCCCAGACCCTGTTTTCCCTCAGGGCAGCCTGGATGGTGTCAGTAAGGCCGAGAGACCCAGCCCTCATGGTGGGGCAGATGACGGAAAAGGGAAAGAGGTAAATGCTGGCAAAGTGAGCCCATGGGGGAGCCTGTGTCTGTCTTCAGGAGCACGTGACCCAGTGCTGTCCTCTGACAGGCCGCCCCACGGAGCCCTCACACGAGCCGGGGCCCGGCCTTCTCTCTTCCGGTCTGGCCCTAGTGCTGTCCCCTCGTGTACTCCTTGATTCGTGATCAGTGGAGACGAGGTGTGTCATCGTCTCTGCCTTTCCAGCCACCCTAAGAAGCATCAAGGAGCAGGGGTGTCTGACAAGGGTTCGGTGACCGCACGTCGGCCGGAAAGGGTTAAGGATCTCGTGTTCTTCAAGTCATCTCGTCAGCCTGATGCTCGCTGGTTTTTCCCTTGAACCCACGGGCTTTCTCTAGGCTGGCTGCGGAGATTGCCCTGAACGTCTGCGTGTCCGATGGGGGCAGGAGCAGAGGCGGAGGGTAAGAGGCGCTCTGAGGAGGGCCAGGTGGCTTCTGGCTGTGGCTCCCGACTGGTCGGAAGTGCACAGGCACAGAGAAGGAAGGCCAGGAATTGGGGGCCCACCGAGGGGACCTAAAGGGGGCTCCTGGCACGGCCTGGCTGGGAAGAACAGAACCAGCTGTCACACCACGTGCCGGTCCAGGGAGTTGGACGTTGGGTCCTGCACCCCTCTGGGGCCCAGAGCAGCCTGGAGCCAGGACCGCGCAGCCGCTGGTCGAGGCGGCCCCTCCGCTCCCGCTCCCACGGCTGCAAGCGGACGCCTTAGTTCCACACGCCCTTCCGGGAGCGACGTGGCTGCGGTGGGAACGCAGCTCAGCAGCCCCCTCGGTGCAGCCCCGGGGGTGCGGTGGCTGCTGGCTGCCTGGCGGCCTTCAGCGGCTGGCCTGTCAGCCTGGACGCTGGAGCGTCCGGCCGCGAACCCGCACGTGAAGAAGCGCTTCAGACCCTTAGACAAAGGAAATGATAAATGGGCCTTTTCATTCACCCAATTTCTCTTTTACTTGTTCATCAAATTTCAAATGACGGCATGTTTGCCCATTTTATTCATAAGTCACTGCTCTGGAAGGGACAGAAAATGGAATCCGGTAAAGAATTGTGCTCCTCACAGACGTTGGCCTTGGGAGGTAGTGCCGGATGTCCAGGGGTCCGTCCGGTCCAGGCAGTCCGTGTGGCGCCTCTCTCCGTGAGCGTCAGAAGGCAGAGGGCTGCGAGCACCGTGCCATCAGCCAGTCGTGGCTGGTCCCACGTGGTCCCCCGGGTGCCTGGAGCCATTCTGAGCACTACGGTATATGGAAACACGATACAGGACACGGTAGGTCTCTCCTTCCATCCAGTGTCACTGGGCTGGGACCACGGGGAGACGAGGGACCCCGGGCCTGCATGAACCTTCAGTGTTGGCCCTGCGTGCCTTCTGGTCTCACCCGTCCTGCCGTGGGCATTACACACACGTCGCGTCTGCGGGAGCCTCCCTCGGGCCAGGTAACGCAGGAAGCAGCAGGGTCTGTGAGAGTGACTCAGGTCCCACTTCCAGTATTTTTGGATAAATACCCAGAAGGGGGATTGCTGGATCCTGTGGTAATTTTGTGTTTGGAATCTCGAGGACCCAACATGCCTGTGGGCGTTTAAGTGGTTGGTTCCACCGGCCTTCCCAGGACCCCAGGCCTCCAATGTCTACCGAATGACTGAATGCAGACCGCGACGCCTCCCTCTCCTGACCTCCAGAGCCAATCCTTGGCCGTGGGTTTCAGCCCCCGCTCGTACCCTCTTCAGCCGGCCGCTTCTCCATCTGCGCCATCAGCACGGTGCAGCGAGCGATGTTCCTCTGTCCCTCGGCCTCTGCGAGTCAGTGTGACGTCTCAGTCCCCTGTCTGCACAGCAGCCTGGCCGCGGGTGAGGGACCGTGCACAGTGTGGCTGTCCCCCGGGGGTGGACGTGTCCCTCTTGTCTGCACTTTCTCTCCATCCCTCCGAGTGTGGGGATGTCACTGGCCCAGGAGGTCTTCGCAGCTCCTCAGGCCGCACGATGCTCTCAAGCCTCATGGCTGTTTGTTTGTCGTTCTTACGATCGCGCACCAAGTCCTAGCCTCATCTGATTCGTGCCCAGCTTCTCTGCCGTGGGTTCACCGAGCTCATGTCCGATTTTACCCTGTTTCATCCTCAGTGCCGCAGAGCGGCCTGTGCGTAAGACGGTCGACAGCTCTGCGTTTGAAAATGTGATAGACAAATGGAAGGGAGAAGGAGGAAGAGAGAGCGAGAAAAAGAGACAGAGAGAGAGAGAAAGGGACAAAGAAAGGAAAGTGTATTTTGAGAAAGCTGGAGACTGACTTCAGCACCGGGAGCAGAGAGGAGCGGGCGGAGACGGGGGGAGACAGCGACAGCTGGAGGGGTGGCCCGCGAGGGCGAAGGCTGCCAGGAGCCACACACGTGAGTCCCTTCCCTGGGCCTGAGAGAGCTCGCATCACTTTTACCGAGCTCTTCAAGGACAAGGTGACCTTGAAGCGGTTGTCCGGGAGGTGAGGCTCTCAGTCCAGAGCAGGCTCTGGCTGGCCGGACCTGAGCCTCCTGGGCGGGGGCGGGGAGGGGGCGCGGGCGGGGAGGGGGCGCGTCTGCCACAGCCCGTGGCCCCACTCCCCACCCGCTGCTCTCTGCTGCTCTCCGTAGTTGACGTGCGTCTGGCTTCCGTCAGGCACTCTGCTGTGGGCACAGTGTCCTCTCAATGCTCCGTCACGATGCAGTGACACGGCGGGGGGCTGCGGTGCCCGTCCGGGACCTCCTCCCTCCCCTGGCACAGGCCAAGAGGGTCCTTGCCGGCGGCCGTCTCAGAGCACGAGCATTCACATGTGTCTCTCTGTGGGTCGGGCTTTGGCTTCACGGGGACCTCGGGAAACAGGAGGGCTCCACGCACACTTTGTCTACACTGGACGCACTGCCCTCGGGCACGGGTGCCCCTGCGGAGCCTCTACCGATGTCTGTGGGTCGCCAGGACGTGAGAAGGGCGCCCCCGGCTGTGGGTGGGAGAGGCCAGGGACGCTGCCAGGCACCCTACAGCGCACGGGACTGTCCCCACCATAAGTTAGCCGGCCCCGAATGTGGATCATGCCTCTGTGGAGACACCCTGCCCCAAGCCTTGGGTGTGTGCGTGTGCGTGTGGGCACGCGTGCTCCCAAGTAACCGAGACCGGGAGTCTTGGCTCGCTGGGTTTGCAGGGCTTTGGTGTGAGTGAGCCGCAGCACGGGCGCACACCGGCCCTGCGATGAGATGGGTGAGGTCATTAAAGAGGGGACAGGAACCTCTCAGGCCAGCACGAAAGAACTTTCTATTCTCGGTGGAAAACAGGCTTGAAGCCTCCAGCTGCCGCTGTGGGGCTCCACGCAAGTTGTCCAGAGCACTCCTCCCGCCGCCAGCAGGACCGTCTTCCCGTCGCGTCTCCCACCCTCCGTCTAAACAGAGAGCTCCTTCGTCAAGAGGACGCCTGGGCAACTCCAGTTGTGCAGTTGTTTCCCCTGGTGGGGGGCAGTTTGGTGCTAAAGGGAAGATGTTCAGTCACTCGGAGGGCGCTATGCTAACTCCTGCGTGGGGCGCTCTGGAAGTCTGGCCGTTTGCTCGCACAGACATGATCTGCCAGCGTTCTCGGTGACGTTATCTCAGACCGGGGCTCATTAAATTCGGGCTCAGTAACAGAGACATGAGTTCAACAGAACTGCTTTTCCGGTGCCTGGTGTACTTGGTGGTTGGGTCAATTGAAAACAAATTTGTTCAGCTTCTAGAAGTTTGTATCTGACTTTCCCTTCAACACTCTGGCCAGGGGGTGCCAGTGGGTTAAAGCCTCTGCCTCCGGCTCAGGTCATGATCTCAGGGTCCTGGGATCGAGTCCTGCATCGGGCTCTCTGCTCTGCAGGGAGCCTGCTTCCTCCTCTCTCTTTGCCGGCCTCTCTGCCTACTTGTGATCTCTCTCTGTCAAATAAATACATAAAATCTTAAAAAAAAAAAAAAAGACTCTGGCCAGGACCTGGATTTGGCGATGCCCCGTGGTGAGGATGCTAGCATCTGATCCCGAAGGCCCATCCAGCCACAGGGCAGGTCCTCATGCTGAGTGGCACCCTGGGCACAGGCACCTGTACATGTGAGTACCGAGGGTGTGGGTCAGAACACGCAGGGCCTGGCTCGCCTTCTCCCCGATGACACTCCTGAGGTCCCCCACTGCCTCGGAGCCATGAAAGCACTTCTCTAAATGTAAACACAGCTCTCCAATCAGACTTGGGCGAACTCGTTTTGTTACTGGGCTCCAACTCTGGCTTCCCCGGGATGGCAGAGTGTCCTTGACTAAGGGGAGTCTGGTGGTGTCTCACGCCAGCTGGGGCTCTGCCTCTTTTGGAATCAGTCTTAGCAAAGCTCTTTGGCGAGGACTCCTTCTGGTAGGCATTGTGGTCTCCAGGCAGCCCTGCCTTGGACCACCAGCTGTGCACCCCTGAGTCATTGCAGATTGCTGCCTGGTCCATCCACCTGCCTGCTCCCCTCCCCAGGCGAGGACATGCCTCTTCTCCCCTCCCTGCCCCCTGGTCCAGCCCTCACTTCTTGGGTTGGATCCAGGACTTTCTCTGCATTTCCCTGGCAGGCATCCACAGACTACGAGAATACTCTGTCTGGCTCCAAACTATATTTTCAGCAAGACCCACCCTCTGTGTCTTCTGCCTCCACCGAGTGTCCTACAGAGTGCGCTATTTTAAGTCAGCATGTAACCCACGTAAGAGCTGGAGCTCCCAGCAGCTCAGGAGAAGCTGAAGTTCTACTCAGCAAACACATCCCGAAGCCAAGAGCAATTTAAAAAAAAACAGCTGGGGCGCCTGGGGGCTCAGTCAGTTGGGCGTCTGACTCTTGGGTTCAGCTCAGGTCATGATCTCCAGGTCATGAGACTGAGTCCTTGCATCAGGCTCTGCACTCAGTGTGGAGTCTGCTTGGGACTCTCTCTCCCTCTGCTCCTCCCAGCAGGCTCTCCTTCTCTCTATAGATAAATAAATAAAATATTAAGAAAAAAATTTAAAAAGTCACCATTGTGCTCCTCTCCGTGGATATCAGCAGGGACCCAGTGAGCAGTGACAGACACGGTTCTTAAACATTCCCTTTCCTGGAGGTACAGAGTGGGTGCCAAGGTCTGGAGAGCAGAGACGTGTCGAGAGGCTACCCGACCAGATGCACGTAGGGAGGGTGATGGCTTCGGGCCATCGTGGGTCTCAGGGCTAATCTCTGCCTTCACCCCTGCGACCGCCCCTTTCTCGGTCTCTCTTCAGATGCCCCCGTCTGCGTGTGTCTCTGAGTCCTGCGAGGACTCCAGCCACTTCCACCGCCTCCCCGAGACTTGTGCCCACCCCACTTTAGCACACACCACGCTGTTTTGTGGGACTCGGTTTCCCCGTTGATCTTCCCGAGAGAACCGTGAATTCTGTGGGCAGGGACACTGCCTGGCTCCCCACTCCCCGCTGAGCCAAGAAGCTGTCTGGTGGTGTCTTTGTGAATGCAGGAGGAGAAGAGCTCAGCTTCGTCCTGGGCAGGCGGCGGGGGAAGGAGCTCTGGGACCGTCCCCTGGACCCCTGCCACGCCTGGGCAGGAGTGGAGCAGTACGGTGACTGAGGCCTGGGTCTAGATTTCGGGAGCGGGCGGTGCGCACAGCCAGGAGCCAGACAATCTGGATGGACAGACTGACTTCGTCTTTTTGCTAGTTGTGTGATGTTGGGTAAATGCTTTAATGTCTCCATGAGCGAATTTCTCTACCATAGGGTCGCAAAGTAGTCCCCAGCTCCTAGGGCTCACGCGTAGAGTGTGATGCTCTGTGCTTGGTACATGAGGAGTGCTCAGGGTTGTTTGACTGAAAATAAACACACACAGACACGGACGCAGGAGGCATTGCGCGCTGGGGCGCTGAGAGGTCTGGGGTCCCAGCGGCTTGGGTTCGATTACCTTGAACGAGTCACGCAGCTCCTCCGGGTCCGGTAGTGCTCCTGGGGCCGCCGTCCTCTCACCCACTGCCCAGCTCATCGCCTGTGTTTTCACACGTGGAACAACACCTTTCCTCTCCCCGTGAGACCGCCTCCTCCCTGAGAGGGCTGGTGATGGTTTCTGCCGGTCTCTCTGCTCTTTATTGGCTCTGCCTGTGGGGACGGGGTGGCCTGTCCCGTCCGCTGGGTGAGACTTGGAGAGGTGACATCACACAGGTGCGCTCTTGCCTGTCCCTCTGTATCGCCGACGCTGTTTCGGACTCTGGCGACCGCCTGCCTTCTCTCCTCCGCCTCTGACACGTGACAAGCAACATGGGGCAGGCGTGGCCCCCAGGAGACTGGGTGGCACGGGCATGGGGCCCAGCAGCCTGCACTTACTCACACGTTCTGCTGGCGGCTTCGCCTTCGGGCACACGTGTGAGGGTCTAATTGTATCCAGCTGCACCAGCGGGAAGCAAATACCTGGTCACTAGGAGATTCCTGGGTCCGTTTCTCACCCCGCGGCACAGAGAGGGGTGTGACCCGGCATTGCCCTGAATCTTCCACACGCACCTGGGCAGGCTGGGACACCCTACAAACAGGCATGGGGACGGGGACCGGAATCCTGCGTGCCAAGTTCTCGCTGGCACAGCTGGGTGGGATGGTGTCGTTAGACTGCTGGGTGTTCGCGACCGGCAACAGCTGCTGGCTCTGGGCCTGGACCAGGTTCAAAGAGACGCTCCCTGGACAGGCTTCTTTAGAATGAGCACGTCTCGTGGCTCAGGCGGTCACCCCAGCAAAGCTCTGCCCTGGGTTCATCTCGGGGTGGGATGGGCTAGCCTGGGGCTGGACCTCAGCTCGCAGGCGTGTAGTCTCGGGCTGGGGGAGAGAGGGGGAGCTTCCAAGTCCCACAGGGGGAGGGCAGTTCCTTTCTCCCTCCTAGACTGCAGGGAGGGTAGGACCCGGGTCCTGGGGCTGGGGCTCATGTGCACACACCGAACCCTGAGTTCACAGTGCACGTGCGGCTGAGTGTGGGGGTGGAAGGTGAGTGTATTTTCTGGTGGTTTTCCACCTCTGTCCTCGTTCTTAGTTCTGGTTAAGGGACTGTGTCCAGGGGAAATCTAACTCCAGGGAAACCAGAACTGGGTCCGCGCATTTCACGCTCTCATCGGAGCAGAGAAGCGAAAACAAAGCAGGGGAGAGTCACGGCCGCAAAGGCCAGCACGTGGCAGAAGGCACGGCCTCGCCTCTGGTTCCAGGGGAGACCCGGGGTCGGGAGACTGTTGGCTTCTGCAGGACTTGGGAGCACAAGTACACACTCGGCGCCTGATTCCCTCCACTGGAGCGAATGCCCGTTGGATGGGAACTTGAGACGACCTGCAGACGGGCCCACATCCCGCAGGACTGAGACGAAGAAGGGTTTCTCTTCCGTCTCGGGTTTTCTCTATTTCCCCAAGAGGTCACGGAGTCTCTCCTAGGTCTGCTGACACAGCAGTGTACGTCCCGAGACCCTGAGCACAGCGTCTGCAAACGAGGGTTCCCCCGGGTCCTGGAGCCCGAGCACACCATGGCTGAGGGCTGGTGCCATGCTTTCCGTGTCCCACCAACACTTGGGGTCTGGAACGCAGAGGGAGCCTGGAAGAGCCCCAGCCCCTCCAGAAGAAGACCACGCAGACCTCCAGCGGCTGGAAGGGGCTTCTCTCTGCCCAGTGTCTGGATCGCCAGGCGGGGTGTTGGGGAGAGAAACATTCGTAGAGATTCGCACCAACTTTCCGTGACAAGAGGGAACTTGTTTCTGCGCCTCAGGCGTCCTTGGGAGAGAAGACGGGAAGGGGTCGAGGGCATGATATGTGGGACTGGCTTTGTGGCTCGTGGAGGAGTTCTGTGGTCTTCTGTACCTGCGGTGTCAGCTCGAGGGCCCCTTCTGGGCAGGGAGGGTCTGCACCATTCCGAATCGGACGAGAACGGGGAGGGCTCTCTGGCCCGTAGTTCAGAGCGGCCTTTCATTCCTGTGTCGTGTGGATCCGCGTCAGGGGCTCGTTAGGGCCAAAGCTGGACAGCCTGCCGCTGGTCCCAAAGGAGAGGTCGGCATCTGCCCGGGAAGGGGAGCAGGCTGTCCCACTCCATGGGGGACCTCGCACAGCTCCCCGGCCGCATGCTTCCGTGCCAAGGCCAGAGAAGCGGACATGTTGGGGTGCGGGAGAACTGGCATTCCCTCACTGGGAGCTCCTGACCGGCCTGCGCCCTGGGAACCTTGAGCTGTGGAGGGGGAGAGGAGGGGCAGTGACTCGTGGGCCTGGATCACCGAGATCGGAGCCGGAGCTGCCTCTGTGGAGCCCAGTCCCCGGGCCTGGCCCGATTCCCCCGGTGGGCTGTGGGAGCTCTTGCATGGGAGGGGTGCCCGTGTCTCACGCCCACGAGGAGGTGTCCAGCGGTGGACACCCGTGACTCGGAGGGCGTCAAAGCCCCAGGGAAGGAGAAGGCAGCCTGTTCCATCCTTGGACGGAGCCAGCAGCCGTAGACGGACCCCTGGTGCCCACCGGAGTTTCGGGCGGCTCCCGATCGGCTCAGAGACTGGAGCACGGATAGTTCACGAGCACTCTCGGGTGCCACGTGTTATTCTGTTCTCCGTCCTGCGGCCACAGGACCCTCTGGGGGTCATCCACACCCAGCCGCGACAGCACACCTGGCCTGGGCTGCTCCTCCACTGAGGGGTGGGAGCCGTGAGGCTGGGAGCGGTGTGTCTCCCCAGCGGCCGGCGGGGTGCCCAGCTCGCGGTTCCCACTCCCGGGCCATTCCTGGAGTCCAACTGCCGTAAAGTCCCGGAGAGGGGAATGTGCTTGTCTTTGCTGGAAACGCATTCCAAGACCATGACATTCTACTGCATGCATCGCCCGACATTTCTAAACATCTGATTGCTTTTTCCCATTTTGCCAAGTCTTAAAGATGTTTCGAGAACCGATGGGCTCATCAGAGAAGGAACTTTCCAGAGGGAAAAGTAGCACAGGTGTCCCATGGCCTCATGTGGGGCCTCACGTGGGTTCACCAGCATCCGTGGCCACTCCTGCCCGGGAGGTGCTGTGAGACCAGGACTCTGTGGCCCCGGGACTCGGTGCAAAGGGAGGGAGGTGCGGCTCTTCCTCATGTGCACGGTGGTATTCTGGATACGTTGACTTAAATAAAATATATATCAGTACGAGTTTCATCTGTCTCTTTTCCTACTTTCTTAACATCATGGAGAATTTTAATCGCCTAACATGGCTTGCGTTCTGTCTGCACGGGACGAGCGGTCCTGGGGGCTGCCCGTCCTGATCGGTCGGGTTCTTCCGATCCGAGGCTGGCACGGGGAGCCAGGAGGGCCTGGGTGTGCGCCCCGGTGCCCGGCCTCTCTCGGGCCTCGTTTCTCTCCTGGGAGCTGGGAGTGGGCTCCATGTCGCACGAGGTCACCTGCAGGTTCTGTGTGTGTTTCATGACATCCGTGGCAGAAGGGCCAGCTGCCCCAAGGCCTCCCCCAGCATGCATTAACGTCCCGTGTCCTCACGGCCGGGCCGCAGGAGTCTCCGTAGATGCTGCCCCGCGCAGAGGGACGGCCGCGACGGCGCACGCGGGGTTGGGTGTGTGGGGGGTGTGAGGCCGCGGTGACCGTCTCATCAACACAGGGCCCCCGGCTGGAGGGACGCGAGGGGAGGGAGCACATGTGATCGTCTCTGCCGGTGTAGATGTTTTCCTGTGACCCTTCAGGACTGAACTGCGCCCTGACGGTCACTAGGGCTGGATCGGGGCTGGGTGCGGACGCAAACGGCCAGAGGAGGCGGTTGCTCCCACGCAGGAGGGGGACATGCGGTCCAGACGATGACCCCGGCGTCCTCGTGCTTGTCCCACCATCTCCGGAGGACGCTCGGGTCCGCTCGCGGAAACAGCCGTGTAAACGGCTCATTTTTCCTCATCAGACTTCACTGAACACGGACTCATTCGAGTGGAAACCTAGTTTGTACAGAATGGTTTACAGTTTGTTGGTTTTTTAACAAAAGATCTGTTGATGAGAAGACACGTGATGGGCCCAACGAGCCGGCCCCTGGAACCAGGATCTTCTGTGCGCATCTCGTCTCTGAACACGCCGCTAATGTGCTCTGACGTCTGTCCCCCATTGCTGTCCCTGTCCTGCCACTGGCCCAGTTTCTAGCTTGTGTCCTTTTACATTTCCTGCGGTATCTCGTGTGGGACAGGGCACCTACTTCGAACTACAGAATTCAAAACGGCCAGCTGCTCGCTGTCCCGCACCCTGGGGGCTGGGGTGCGCCCGGTGCTGTGCCAGGTTTGTCCAAGCCCCTGCTCCTGCCGGAGACAGCGAGGCAGACAAGCAGGGGACGCAGAATCCTTCCCTTAACAGCGACGTCCCCTGTCCCGGGAGGCGGCGGCACGAGTGGCCATCTGGGCAGTGACCCAGGTGGCTGGCGGTGGCTTGTTCCCTCTGCGTGTTTCTTCACCTGCAGGACAAGGCTACAGAGGCCGCACTCAGGAGTAGATGAGAAGCTCAAGGGAGGGTGAGTGAGACCGGCTTAAGGCCCCACTCCAAGTCAGGGTGCTTCTGGGGATTTTGAACCCCACACTCACACGTTTCCCAGTGTAGACAGAAGGGCAGCGGGAGCCCAGGGAAAGGCCAACGGGCCGGCATGGGAGGGCCCTGTTGGGGCCTGGAGGCCAGCTCTCTCCTGGGGCTACATTGTTTTTCTCCGTATGTCAGGACCGAAGTCGGGATGGTGGCCATCTCTAAGTGAAGGAAGCTGGCTAGGACCCATGCAGTTTCAAAGTCAGGATGACCGTGCGTGGAAATAGCAGAATCAGAGAATGAGTGAGCAGGGATTCCTTGCCTGGTAGGAGCTCTTAACCCCTATGGAAGTAGAACGTGTGGATTTAACAAATAATCCCAGGGCCTCTTCCCTCTCGTGGACGGCCTCCTGGGATGTAGAACACATAGGAGAACGCCCACCCGTGTCCTCACAGAGCTCAGGTTCTAGAAGGGAAGGCGGGACAGAAATCCTACAGGTGGCTCAGGGTAAATGACAGCGGCGGGTTTGTGCACAAAGAGCCTGAGAGGTGAAGTGGCCCAAACAGTGCCAGGGGTTCTGGGGGACCACAGGGGAGATGATTCTGGGCAGAGTCGTGCAGGATGGACAGACATGTCATGTGGGGGTTTTTCTAATCGGGTGCACAGTGAGTGCAAAGGCCCTGTGGTGTGAGTGGACGCACCCCATGTGGGAGAGCCCCACCGTTTCAGTGGGCTCGGAGCAGAGTGGGGAGGGCAGGGACAGAAAGTGGTGGATGATGGGCTCTGAATCGGTTCTCAGTCCTGGCTGCATGTTCAAATCAAAACCATGACCCATCTCTGGTCCTCTCTCCCCCTGTGTTTGTGAGCAGCCTCCCAGGTGACTCCATCATGCATCCGAGGTGGGAGCCCCGCTTGCAGGCCGAGGGAGGGCCGCCCCGAAAGGAGGCTCCGAGGGCTGTGGGACCAGCTGGGCCTTGGGAGCTGATGCCGTTGCAGGCTCCACTCTCACATTTAGAATTATTCAGACCCTGGAGCTATGCCTGCAGCTGCGAGCTGCCGGCTCTTAACATCCCCAGGCCCGCCCTTCCTCGGGGGCGGCGGTGGGGGGACATCGGATGCTAACACTTGCCTGGCAAGGGCTTGTGTCCTGTAAATAAACTAACTCACACAGCGTGGCTGGTGCATGGTAGCGCGTGGCCCCTCCCCTGCTGTGGCCTCTGCGAAGGAGCGTCCGCACCGTCCTTTCTGGCCATGGGGGGCTGCCGGGACAGCCAGGTGGCCTCGGTCTCCAAAGTCATCCCAGAGCCAGGAGCAGCTGGGAGCACCACAGGCCAGACTGTCCACGTTGGCATACCAGACCCACTCACGGTGCTCTGCATCACACGATGTCCTGTGTGTCACCACAGGACCTACCCCTGCACCTGCCCAAGCGAGCTGAGGCCCCCGGGCACTGCTGACTGGAAGTGTCTGCTCTGTGTCCCCTCACCCGCCGGGCAGGAGAAGCAGTGTCCGCGCAGCCACAGCCCCGCCCCAGGGACTCCTGCCTGCGTCCTCACGGTGCCGTTCTGGCTTCAGCAGCACGTGTGTGTGAGTGTCATACGCACCCAGCTTTAGGCCTGGCTCTTCCCAAACGGTGTCCTGCCTGCATGGTGACCCCTCGCCCACAGTGGCACACATGCTCCTCCGCCGAGCGAGCCCTGCGGATCCGGGCTCCGTCGAGGGTCTACATCCCCTGCACTCGTCAGCCACCTGGACAGATGTCAGGACCCCAGTGCCACGACGGCGGGTCAGATGGAAGTGAGCCCCGTCTCTGATGGCCCGGGACGGAGGCCACGGCTACCCGTGCAGCTAGAAGGCCAGTCTGTCTGCCGCGGAGGGGACTGTCCTTCTGATGTGGCCCACAGCATCCCGTCAGTGTCCATCTCTGAGTCTGGCCGTGGGATGAAGACTCCAGCCGTGTTTACCAGACACCACAGACCTTCACACTGGGGGTTTTGGGGAAGCGATTTTCGTGAAAAACCTCTGACCCAAGTTCTCCACCTGAGCCCAGAGCCCGCCCCGAAGAAACAGAAGCGCGGACACGGGTTTGGGTTTGGAACTTCCTGCAACACGGGATTGTTTCATGATTTCGACAAACGCGTAAAGATTTTTCTATTTGTATGTCTGTGGCTTCGTGTGGGAGAATCATTTTGAAACTAGGATCTATAAAATGTGTTCTTTTATCCCCGACCAGCAGAACTGTATGACAAACCTGGCTGCGTTGTCTGTTAAACGCAAACATGCAAGGAAGGTTAATTTTCAGACGTCATCGACGAATGCGGGGAAACAAAGCCTTAAAAATAGGAACCGTGATGTCTAGGCTCATCACCGCCACAGGCCAGGGTGTAGGTATAAGGTTTTACTTTTAAAAATGGATTAAAAAGTTGAAACAAGATGGGATCGGGAGGGAGACAAACCATAAGAGACTCTTAATCTCACAAAACAAACTGAGGGTTGATGGGGGAGGGGTTTTGGGGGGGATGGGGTTATGGACACTGGGGAGGGTATGTGCTATGGTGAGTGCTGTGAAGTGTGTAAACCTGGCAGTTCACAGACCTGGACCCCTGGGGATAAAAATACATTATATGTTTATAAAAAAATTAAAAAATGGATTAAAAAGTATTAACCAACTGCTTTTGAACTTGTGTGTGCTGTAATATTTATTTTATTTTTTATGGCATTCGGTGAACATTTTTCTCACCAGTATTTACTTCCTGGCTATTGTTTTTGTTTTATTCCACGTTTCTTCATTATTTTGATAAATGTACTTGTTCATTTATTTACTTGCTTATTACTAATTAATTGCTTGTGACTCTGCAAGTGGCTCTGTCCTGCCAAGGACAGGAGCACTAACAAAAGGATGCCTTCCCGCCTCAGACACACCATGGAGCCGAAGCCTGGGAGCCCAAGGAAGCGTCAGAGCTGGGCCTCCACGCTAAGCAAGGAGGCTCGAAACAGGTGCCTTATGAAATAGGTGTGTCCGACTATCCTGTGCGGCCAGCCTCTCTGCGGTGGACTTGCTGACTCCCCCTCCGTGCCCTTCAGAGCAGGGGGCAGGGGGTCATGGCTGCAAGGATGAGGCTGTTCCTTGTCGGGAGGACACTGGGGATGTAGTCAGACTTGGGCATTTACAGTTTGTTGCTCCAGAGGGCTGCCTGCTGGGTAAAGGGACCCCAGACGAAGCAGCTTTGGGGGGCTACCGCACGGCAGAAGTGGAGTGTGGCTCAGAAGAGGGCAGGCCGGGGTTTCTCTCCTGCACTGGGCAATGGTGCAGTGGGCAGCTCCCTTCTGAAGAATTCGCAATGCCCCCCTACCCCAAGAACCAGCACTGAGCACCTGCACGCGGGTGGTCAGTCAGGACAGCCAGCGGGAAGAGGGGACAGGATCCTAAGAACTTAAAGTTTCAAATAAGACTGAACTTTTTTTTTAATTGCTGAAAAGTGACCAGAAAGCTGTGGATTTTGCCCTAGATGTCATCAAGGTGTTCACAAGAGAAGCAGACAAGGCAGAAGCAAAGGCCACGGCAGTCAGAGAGAAAGAATTCCTGTTTGTATCCCACTGAGAACAGTCACCTATCTCCAGGACTTAATAACAACCGCAAAATATGTCTTATGATTTTAAGTTGAAAATAAGATTTAAAGAAATGCATACTTTTCAGTGAGATTTTGAGATTGTTATGGAATTGAATACAGTATCTTACTATTTTAAAATCATTTGCAGTTGGGACTTTTGGCTTCTGTTTGTGATGTAGAAAGCTGGAAAGAGAATAATTTCTACTCTTATAAGCAAAACAGCATTTGAAAACCTCCCAATTCATGGCTGTTTCTGAATGAATCAGGGAAGTGAGGCCCAGGTCTACTGACTAACTTGAAACCTAAGGAAAGACAGACATCACCAAGGAGGCAGAAGCATTTCCTTACTTGTGCCAGGTGCTTCTGGCTGTTTGTAAGAATTCAGCTAAAATTTCAAACAAAATGTTTAAGAAGTGTGCAGTCAGTGAGAGCATATGAAACTCCTGGCGGCCACAGATACAAAGGAGTTCCCACCCACTCAAGGCTCTTCTCCAAGGACCTTAGCAGGTGCTCTCAAAAAAGATGGGGGGCAGAGAGGGAGTCTTGAGAAAGTATCCTTTGCGGTGCAGCCTTAGGGGAGGGGAAAATATATTTTCTCTGTGGGGCAAAATCCTCAAGGCCTGCAGGACAGGCAAAGGGCACTGGAGAGGGACAGAAAAATCCCATTACTTCTGAGGGAGAAACAGGAATAGATCCGGGGTCTCCAGCTACAGTTGAAAGCAGGGCAGGATGACTGATCGTGTCCTACCTTTGAGACTCAGGGAAACTGGCACCGTGTCTGCAACCAGTGAGGGTTACTCAGGACCCTGAGAACACTGCCCCCACTCTGTGCCCTCCCCTATGAAGCTAACAAGGGTCTGGTAACAGTTACTGCTGGGAGAGGTCGTGTGGAGAGAACTTCTTTGAGATTCAGTGTGAATCTACCCCACCCCCAACTAAGCAAGAAAAGCCATGGTGAGTCTGAAGACTCCAGCACATTGAGAGTAACCAGAGCCAACAAATTCCAAAACCTGTTCCACCTCTGACCATACTGACTCAAACTCCATGTTAAAGGCCTAGCAGAAGGAAAGCAGTTTCCAGCCACAACAATTACTTATTTCATTTTCTACTGTCCTACACAAGATGACCAGCTTTCAGCAAAAATTGGAGGTGTTCAGAGAAACAAGGGAAAAAAATGCCTTCAAGAGACAAGTCCAACAAACCAGATTCATAAGACGCAGAAGTTGGCATTGTCACACGGGAGATGTAAGACAGCAGTGATTAATGTGTTAAAGGTTTCATGGAAAAGGTGGGCAGCATGCAGGAACAGATGAGTGACTTAATCTGAGAAACTGACCGGTAGGAAATAATCAAGTGAAAGTGAGATAGTGAGAAACATAGTAACAAGGATGAAGAATGCTTTCCTTGGGCTCAGACAGAGATTCAACATAGCCAAGGAAACAATCACTGAGGCTGAAGACAGGTTAAGAGAAATTACCCAAATGAATAAGAAAGAAAGAGGATGGAGTGAAGATCCCAACAGAGCATCCAAGACGTGCGGCATCTGGGATGTAGTGCAGCTGAAAGCCAGTTAGACACAGCTCTTTCCCGCTCTTTGTTCAGTGACAAATAGCTGGGCTGGGATTCATGTGGGTGCAGTTATTTCTACCAACAAACTCAACAAATGCCACAGATCAGGGCTTTTTCTCCCCTCCAGAGCTTGTTGTTACAAATCGACCTGCATACCACTGGGCAATGTCAGGTGGCCCAACATACGTGCAATATGATTCCCAGACTGTGAAGAGAAGGACAATGAGGCAGAAAAACCAATGACAGAACATTTTCAAATCTAACAACAGACAACAAATAACAGATCTAGGAAGTTCAGAAACCAGCAAATAAAAGAAAACAAAACCATTTGGCATATTATATTCAAATGTCTGAAAACTAAAGACCAAGACAAAACCTTCAAGGCAGTCAGAGAAAAAAAGACACGTTATATAATGAGGATATTTGTACAAAGATAACCACTGGAGCTGACTTCTTACTTAAGTCAGAAGACAGTAGAGTGGCATCTTCTAGTGCTGAAAGGAAAAAAAATACTGTCAATGCAGAATGCTATATGTAGCAAGATATCCTTCCAAAATGAAAGGGAAATAAAGACTTACACACACACACACCAAAAGGATTGATTTTTCAGGTTACTGGAACTACAAGAAGTGTCAAGAAGCATCTTCAGGGACGAATATGATATCAGTAGTAGCCAGAAATTTGAATCTACCCGAAGAAATGAAAAGCATCAGAAATGGATTAAATGAGAGAAAATATAAAATTCATTTTCCCTAAAAAATGTGTGTATCTTGGGATTTTCCCGTTAGCCTTCTGTGTCTGATTTCTATAGTTTAATTCCACTCTGGTCTGAGAGGACACATTGTATGATTTCTGTTCTTTCAGATTTGTTAAGGTGTTGTTTTTTTTTACTTATTTATTTGAGTATAGTTAACACCATATTACATTAGTTTGAGGTACGGGACACATGATTGATACATTATACTGTGACAACTGTGATGACTCGGGTGGACCTAGAGGGTGTGATGCTGATGAAATAAGTCAGACAGAGAAAGAGAAATCTCATCGGATTTCACTCGTCTGTGCAATTTACTGTGTACTTCACAGTCCAGAATGTGTTTGGTGAATGTTCTATGTGAGCTTGAGGAAAAAAAATGTGTATTTTGCTGTTGGATGAAATAGCCCATAGATGTCAAATATATTCATTCAATGGATGGTGCGGTTGGGTTCGACTCTAGAGTACGGCTTTTCTACCTTCTGGATTTGTCCTTTCCTGATGGGGGGATGATGAAGTCTCCAATGGTGATGGTGGATCCAACTATTTCTCCTTGATATTCTGTCAGTTTTGCCTCAGGGAACAACAACAGATGATGGGTTGTTGGGCACACACACTGTGCGAACTGTTAGGTGTCCTTGCATAATTGACTCCTTCATCCTTGCGCAGTGCCATTCTCTAGCCCTGATCACTGTTTTACTTCGGAGTCTGCTCTGTTTGGAGCGGGTGTAACTACATTTGCTTTCTTTGCATTAATGTTACTGTGGTGTATTGTTTTCCCACCCGTTTCCTTTTTTTTTTTTTTAAAGATTTTATTTATTTATTTGATAGATCACGAGTAGTCAGAGAGACAGGCAGAGAGAGAGGGAAGCAGGCTTCCCACCGAGCAGAGAGCCCAACGCGGGGCTCGATCCCAGGATCCTGAGATCATGACCTGAGCTGAAGGCAGAGGCTTAACCCACCGAGCCGCCCAGGCGCCCCAACTTTTTTTTTTTTCAAGAGAGAGAACACAAGCAGGAAAGGGCAGAGGGAGACCGAGAACCTTAAGCAGGCTCCATGCCCAGCACGGAGCCTGACACAGGCCTCGATCTCACGACCCTGAGATCATGACCTGAGCCCAAATCAAGAGTCAGATGCACGATCAACTGAATCACGCAGCGCCCCCCCCAACCACTTACATTTAATCGACAAGTGTCTTTATATTTAAAGTGGGTCTCCTGGGGAGAACACATAGCCGGGTCTTACTTTTTGATCCTCCGTGACAGTCTTTTTTTAATCAGTGCCGTTAGACCATTGGCATTCGAAGTGATAGATATTGATGTATTCCTTTCTCTGACACGTTAGTCTTTTCCTATATTCAGGGACTGGTTTGGTTTCTCATTCGGGCCGAGGGAGGGCTTTCCATTATTGAGTTTTAAGCTGTTAGAAACTGCATGGATCCTTTTCAGATCTTTTACCTTCAGAAAATAGGACAGAAAATACTGTTTTACAGTAGTCAGGCCTGTTAGACTAAATGTCCATCTACCTGTGAGGGGCTGGGGGTGGGACACTTACACCCACAGGTGGATTTCGGTAAGGTCTACCCTGGCATGCTGAACGGCTGTGACCCCGCGTCCAGCAGGGTCTCCGTGCTCCCTGGGCCGTCCCCCAGCCGCGTGTGGGCAGCGGCACTGCCATCGCTGGGTGTTAGCTGCTCCTGCCCCTGCTTCACTCACCACCACCTCAGCCCTGAGCACAGGCTGGGAAAGAACACACGGGCCCTTCGCCTGAGCCCAGAGACCTCATGCTTCCCTGACAGCGCGCACATCTGTCCGTTCTGACTGTCCATGGCGGCTCTGTCTCAGCTTGGGCTGCTGCCCGTTGAGAGATGAGGTTCTTCGAGCTAGAGTGCCAGCTGGCGGTGGGGCGGCAACCAGAGCCACGCTGTAGGGAGCACTCGCCCAAAATGGTTTCTTCTCTGTGTTGGCTGGGGCGGCTGACGGGCCGGCGAGTCACCCATTGCTGCAGACACTGGTGTCCACCGAGACTGTGGCTCAGCTTTCCCTCAGACCCAGCGAGCTCCAGGAAGAGGCAGGAGATAAGACACTAGACAACCACTCTGCGCCCAACACAGGGACATGTCCATAAACAGTTTATAGGGATAGGGATTCATCTGTCCCAATGCCACTTGTATTTAAACCCTGCCATCGTGGGCTCGGTGTTTGTCGTTCTATTAGGGACACTTCCCACTTGTTTCTTAAGTGAACCTTCTCTTCAATGCCGTCTAGTTAGGGGGGATTAGAGATTTCTGCTACGCCAGTTGCCTTCTACATAACTCAACGTGGCAGAAGCTGCTGTGTTTCTGTGCGGAGCACACGCTTACTCTCTTACTTACTAACGAAACCCCAGTGTTGAGCGTGGCATTATGCCTGGACCAAGGATCATTATTTTACACCATCCTTGAAGCCCATCATTGTAAAAGCAAACATTTTCTGGGGTTTTACTTTCCTGATCTAGATACTATGCCCTCCTCCTTCTGGCCCTTCCTAATTCTTGGAACTCAGATATGATGGCTGGAGCTGAAGCGTTCATCTTGCAGTTATGAGGGAAAAGCCAAGATAGTGTCAAAGGTCCTGGCCCTGACATCCTTAAGCCACCAAACCAGTGTCGGAAATTACCTACCTCTAGACTTACTGTTGTAGAAGTGATTTCTTATCTTATTTAAGCTTCTCTTAATTTATTAGTTTTCTGTTACATTCAACCAGACTCAGTTGCTAACCAACACTGGCAATGCGTTGTCTTGGATGTGTTCAGAAGCAAGTAAACGTGACATCCACCCAAGACGGCTTAATGTGCTATCTAGGTCACTTGGTTCTTGTCCCAGATGCACAAAAGATTTGGGGACCCAAAATGATGGAGTTTATTGAGTAGATAAGTATTGTAAACGTTCAAGAGAGAAAGTGGGCCACTGCCTGAGCAAGAGTGACAATGGCCCCAAGAAGCTGTAGCTGCAGCCTTTTAAGCCTGCTGTCTGGGTCTGTAAACTTGACTTTGAGTGCTAGTGGGGGTTCTACAACATTTTGGCTTCTGTGCCTGCCCCTGACCGTACTGCATTCCGCTCCGATGGTCTGGCCAGCCTCCGCTCCCTCCCTTCTTGCGCAGCTTAACTCACAGCCTGACACTCCCGCCTTAAATGATTAGACCCCAAATCATTGCGAGATGGGATGACGACTGTGCTGGCTTCCTCAGGCTGTTAGGGGGCATTGTGAAGACTTCGGGAGTCCATCACTTATTGACTATCGAGGAGAGAAGGCCGTGGTGGCTGGCTGTGTTCATCCAAGGGACTTCTGGAAGGGAAAGAGTTATAGGCATCTGGAGGTCGAGATCCTTGGTTGAAGACCAGTTGGAAACCGGTGGCCTGTAGCCCGGAGGAGGCAGGGGATGCCAAGATATTGATTAGTTGTGGTCTAAAGAGTAACATGAAGAGAGCTCCTCAGATGGGGGGATCAAGGGAGTCCGGGTGTAATCGTATCAGATGGACCCAAGATTTTTATCTCACACAACAAGACGCCCGCCGATAGGACAGACTTGAAGAGTGGTGCCGGGGAGCCCCTGCTGTCCTCCCCCGTGTGTCTTTGATTCTGATCTCTGCCCAGTGCCTTCATTTTCAAGTCAGCCACAGCAGCTCTAGGCATCACAACCAAACCTGGCCACATTCTCTCCTCCTGCATCTCTTTTTCTAGCTCATCGAACATTCCCAGCAGACTCCCACTCACATTTCATGGGCCAGCATGGCATCACGTGCCCGTTCCTAAAGCAGGAGCCCATGGCTGTGCAGGGAGGTCAGATTCTCTGCGAAAAAAGCAAGCAGAAGACGGGAGTGCCCACGGAGGGAGCAGACAATAGGCGTTCCGGTGATGGTCCCACGGTCGGGCTGCTGGCCTTTGGCATTTAGTGTGGTGTTGTAATTTTCTGGACTTAAGCCCGTCTGTGACTCCAGAGTTAATGATGCTGCACCACACCCAGCAGATAGGGAACCGGGCAGTCTGCAGTTTACACAATTTCCCAGCTTTCTGAGATGGCATTTGCTCAGGCCGGGCTGAGGCAGGCCGGAGGATGGCAAAATCAATATCCCTCCCACGCTGCACCAGGCGGCGGGATCTCTTAATCACGTCTCAAAGCACAACAAGCAGCAAACACTGTTACATCAGAAGGTGAGTCATTAACTAGGGCACCTTGACCACATACAGCCTTGAAGGTTTCTGTTTCTGTTTTTCTTTTGCTAAAGCAGGATAATAAGAATTGTGTGACCACAGTCTCCCCGCTTGGAGGGCAAAATAATTTTACACAAATGTATGTTGAATAAAGAGGGATAAGAAGAGAAATCCAATAAGGGGGAAGCACTTTGTAAACATGAATGACGAGCCCCTCTGTTCTGGTAGCTGGAGAGGCAGAGTCGGGAAGGACCCCCCCACCTTCCCCTGAGGTGTGAGCCGTCGGACACACGAGTGGCTCTGCCGTGTCACAGTGTGACACGGGCAGCAGCGGAATCTTGTTGTAGTGCAGCTTCTTAACGAAGCAAGTGGGGCCAAAGGGAAAGAAATTAAACAGCATCGAAGGGCTTCAAAGGGTATATTAGTCACAGTAATGTTCGCTGTAACAGCAGCCGTGACAGCAATGGAGTCCAAGCTTTCAGGGCATCATAAAGGAGAGTCCTTACTCGCGTACCAGCTGATCGTGGGTGCTCTCTTGCGGGAAGTGGAGTTGGGGCGAGGCAGTGAGGAGATGGAGAAGTTCTACTCCACGTCTGGAGGTTCAGTCCAGTAAAGGCCCAGCATCTTGAGCTCGTGGTGGCTGCTGGGGCCTCTGTGTGTTTGGCTCCAGCCAGCGGATGGGAGAACGGGGAGATGCGGGAAGAGGCACCCAGTTGCTGGCCAGGCAGACTTTCTCCCAAAAGAACTGAAACCTACAGAAAGGAAGCATGTATCTTTGACGAGCCGCAAGCCAACGCTACTCCAGTGGGCTTCCTGGAGGAGGCAGACTTAGTGCAGGATTTTGAAGGATGAATTACCATTTGAGAAACTCCAGATACTGACATACATTCATGCCAGAGGGAAAATACTTTCAGCAATAATCAGGAGATGATTCCTGGAAGATTCAGAATCCCCTCTGTCCAATAAAGAGCTCTCCGAAGTTTCATATTTGACAGAGTGTTATGATCCATTCTGATGGAACAAAGATCTATAAACCAGTTTCTGGGTTAAGGGTGATGACTCCCATTTTCTTGCTAGGAAAGCTGTCTGGGTGTGGGATTTGATCGTGAGTTCATCTCAGGTCTGGACAGAGCTGGGCCGGTATCAGGCGTGTGCTCTGTTCAGGGGCTGTCGTAAGCTTGGCGAGCTGACTGTGACCTTGGGGCCAGGAAAGAACCAGCCAAGCTGTAGGGGCAGCAGGTGGGGAGGGTCTGACCAAGGGTCAGCTTTTCTGAATCTTGGTTTCTTCGTCTGTAAGACCATGTCACTGTCCCTGCCCCGTCCTGCCCTGCATAACGCGCACAGTTACTGGGAGACAGTAAGTAGCAAGTGAGGGAAGACCCGAACAGATGAATGACGTTCATGGAGACATTTGTAAATGATTACGTGGTATGCAAATTAATCGACGAATTAACTTCCATTCCTGTCCCATGGCCTTGGAGGGGTGGCTGGCATGGGGAGGATTTAGGGCCGGAAGCTGACCAAGGGCCGTGAACAGCAGGTGGCCATGTGGGATGGAGTCTCCAGGGGGCTGGAACCCACACAGGTCATGCTCGGCCACATGGCCAAGACGAGCTGGGGGCCATGTGAGGGCCGTGACTCCGTCAGTTCTGGGTTCTGAGCCACTCTTGAATTGTTCCTTGCTCCCCGGTCCTACAGTCTCTGCTGTAGGGTACGTAGCTCATACCCTAATGTCTCTCTTGTGGCACAGATACGGCCATAACTTCCCAACTGGTCTTTCTGCCTCTAACCGTGTCTGTTCGGACACATTCTCCACGGGTACCTAGAGAACGTCATGCAGTTATTTCTCAGGTCATTCATTCAGTCAGAATGTATGGAGCTCTAGCAGGCGTGAGGCTTGGGGAGCACGGCAGAGAATTTTGCTGAAGTGCAGGTCTTCCCACACTACCTTCCCTCATGCTGGTCACCTCATGCTCACAAGACTGCTGCAGTGGTCCTGGACTTCACAACTACATCCAGTGTGGAAAGAAAGGGAAGGGGAAGTGCCTGCCATATTACTCCACTTTTTATCAGGAAAGCAAAGCTTGCCTGGATTCCACTGGTGGACTCCCCTTTAGATCATTTTTTCCCCGAAAGTATCACATGAACTTCTTCGGCTGCAAGGGAGTTTGGGAACTTGGAAAAAGGGATTTTCCAGATTCGTTCAAATAAATGATGACCAGGGAGTGGGCACATTGCACTCTGAATGAATTTGGAGTTCCACTAACAAAAAAGAAGAGTGGCTAGTGTTGCCTAGTGTAACACACTAGTGTTTTCAGACCTTGAGAACTTCTTAACTGACTTCAAATCGGTCCACCCAGGACCCTTGGCTTACACCATGGACGAGTGTCTCTATGTCTTTGAGTCAGATTGTCGTTCCTCATTACAGAGCCAAGAGTGGAGCTGAGATCCTACGAGCGGTGACTTATAGAGAAGGCTGTGAGCAGGGATGGATGTGACCACACACACACGACCAAAGCTGGATCAGTGTTGATACATGGGAAAATGTAATCTTTGCTGAAAAGAGGTTTTAACCACTTGGGTACATGTTCCCCAGGGAAAGGAAACCTAGGCACACAGCCTTTAAGAGTCTGCTGGCCCCTCGTAATTGCTCTAATTACCTGTGAGCTAATTAGGGACCATTATGTATTCAAAAGTGAGATTTTCATCCTTCAAAATTTGCATTTCTGGCAAGAAGCTCATTCTCTATGCATCATAAGGTGAGCGTTCCCTGCTGATTTCCTCTCCTCACATATAGGCTGGGCTCAGTCTGGGACTGCTATAATCAGAAGTCCATTAGGCAGAGCCCAAAGAAACCAGGAAGAGGGAGCAGGCTTCCGGAGCTCCAAGATGGGTCTGGAATCAAGCTTGCCCCAGAAATGAGTCTTTGGAGAGAGACAGAATTTGGACAGATCTTTGCAGGAGATGCTTTTCAGTTTTTTTGAGCATCATCACAGGATTTCCAGAAGAAACTGAACAGTGGACACTTCCCTGAGTAAAAAAAGTGGACATTGTCTGAACCCTGATAAGAGCCTAGGAGAAGTGTTTCAGCTGCCCCAGTGGGGCCCACCAATGCTGAGTTGGGTGGCTCCGGGAGTTCCCCATGGTCTGTGAGCTGCATGCTTCCTCTCCGCTTCTCCACTGACTTTCACCCTGTGTCTCTTAGGCTTCGTTGGTGTCCGCAGTGGACTGAAGTCTCCATTCTCAGCCTTGTCACTTTCACCCCAGGTCTGTGGCTTGTTTCTACCTTCCTAGGAGAAGTGAAGGCGAGGAGAAGGAGAGATGTCCTCCTTCCCTTAGCCAGCTCTGACCACAGGCAGTGGGTTGAGGGTGGTAGGTAGGTGCCTGGGGATGGGCTCTGGCCCTAGATGGACATTAGAGCTCATGATGTGAGCCACTGGCTGCTGCCAGTCTGGGGAGTCGTGAGGTGTGAATTAGAACAGCGTCAATACTGTAGCTCAGCAGAGGTTAGTAAGCTGCACAGTGCAGAGAAAATTAGATGTGGGTGCGAGGAGGCTTGAGTTCCTGGTTCTATTCTTACTGACCGTGTCATCTTGTCCTTTCTCTGGATCCGTGGTTCCCAGATTGGCAGGTTAAGATCAGAGTAGGAATAGGAACTCTTTGTCACTACCACATTCGTGGCTGTTGGCAGTGTTGCTACTTAACTACAGGGTTATTTTACCCTGAATCCAGGTGTGGCCCCACAACAGGCCCATGTAGGAGCCGTGCCCGCTGACACCGAGTTTTGCTTGAGATGCATCCTGTTTCCCCAGGGTTGAGTGACCCCCAAGTCCCTTCTACCAAATGCCTGGAAACCAGTCGTTTCTAAGTAGGTCGACATTGGAATTGAAATCTGGTTTACTCTGATCATGTGCTTAGCGACACTCCTGGTTCACCTCCAGCCACCAAATATCCCTCTGCATTAGTCTTCTACAAACTCAGTAGCTTAAAGCAGTGTTTCCTCCCTATTCATTATCTTACAGTTTCATAGTCTGGAAGTCAGGCAAGCTTGCTGCTTCTCTATGCAGAGACTCATCGGGCTGGAATCACAGTGTCTGTGGCCTGCACTCCTGTCTGGAGGTTCTGGAAGTAAGTCCTCATCCAGGCCCTTCGGGTTGTTGGCAGAATTCAGTCCTGAATGGCTGTAGGACTGAGGTCCCCATTTGCTTGCTGATGTAAGCCAGGGAAATGCAAATCAAAACCACAACATGCTACCACAATGAGCTACTACCTCACACCGGTCAGGATGGCTGTTATCAAAAGACAAGAAATAGGAAATGTTGGCAAAGCTGTGGAGAGAATGGAACCCTCATGCACTGTTGGTGAGAATGCAAACTGGTTCAGCCACTGCAGAAAACATTATGGAGGTTCCTCCAAAAATGAGAAGTAGAGCTACCCTATGACCATCAACTGCACTGCAGTGTGTTTATCTGAAGAAAAACACTAACTCAAAGATAACCTGCACCCTCATGTCCACTGAAACATTTATAATATCCAAGACACAGAAACAACCTGGCTATCCATCGACAGATGAATGGATGAAGAGGTGGTGTATATATAAAGTGGAATACTATTCTGCCATAAAAAGAGAGAAACCCTGCCATTTGTGACAAACAGATGGGCCTTGAAGGTGTCATGCTAAGTGAAATGGGTCAGACAGAGAAAGACAAATACCACATGACCTCACTTACACGTGGAATCTAAAATCAAAACAGAAAACCAAACTCAATAGAGATCTGAGTGGAATAAATGTGAATTTAAAACAAGCAAACAAAGCATCGATACAAGTGCACAGATCAGAGAACAGACTGGTGGTTGCCAGAGGTGGGGGCAGAGGGGGCCGGAAGGTACACCGTTTTGGCTGTGAAATAAACAAGCCCCGGGATGTCATGTACCACGTGATGACTATAGTTAATAATTCCGTGTTGTATATTTGCAAGTTGCTCAGAGAGTAGATCCTGAAAAAGTTCTCATCACAAGAGAAAACATTCTGTAGTTGTGTTTGGTGACAGGTGTTAACCAGACTTGCCGTGGTGATCATTTCATAGTACATCCAAACATCACACTGTTATAGTTGTACACCTGAAACTAACATCATGTTACGTGTCAGTTAGACCCCCACTGTATGGTCCAGTGGGGACCCATGCCGGGGTCATGTCACAGGGGCCATTTACAGTAAAGGTGAGTGCAACATACCTTGGTGTCAATAAACAAGTTAAAACCAGTCCTGCTCTGGGCAGTCGGTGGGAGGAAGGTGATTACAGGGGAAAAGTTTCCCAAGAAGTTGACCTTCTGCTGGGGCATCAGCTGAGCTAGCTCTGCTTCTTGTCAAGTTCCTTTTGGCCCTAAATCTGTTTCCTCATCAGTATTGTGAGAAGCTATGAAGGTGGTGTCTACAGCCCATCTCACTCCTTGTCCTTTGAACCGATGGTTCCAGGAGCGTGTGCACACATGGGCCGATGAGTGCAAGCCCAGAGGGGAGGAGCGTCTCTGGAACTGTGTCTTGTCCACCTGCCTTACACGGTCATCTGGGTTCCTCCATCCTGCCCAGGAGGGAGGCTAGAGAGGCCATCTAGACGCCAGTTAGGAACAACAGAGAACAGTTCGAGCTGGTGTGAGTGGCAGGAATTCCGAGGTGGGGCTCTCCCAAGGTTGACCTGATCCAGGGACACCCGTGACGTCTTCCCTCAATCCCGCTGGCTTTGCTCTTCTCCAGGCTGCATGGAGTTCCAGACCACGTGTCTGCGGCCACATTCAAAGAGAGAAATCCCAGCAGCCTTCATTCCCAGAGTCGTTGGCCCCCAGTAGGTCAGCCCGAGGGCGGAGGAGAACCCTGAGCTGAGAGCGTCACCCTGGGTTTCCACGCATTCACGGGTAAGAGGTCGCGAGCACCGGAACTGGTCTACACCTGGCGGGAGTGGTGAGATAATTCCCGGGCTCTGAGTCCAGGCCCCTCCTCTCAGGACACGGGGGACTTTGCTCAGGGAGCAGCAATGAAGCCGGCTTTGCCAGAGCCCTGGGGATTAGGCGGTTAATGTTATACCGTTCCTGTGGGTCCTGGCATGGTGCTCGTGGGAGGCCCTGTAGGAAGGCATGGTCTGCCCAGGGCACTCACGGTGGTGACCCTCAGGGCACAGACGCAGTGGGTCAGCATCTCACGGGCCGCCCAGCGGGGAGTACGTGCACTAAAAAAGCCTGGAGGCCATTTGAGCGATCCTTTGTAAACAGGCCATGTCCTTAGAATGAAACATAGGCAAGTGATGCTCAGATAAAAATGTCTTTTCTCTTTAAATCAAGGCTTCCTTTGATTCAGGGGGGAAAAGAGCCCAGTGCAGAGGCTCGTCTTCTCCTTGCCGTGGCTCTGCACCACTGCTCAGGCTCATTTCAGAGATGCAGGGATGTGTAATTGGTTTCCCAGTTGTCACCAAGGCACCTTAATGGCATTTTACAAATTATTTCTCGTGCGAACAGCATTGAAGGAAACCAAACTGAAAGAAAAAAAATTAACCCATGCGCCAACCACTATGACAAATCAGCTACTCATATGTGTTCAAGCTTTGCCCCAGTTTTGCCCACGTGCCCACAATTCAGCCCGGGACATCGTTACCTTTATCGGCACGCCGTGAGCGTGTTCTGGGTTTACTGTGCACCGTAACTGTGTTTTTTAGTGGCTGTCGGATTTCCAGAAATGAAAATCAGTGGGCATCTCAGACAACCATGATTCGAGGTGAAGTTCCTCCCTTCCTGTTTGCTGTTCGGATGAGGGAGTCGGTGCTCTCAGGAGAAGGAGGGCGTTTGTCCGGATGCGGCCTGGTCTCCACGTGTCCGGAGGAAGGCCGCCCGCTTCTGCAGAATCCCACCCGCCCCCTCTGATGACCTCGCTCTGTTAATTGTCCATGTCCCTGACTCTATTATGTGCCCTGCATCCTGCCCACAGGACCCAGGTGGTTTGGAGACCGAGGCAGTGTGGGCTCTAGTTAGGGACTTGTCTTAAAGCAGGGTTGAGTCCAGACTCGAGGTCGGGAAGGGAGTCTCAGGCCTGGCCCGCTTCCCGGGGAACACGTCGGGGCTCAGTCATGATCTTCCTCCACCCTGAGCTCGGGCAGACCCTCCAAGTCCCTGACTAGGCTGTCCTCAGGCCCCGTGACCCCTCAGTGACAGCTGCTGTCTATGGGTCGTCGCTGGTGTGGAGACAAGTGCAGGGAATTGGGGGCAGAACCTGTGACCCAAGGCATCCAGAGGCTGGACCGTGGGGAGATTTGGGGGGAAGCTCTGAATTCCGGCGGGTGTGGAGGGGACCCACGTGCAGGACGGCCCAGTGAGTGTCCCAGCATTGGAGATCTACGCCGACAGCTCACCACCGTGAGCGCCGTGGGATAGGAGAGGCTTTCGGGGTGGGGGTCCTTCGTGAATCCCCTTAGTTCCTTAATTCCTTCTCCACCGTCCTCTTCCTGTCATTCCCACAGCCCCTCCAGAGGGGCTCCGTCGTCTTTTTTTTGGTTTCGTTTTTAAGATTTTATTTATTTATTTGGCAGAGAGAGAGTGTGCACAGGTAGGGGGAGCGGCAGAGGGAGAGGGAGAAGCAGACTCCGCGCGGAGCAGGGAGCCCGACGTCAGGACCCCAGCTGAAGGCTTACCCGACTGAGCCCTCAGGCGCACCAGGGCCCCGTCTCCTGACGGCTCTGTGCCTCCTCCCGGCACAGGTCCTGTCCTGAGCTGTCGCTGGCCTGAGGCAGGGTCCCGCGGGTCCTGGGGCCAAGGGTGAGGGGCCGGTGTGCACGCCATCCTCGCTACGGTCAGAGCGAAGGGAAGATGAGCTTGGTTGCAGGGATGACCCCATTTTAAAACTTACATTTCATAAACGAGCACTTGTGACAGGGACATGTCCTCGACCCCGTCTGCTCAGAAGGGTCAGTGATGCGGCTGGAGTCGTCGGTTTGCGGCCGGGCGGCAGGCAGACAGCTCCGCACCCACACACCTGCTCTGGCCCCGTGGGTGTGCACGCGGACATCGCGACTCCTGCCTCCGGGGATGCCAGGAGCAGGAGCTGGGCTCAGTGGTCCCTCCACCTCTGCCTGAGCCCCGGCCGGCCCCCATGCTCATCTCTTTTCTTTAGGGACGACAGCGTCTGGCTCCTTCTTGAGATGCCTGAGACGAGACACTCCATCAAAGCGAGCAGGGACTTTCCCTGCGCTGGCGTCCAGTGTCCTGTCAGGAAATTAAATTTCTCAGAAGCCTTGATCTTGATGTCATTTCTACACCTGTATTACCCGAGCAAGTCTCGTCTACACCATTGGTGTTGGACGGGGCCCTCAGAGAGTCACATTTCCTGCCCAAGAGCAGACGGACAGTTCTTTTCACGTCACTGCGGTGGCCGTTACAGTCACACGGCCCTTCTCTTGTGGCAGCAGGTCCTCGTGCCCCTTGGTCTGCCACGGCCAGGCACAGGTGGGAGGGGGACCCTCGGAAACACCCACCCACCTGCCAGCATCCCGCTGTCCCCTCGTAACCACACACATTGTCATGGGTCCCCGAGACGGCCTCTCCGTCACCTGGACACTTAGCAGTCTGATTCGTGCTTCCCCAGCTCAGTGGGCAAGTCTCACAGACCGTAATGTTCCACCCTGTGTCACAGCTCGGACCGCCAGCGTCCTATCCCGGTGAGACTGGGGACAACACGCTGGGCTTGGGGCTGTCACCCATCGGGGGGTTGGGGTCCTGCAGGAACAAATAACAAACAAGGGGCTGATGGGGTCTTTGCAGCCTCTGTCGCCGTGGCCAGGGGCGAGAGGGAACGTGGTGAGTTGTGCCGGGGTTTTGCTTGTCTGCTCTGTGTTGTTCTGCCTTTGTTCGGCTTGGGGGCGGGGAGAACTAAAGTCTCATAAGCGGCGGACGTTTGAAGGGCACAGCGTGATGGGGTTTTGACGTCCGTGTGCGCCCGATGCCGTCCCACAATGAAGAAAACGAACCCTCCCGTCTCCCCAGATGGGCTTCCCGTTCCCTTGGCTCCCCTCGACCTTGTCCTCCCGTTACGCCGACCTGCTTCCTGCCGCTACACCTGGCTCCGCACCTCTTGGGTCTTTTTTTAAAGGGACCCCTGCAGTGCCCTTTTCAGCCGGCTTCTGTCACTCAGATCACGATCCGTAGAAATCCTGGGATTCCTGTGGATTGGGTCCTAGCCAGCCGCACAGATAAATGGGTCATTTATTCACCTGTTGATGGAGACCCGGGGTGTTTCCAGCTTTGGGCTATTCCAGATGAGGACGGGAGAACATTCGGGTGCCGCTGTCTGGGGAGACTTAGGCTTTTATTTTTTGTGGGCACAAAGCTGGGAGAGGAGGTTTTCCAAAGTGGTTGTACCCGTCTACACCCTCCTGGCCCCACGTGGTTTATGGGAGTTTCATGGTCCCCCCATCCTCACCCACACTCACTATGGTCAGTTTTAAAAATTTTAGCCATTCTAAGGAGTGGGCAGTGCTATCTCAGGTAGTTTTAATTTGCGTTTTGCTCATGAGTAATGACGTTGGGCATGTCCGTGGTTTACCGCGTCGTGCCGTACTCCTGACTGGGACTGGGATGTCAGCTTGGTGGAATTATCTGTATCTGATCTTTTTCCAATGAGGTGTTTGGTCCAGGATCTGTGAACGGCAGCAGCCACTAGCATCCCTGTCCGGCTTTGCCCTGCCGTGTCACCCCTGCTCTGGCAGGCGTACGGGCCCTCCATTAGCCGCGCTCCCCCGCCCCGTCTTGTCACCTGTACCTACAGGATCTCTGCAGACTCTGCCTCCTGTTCTCGTTCTGTCCAACCGATCTCAGTGGTAAATACTTTACCTTACACCTGACTTTCAATTTTTCTCTGCCTGCCTTTTCCATTTGACATTTTTGGGCTGTGACTCTCAGGCCACCTTCCTCCCAGTGATCTTATAACAACCGTACGGCACGCCTGGCTGGTGAGTGTGAGCACCTCCCCGTGCTGGTGCCATCCACGTCCCAGAGACACTGTTCCCCCCCCCAAAACCCCGGGCAGCCCCGCTCAGGGGCAGCTGGACAGCCTTTCGAGGAAAGTGATCTGAAGCTGGGCGGTTTGCAGGGTGTAGAGAGCTCATGGGAATGCCAGGGTGACAAAAAAATCTGCTCCATTCATCTCAGAAAAACAAAAACAAGAGCTTGCCACGTCCTGTGTAAATTCCTCCAGGCCTCCTGCCGAGATGCGCTCCCTCCTCCCGTTGGTCAGCTTGAGACTGAAGTCAGAGCCGGACTCCGGGGTTTCTGCAGACAGTGGGCGAGACCACAGACGCAAGAGGAGAGGCCGGTGTCCTTGCCGGCGGGGAAGCCCGACAATCCCGCGTCTGGCAGACCGAGCAGGAAGGCTGGGCTCGGCGAGGCAACAAGCCTGAGACTCAGGGCGGGAGCCTCCAACCGGAAGCAGGAGCCGAGGCAGGTCGTCGGGCCCCCGGTGCGGGCACGAGCCCTGCGTGAGGCCCGGCACTCAGCCAGGTCAGGCCCACAGGCCTGGGGGTGACACGGTCCGGGAGCGGGGGAGGATGGGGTGGGGGTGGGGGGGCTGCTCTGGCTGCGAGTGCCGAGGAACGAATGAAGGGCCGCGAGGCACTGTGACGAAGGACCTCGGGCGTGGCTTATTTATAGAGGCCAAAAATGGAGATCCCCTGCAGGGGCACATCCTCGCACCTGCTAGGAGGCCCGGAAGAGGCCGCACAAGCCGGCTTATGGAGAAAGTCTTCCGGAAGGTCTTACTGGGCCGCCCCCTGGGGTGTGGTCACCCTGCCCTGTGCACAGGGCGATCCTGAGTCCCGGGGCCTGGGAGGGGACCCACCCCCACGGGGCGGGGGGCGGGGCCACAGCTGATGGAGGAAGGCGGTGGGCAGGGAACTGAGCAGCCCCGGGGTCCTGTGGCAACGCAGGTTCCCACTGGGTGGGGCTACGGTGCGCCCCACATTCTGTATTTCTGACTGGCTCGGGGGGATGTCTGGAGCTGCCGGCCCGTGGACCATGAGTGGGGTACCCACAGGGCGCCGGCAGGTGTGGGGGCGTTCAGGCACAGAGGGTCGTCCACCAGTGAAGGGGTGACAAGCGTGTTTGCACAGGTGGTGAGGGACAGTCAGCAGGGACAGAGAGCGGGTGGTCTTCCGGTGTGGGGCGCCCGTGCAGAGTCTGTCTCTGGGGCTGGTGGGGTGTGGCACGGAAGGACCCAGGACCGGCTGTGACGCCCGGGTCAGCTCACTCCTACCGCTCCGGGCTTGATCCTCCCATTAGTCTGTCCAGGCGCCGTTCCCACGTGCTACAACCCTTCCTGGATCGTTGTGAATGTTGCATAAGCCAGCACACGCTCAGGGTCTCAGAGGGGTCTGCTCGTGGTGGTAGTGGTGGGGGGCCTGCGGCAGGGCGGGGGTCAGGAGGAGAGAGACAAGCAGGAGGGGACAAGTGTTTGCCATAAACATAAGGAGCAAGGCAGGGCCCCCCCGGCCCCCGGGACAGTCTGTCTGGAGGAGGGGCCTCCATAGCAGTAAGAGATGAAGAGGCTGTGGTCAGTTTAGCCGAGGGGTGGGGGCTCCGGGCCATGGTGTGAGGCTGTCCTGCTTACCGCCCTCCTGCCTCCTGTCACACTGAGGCCAGTGCTGGGGCAGAGCTCTACCCAGGGATGGGGTCCACCCGAGGACAGAGGGAGGGGGAAAGCCAGGGCAGAAGGCCGGCCGGGTGTCCAGAGCAGGGTCCATGGGGCAGGTTCCCTGGACGGGGCTTCCTGCCTTTGCTGCCCCTGTGGCCGCAGGCAGAGCTGCTGGCCCACGCCCTCAAGATTCAGAGTGAGGCTCCGTGGAGACGCCACCTGCGCCCTGTCTCCTCACCTTCCTCCACACTTGGACCCGCTGCTGCAATCGAGGTCTTCTCTTGGGTCTCGCCGAGTCAGCTCTGCCTACGCTGAGAGCTGTGAGGGCCATTCTCGCCTGCTGACCCATCCCTGCCGCCCGAGACGCCCTGCAAAACTGAAACTCAGTCCCCATTCAACAGCCAGGCCCTGACCCACTGCCTCCTTTCTGGCTCTATGAACCGGACTCCTCTGGGGACCTCATACGAGTGGAATCCTGCGTATCTGTCCCTCGGTGACCGGCTTACTTCACCGGGCGCAGTGTCCCCCGGGTCCGTCCAGGTTGCAGCCGGTGTCAGGAGCTCTTCCCATTCAGGCTGAGTAGTGTTCCCGGGCACATGTGCGCCACGTTTGGTCTCTCCGTCCGTCCACAGCTGGACACGAGGGCAGCTTCCGTGGTTTAGCTCTTGTGAGCAGTGCTGCTGTGAGCACGGGTGTGCAGACACCTGTCTGAGCCCCGGCTTTCCCTGCTCTTGAGGGGTACGCACAGAAGCAGGCTTGCTGGACCACCTGATCTTTAAATCACAAAGGAGAAGAGAGAAGAAGGAAGAGCTTTGGGCAGAGAAGCCGGGACACATGGATGTGGGCTTCCAGCCCATGGGGCCCCGAGGCTCAGACGACATTGCCACGGTGCCGCCTCTCTGTCCAAGGCTCAGCTCGTCCCTCGTGTGCAGATCTTCTCTTGCTGACGCTTGGACTCTGTGTGCTGGGAGACTTGGCTTCCAGACACCTCAGTTTCCCATCTTCCCAGTGTGGGATCCCTGGACAGCCCTCCCCAGACTGTGTGTTGATCCCATACAACGAGCGGGAGAAGCCCACCTACTGACAAAGCTTCAGTCCTGATGATGTCCTTGCACTGCCCACCAAAACTGGAACCCGTCTCCTCCAGACGTCTTGCTCCATGAGACAATTAATGTCTTCATTGCTTGAGCCCCTGTCATGTGTCACTGCTTGCAGGAAGCAGGAGACCTGCTCTACCAGACAATCCCAGTAAAATCTCACCCTAGGAGAGAAGAGGGGAAAGCACATGCTGTGGTCGCTAGTCCTGCTGTACAGGGAGAAACACTTCCCTCTGACAGTACAGTGGTTCATCCATCAGTCGTCTTGGCTACCCTTCATTTTGTTCTCCGAGAAGATCTCTCTTGTCCACTGAGGATCAGATGCAGCTGATGTGCTTTCTCTTTTGGCCTGGAATGCAGATGTGATGGTTGGAGTTGCAGCAGTTATGTTGGGCTCGTGAGGAAATGACCAAGAAAATCTCTGAGACTCTAGCCTTAAGACCTTAAATATCCTGGATCAGTGTCACCAACCACCCACCTCTGGCCTTTTTCTTCCAGAAGGAAAAAATGATAAGTAAATGTCAAGTTCCCTTTGGATCAAGGTTCCATCTTTTTGATTTTCTTATCTCAGCCACAGGCCCTGATGTCTTGCTCTACAGTTTCCTTCAGATGTGGTCTTGTGGCAACATGCAGCTAGAGACCTGGGGCAGCAGCAGCCTTGAAGACCTCACCCATCGGTGTCTGTCAGCATGAGAGGGCTGAGGGCAGCCTCACAGCCCTGGCTCTGGGCAGCTCTCAGTCTTACCTCCACTGTGTTTCGTCTTCACTCCCGGGAAGCTCATGATACGTTTGTCTTGGGGTGGAGAATTTGGATTTGTCAGAAGAACTTCAGCAGACACCACCGGAGCCCATGAAATGCCCGAGGGCTCACTGCCCTGGGTTTGGCAGCGCCTTCAGAACAAACTATGAGAAGTTGCACACTTAAGATAAACGAAAATGCATTTCATTCATAACCAAATTAAAGGCTTCGGGATCTGAGTAATCTTGGGCTGCTCTTTTTATTTTTCCTTTAATTCTCAGCCTCCTGATTTAACCATCTGGAATTCTTTTTAAAGCACCATCCTATTCAGCATTTAGAAACGACGGACTTGACTTTCAATGGAAAATCTACATTTCATTGCAAAGAGAGAGCTCAACGTCATTGTCCTAATCTGTATGGACGGCAGGGTGTGTACCCAGCGGATGGCTGAGGGTAACCTCAGAAAATTCATTTCGTATATGACAGGAGACACTCAGATGTCT
Source organism: Lontra canadensis (assembly GCF_010015895.1). NCBI lineage: Eukaryota > Metazoa > Chordata > Mammalia > Carnivora > Mustelidae > Lontra > Lontra canadensis. Next base: position 6,922,343 of record NW_022631088.1, read on the forward strand.
GAAAGGACAGAAGAACCTGGAACATGCACTCTTTGAAGACTGGGCTCTTGGTCCTGTCACACTTGGACGTCCTCAGAACGAGGGTTTGTCACCTCCCGGCCACGGCCTTGGAGACACGGGACACTCCGTGCGTGGTGCTACAGAGCTGTCCGCTGTCTGCTCGGAATTCAGTTTGACTGAGTGCCCCGTCTCTTTGCCGTGTCAGCAGCCGCCCGCATGTACGAGCTGTGTGTCCCCTCATTCGCACCAGTACCAAGGCAGGCAGTAGTGCCGCTCCTGGGTCACCGGCTCTGGCTGGGGGCAAACATGGTCTTCCCAGTCCCCTTGTTGTCGGGCAGGCTGGGGAACGCCCTCTGGCCAGTGAGCAGAAGTGAGTGCTTTGTTTCTGGGTTGGCGCATTTAATAGCCTGTGTGTGACTTTCTAGAGTCCCCATTGAAGAAACTGTAGGAACAGAAATGAACGTGGAGTGTCCGCGTGGGCTCGGATCCCTGACTCCCTGCCACGAACACCAGGTCCCTGCAAATCGTCATGCAGCAGGACAGAGAAATAAACCCATTGTAAGCCAGAGGCTGATAAATTCCAGCTCGCCCTCCAAATCCGGCCAACTATGTCCTTCAAATAAAGTTTTATTGGAATACAGCGTGCCCGGTCATTTGTGGGCTGTCTGTGGTTGCCATTTGGCTACAACCACAGAGTTGAATGGTTGCAACACAGACACTGGCTCACAGAGCCTGAAATAGTTACTCTCTGGCCATTTACAGACAGAGCTCATCAACCCTTGTGTTCAGCCGTGGAATTCGTGTGGTTGGTTCTTCATGCAACGGGACCAGCTTCTCCCAGCTGCTCACCGAGCACAGCTTTTAAAGCTCGTTAATTTAATCGGTAAACAAATAAGGTAACATTGTGTTGCATTTACATTCCTTCGATTATTTCTGGCGCCCCAGCATGTTTCTGTTGGCTGATGGCTTGTGTTTCTCTGTTGTGTTTGTACTTTTCGCTGTTTTATCGTGAAGGGTTCAGCGATTTTCTTATTGACTTGACCGAGTTCTCCAAGGACAGAGAATATTAATCGTTTGTAGTTTATATTTGATTTATTCTACTGAGTCTCTGCGTAGAGACAGTCCCTTCCCAGAAGTTCAATACTTATTCAGTTATATTTGCTCTAGTTTTTGTATTTGATTTAAAAACACATTTTAATCCATCAGCAATCTGTCTTAGGGCAAGGGAGAAGGTAATGGATGCTTTTCTCAAACTGTTTGTTGCTAAACTTCCCCTCTCCCATTGTGTTTGTAATACTTCTATAGTCTGATCAGTTCTTCTGTATCAAACGGTCCATTTTCAGGTGAACTTTTTTGCTGCGTGGGTTATCCTGATTATTCTTGCAAAATGTCTTTGTTACAGGGTTAAGGGAAAAAGCAATTTACAAAGATCTCTCTCACACACATACACAGGTCAGTTGTACAGAGGGAGGAGTTTCATCTCGTGAAGGAACAGCCGTAATCAAATCCGACTGGAAGGAAAAAAACCCTAAAACGTTAACAGCTGTGGTGTGTGTGTGAGGCTGTTTTATAGTTTCCTCCATCTTTTCATATTTGGTTATTTTCAAAATCTTCTCACATACACACTAATGGAGAACTAATTTATTTTATGGGGAAGAGATTCATCCTAAAATTGAGTCTTGGGTTTCTAAAATCTTTGAGTGTCTCTTCTCCTTTCTGCTCTCCGGAGAGGTTGTGCTGAGGCCCCCAGTCCTCCCTTGACTTTCCATGAGGCTCTGTTTACTACCCACGGAGCCTCTGTCTCGTTCACCACCTCCCCAGCTACTTACACAAAGACACTTCTATCCTTTTGCTGGTTTTTCAGGACAGTCTGCAGAGATCTAGATCAATTTTGGTGAAAGCTTTAGCATCGGAAGGGGGAGCCACACGAGGCTGGCTGTCAGAGATAGGACTCCCCCTCCCCCAGCCGGCCGGCTCCCGACTCTGCACCCTGAGCTCCAGACCCCCATGGTCCCCACCTGCTGTGTCTTTCTCCTCCTGCGCACCCTCCTCCTCCTCTGTGTCCTTCCCATACCCTCTCCATTGTGCTGGCTGCCAGGCCCGCCGAGCCTGGCCTGGAATTCCTCCTCTCCCCCAGCGGCCTGCCCCGTTCGCAGCACTGGCTCGTCTGCCCCTTGGAGCCCCCAAACGCTCCTAGCATCTCTGCTCCGAGCTCAAGCCTTCACCATCACTCCCCAGGGTTGAGTGGGTCTGTATGTCTCTGGTCTGATCTCCTCTTCCTGCCTGCCAGGCCTTCTTTCTAGAACACACGGCTCAGATCAGGTTTGCGTAAAGCTCCCCGTTTGGTTCTGCTCCCCAGTCATGCATCTGCTCTTCCGGCTCTGTGTTTACATTCCCGACTCTCTGTCTGGGCTTCAGTATTTCCTAGAGCCTTTGCTAATAATGTTGTCATTTCATCATGAAAAGTGCGCTCCTTAATCCCTGTCCCCTGCTTCCCGCCTCCCCCGACCTCCCCTCTGGTGACCAGCATGCGTTCTCTAGAGCTAAGCGTCTGTTTCTTGGTTTGTCTCTCTCCTTCCCCGCCCTTTGCTCATTTGTTTTGTTTCCTAAATTCCACATATGAGTGAGATCATATGGTGTTTGTCTTTCCGGACTGACTTATTTCACTGAGCGTGATGCCCTCTAGTTCCATCCTCGTTGTTTATACGAAATGGTAGGATTTCATCCTTTCCGATGGCTGAGTGACATTCTGTTGTATGTGGACCACATCTTCTTCAACCTTCATCCATCAGTGCACCTGGGGCTGTGTCCGCAGTTTGGCTGTTGTAGACAATGCTGCTGTAAACATAGAGGTGTATGCCTCCCTTTGAATTATTTTCAATGTTAAATATTTTATATTATATTCGTGGTATTAATATTAGAAATTAAATATTTTAAATATAAAATATTAAATAAAATAATAATACCTTCATATTACATTTCATGTAAGTATTTTCATATCCTTTAGGGTAAATACCCAGTAGTGCGATTGCTGGGTCCTAGGGTAGCTCTGTTTTCAGCTTTCTGAGGAACCTCCGTGCTGTTTTCCAGAGTGGCCGCACCAGCTTGCATCCCCACCAACAGTGCAGGAGGGTTCCCCTTTCTCCATATTCACCAACAAGAGCTGTCCCTTGTTTCCTTTTTAAGATTTTATTGATTTATTTTACAGAGAGAGAGAGAGGGAGGGAGGGAGGAGGGAGGGAGGGAGCACAAGAAGTGGGAGGCAGAGGCAGAGGGAGAAACAGGCTCTGCATTGAGCAGGGAGCTTGACATAAGACTCAACCCCAGGACCCTGAGACCGTGACGTGAGCTGAAGGCAGACGCTTCAGCAACCGAGCCCCCCAGGCGACCGGGAGCTGTTCCTTCCTGCATGTTTTCATGTGCAGGTGCTGTGCGAGGAGGCTTGGATACGTTAACATAGGTATTTCTCATAATTCTGTGAGCATGGTGTTCCTGGTGTCCTCGTTTTACTGACGGAGAAGCTGGGGTACAGAAGGACCAGGTAGCCCGTCCGCAGTCCCACGACTGGTGCTGGTGGAGCTGGGAATCCTGTGCGGCCTCTGTCTGTGGAGCTCCCACTCCGGGCCTCGCGGTCTTCTCTGACCTGACTTGCTTCTCCCGGTGTCCAGGCCCTGTGTTCCCCCAGGGAGACACCCACACCGTAACTTGGGCTCCTCTGGGAACCCCAAACCACGAGGCCAGCACCCTGGTTGGGCCGCCCTCTGCCTGGCCAGGAGGGGATAGGGACCCCTCCCAGCTCTGGACGAGGTGGTTTGGAGGATGTATCCCAGAATGTATGGTGGCCGGGGACCAGTCGGGGCACCACGGGGACACGGGAATGTGTCTGGGACGTCTCAATGTCGGCTCGGTTTTCTGGATCGTGCTCTCTATCACGTTCCTGCTTCAAGACGGCTGCAGACAGCCGCGCCGCCAGCCAGGAGCTGGCACCTCCCATGTCCTGTGCTGCATCTGTGGCTTGGAGGGGGGCCTGGGTGGGGGCTCTGCCTACATTTCCTGCCTTTCGCAGCTCTGCCCTCAGGGATGCCACTCTGTCACTGACACAGAGGGACGTCACCCTGTCAGCCTGACATTGACGTTGATGAGGGCGTTGACACCGTGGGACTCAGCAGAGGCTGCACACCATGTCCTATTCTCAAAGAGCCCGTCGCGGGCACTAGCCGGAGCATCCCTGAATGTAATCCACCGGTTAAGTGCCCAGACCTTATGCTCAGAGGCCTGGAGCGCATCCCAGCTATGCCCCCGAGCGTCCGGGTGACTCCCCGAGCGTCCATTTCCTCACTGACGAGAAGGGGGTCCTAATGGCAACGCAACCGGGTCGGTGTAGGGGCAGGTGACACTGTGCGCGTCACGGGCTTGCAGAGCAGCCCCTCGTGAGCACGCGACACTGGCTATTGATTAGGAGGGCTAGTAAACGGGGGTAAGCACTGACCAAGAATGAAGGCGTTAGGACAGCCACTGAAAGGCCTTGAAGTGGAGACGGAGCGTGTCCTTAACCCTGTGCACGGTGCCCTCGAGACACCGGCTAGGACTCGGGGTCCCCGTTCCCGGCAGTATGACGTGCGGGAGTGAGTCCGGCAGAGGCGGGGGACCGAGAGACGGGCAGAGCGGAAGGAGCGGTTCCCAGCAGACGTTACTCCCGGCTTCCGCGGAAAGGGAGCCGCAGGGCCACATGGGAAGGAGACGTGGAATCGGGCAGACCAGGCCGCCCGTCTAGCTTTCCTTTGGACGCTCCTGTGACCTTGAGGGAGGCACCGAGTTTTGCAGACCTTCACTGTCTCAGACTGAAGAGAATGACCTTGTGCCGCAAGGATCACATGAACTAATGCTGTGTGACCCCTACCGGGAGTCCCCGGGGGCTGTGTCATCAGTGGCCACACTGGGGCTGCAGGGGGCACCAGCCTTGCTCACGTGTCTGGTCTCAGGTGCTGCCTTGGTTCCTTCCCCACATGGAGGCTCACGCTCCAGCAGGCGGGACCGGCCTCCTTCCCAGCTTGCGGCCCCTTCGGGAGAGCTGTGTCCCGTTGCAGAGGGCCTAGGAATGGGAACGGGGACCCCCAGGGCCGTCACTGTAATCATTTCTCATGCATATTAACACATGGGTGTTCTCAGCCGTCCCCCTTTCTGCCACTCGCTGTGGTCCCAACCTAGTGAAGCTGCCGTTGTCTTTGTCTTTCCAACGTCACCCGTTCCCCACCTTGTACGATGCCATCTGGCTTGCTTGTCTCTAACCCCGGGCGGCGCAGAGCTGGGAGGAAGATTAGCGCTAGAAAACCAGAGAAATGGGGGGAGACGGGAGAGAAAGAAGCACAGGAGCCTGTCCCTGGGGCCGGTGTTCAGGCGGCTCTGGGTGCAGAGGGAGGGGAAGGATGTGACGGGGCTGCGGCCCGCAGAGGGTGCGTGAACGCAGAGAGGAGACAAATGGGGGTTTGAAGGAGTTTATTCCAAAATGCAAACCATGAACAGAACGATTTTAAAATATCTTCTGACGGCTGGGTCCGCTCCTCTGGGTGTGGCCCCGTGGAGACTGTCTCACACTGGTCCTCGGAAGTGTGGCGGCATCTTCCGGACGCCCGACACAGGGGCCCTGGGTGAGGGACGCCCGCCACGGTGGTCGTCTTCACTCCCAGGCACTACGTCCCCCTGGACTATGACGGGTGTATCTCCAGGCCCTTAGGTGCTTCTTGTCCCCGTTTCTGTCCATCCCCCACGGCGAGCTTCTGCTTTCATAACAGCTGCTGGACATTACATGCAGGCGAGGCACAGAACAGTCGTCCCGCTTCCCCTTCTCACGCATCACTCAAGGCCGTAGATCCTGAGCAAACCGTCGGACGTCCCAGCAGCACCGGCAGGAGGAACACTCCCGGCTTCATTTCCGGGACTGCCGAGCGCACAAGCCCGTCTTCTCGGGGCGCATAGGCTGCCACACCCCCACCCCGAGCCCACGGGCTTCTGTATTCTCGAGCGGGACCTCCCTTCCATGTTTCTGCCTGGACAATGCTGTTTCTAGTCATCCCGGGTTCACGTAACAGACTTGCTGCAGTCTTCCAGGCGAGACGGTTTTCTCGTATTTACAAGCGAACGTTTTCACAGGAGTTTCTATGTGCTCTGACTCATTTTTTCGCCATGTGAAATTATTTCACGGAACTATTTATTCTGCACGTATTTGCTTCGTTCAAGTAGAATGGAGCCCCAAGAGGTTTTATGACTTCATCTGTTTTATTTTTCACTGAATTGCCAGCATTAAGAAAAGCATCTGGCACAGTCAGTGTTCACTGAACTAATGAATGAATGAATGAACGTTTCCTTTAAGAATAAATTATGTTTTTACGTGAGAGACTTCCGATACTACCAAGTGTTGTCAGGATATAATGGGCCAGGTGTGTCTCCTGACCTTGTCAACCTGGAAAACAGGGAAGTAAGAGGTAAGTTCATAATGAATAAGGTCAATTCATAATGGAGCAAAAGGTGCAAATTGTCTTAAAAAGGCAAATATTTGGGGCGCCTGGGTGGCTCAGTGGGTTAAAGCCTCTGCCTTCGGCTCAGGTCGTGGTCTCAGGGTCCTGGGATCGAGCCCCGCGTCGGGCTCTCTGCTGAGCAGGGAGCCTGCTTCCTCCTCTCTCTCTCTGCCTGCCTCTCTGCCTGCTTGTGATTTCTCCGTGTGTCAAATAAATAAAGTCTTTAAAAAAAAAAGGCAAACATTTCTTAAGGCTCACAGGATTTGATGTGACACAACTGAAGGTGTAATGCAGGTGAAAGACGACGGGCGCAAACGAGGTTGGGCAGTAATGGAAACACGAGTGCAAACCTGGCTGGAGGGGTGAACGTGGGCCACTTCGTCCTCGGGAGAGAGGGCAGCATCCTGGCCACTGTGGTGGCGGGCTGTGTCCCCGTGGAAGGGCTCTCCCCGCCACGAGAAGTGGTCCTTGGTTTAACCACTCACACACCTCACCCTCAGCTCCTGCTCACCGCGCCATTTTCTTATGGTGACTTAGCTTCCCACCCAGGTCTGCTTCTTTTGGAGAAAGTCGTAACTGGTTACGACCGTAACTGGTCATAACTAGCAGAGGCCCCTGGGCCAACATCTGTCGTGAGTCTCCTTGTAACTTGACTACATGGCATTCTGGCATTGTACATCCTGCCCAGCATCCTGGCTAATGGGAGTCCAGCCCCACTCTCCATATGCTGGCAATTGTGGTGTTGAGCCTGCCCAGGCATGGGTGTGACTTACACTTTGGGCTGTTCACTGTGATGAATGTCCGCCTGTGAAGGCTCCAAGGACACAGCCACCATCATCTCTTGGAGCTATGCCTATGACTTTGCCTTGGGCCACTCAACATGTTTGGGAAGACCTAAAATGGTCTTTGTAACAAACACACGGCGTGAACACTACCCATGTGGAAACCCTTCCAATGAGGCCAATACAGCTCCAACCATCTCCTCTCTTCTTTGAGAATGACCTTCAGGGCCACTTGTGGTCATTGCTATAGTTCTTCATTCAAGTTCAGTCACAGCCTGTGCCTCGTGCCAGCTGGCTGCTAAGCTGTAAGGGCTGTAGTATTTAGTGGGGGCCCCACACACCCACAGTGGGAGCTCCCGGTTTGGTGAACTGCCCGTCCACCTGACCTGGTTCTGGAGTTATTTTATTCCAGAGGTTAAATCTGCAGCCAAAGATCAAGACATTTTAATAAACCAACCTCAGTCTCAAAGGGCAATTTCTCTCTAATAAATTTATGTTTCCATAGTGGCAGCATCATTAAAGCAGGTTTTATGGCTTGTATTCCTGTAGTAACTACTTTGAAGGGACATCATAATTCAGATCTACAATCTAGGATCTTCATTGAAGACAAAGCTTTCCTCAAAAGCCCTTTCTTGTGTATTCATTCTTAATTTGTGGACAGTTTTACTATGAATGTTAGCATCTCCCATTCGTACGCATATACTAGTTTTGCTCACACATGTGTAAGGAGGTCCTTTGACATTATTAAATCTCCCTTTTAATATTCAAAAGCCATTTTGAAGTTTCTGAAGGATGAGCGTGGAGACATACTTTTGTGAAGAATGTAGCCAGTGGTCCTCAACCCTGGCTCTGCTTTAAGATCACTGGTGTGCTTTGAAACTACCCGCCCAGGCCCCACATCAGAATAACCGAGTCCCAGGCTCTGGGGCGACTCCCCAGGAGATCCAAGTGTGCAGCCGTGGGTGTGAGGCACTGAATTCTAAGGCCTGGCTAGGGGGATATTGGCTCTTCCAGGCACCAGGGAGGACTCAGAAAGCCCTGACACCCCATCGTAGCAGTTGTGTTCCTACAAATAGACGCTGCCCTTGGATGCTTATCAACCAGGGCTTTCACGTCCATTGGGAAACCAGTGGTTTCCCTGGGACCGAGGGTTTCCCAGAACACAGAACTTTTTGGGTGAAAACAGGAGAGTCTCAGGAGAACGAGGATGGTCACCCAATTGTGGGTCAAGCTCAAGTGTTTTGGATCCTCTGCACTCAAGGCTGTGTGACTCTGTGGCCTTTGTCTCTTGGCGACTCCCCTAGATTTATGAGCTCGTCTAGTGCCTTGCTTGGACGGATGCCCAGCCGCACCCCTGTTCCTCCGCTCAGTCATCTAACTGCTGCTGTGGAAAGGGATTTCCTCAGGGTTCGTTTAGAGCCTGGCTTGGAGCCTTGACAATTAGGAAGCATCATGTGCCGGTTTGTGCTTGAGCTGGTGTGCGTTTCTTTGGGCCTGACCTGACTGAGTCCCCAGGATATGGGGGGAGAGAAAGAAGGTATGTATTGTTGGGTATTTTTCATATGTGATCTCACTTAACCCTCAAATCAACCTTATGAAGTTGATATATTCTTCTTTTGCTTTCAGATAAGAGAGCTGAGTCCCAGACAGCTTAGATAAGCCATCAGGATCAAACTAGGATCTATAATCCTGCAACTCCATGTTCTCTGCAAAGTGTTGCCTCTTTCAAAGTGTAATACAGAAGTTGGGCAGGAAAATGCAGATTTCCAGTGATTTTGTGAAGTAACTCTTCAGGTTGCTCCTAGCTGGGAGAAAGCACGGAGAGATGCTGTGACCAATGGTCAGTCATCCTCGATGGACATAGGAAGGGGCACAAGTGGGATGTGGGGTTATTTTCAGCTCAGAGGGTCATGTCAGGAAGATGTGATTCTGTGTGTTAGTGTCAGAGAACACAGCTGGAATACAAAGTTCTGTGGTACTGAGGATGACAGGTTGGAAACCCAGAGGGCTCAAGGCCTCCAGAGGCCACTTTTCTGCTCTGGTCCAGTCATCAGGGAAAAATGTCCCAGGTCTCCTGAAGACAGGGACAGGCTTGTCGGGTCCATGGGTGAGGATGCTTCCTATGGGGGTCAGGCTGGAACTGGTCATCTGTGGAGCCGTGGGGGAGTGGAAGGCATTCCAAGCGCCCAGGGATGTTCTTCCAAAGACAATTGTTGCTATAAATGGCATTTCATCTATGATCGTTTTAGAATAGAACTTATTTTGGTAAATGTTGGTGGTGATTTTTACAAATAAAAAAGACCATATTAATTATATGTCCCTCTTAACCTTGACTAACTCTCTGGTTAGCAGACCATGGTTGTCGATAAAATGGTGAGTACCCCAAAAGCAGGTCTCACTCACTCATGCAGAAATATGCCGAGGAGGAGTCTGCCTGCATTAGGTTTTCAGCTGGGACTCTGTGGCACAGAAACCGATTAACAGGAGAACAGGTTGACTCACTCACACAGTATGTTTTACATGGGAGAAGCCTAAGTGAAGGGTAACTCAACACAGTGCCTTAGAACTCTGGCTTATTCTGGATTTGTATCTGCAGAGAAGCGACAGGACGCAGGAAGGCAGTGGTAGGTGTCCGAAGGGGGCAAGCTGCAGGAAGGTGGGTACCCAGGAGGAAGCCAGTGGAGCAGCCCATGCTTGCAGATGCCTCTGGTGCATCTGTTGTCTGTCTTCAGTGAAAGGAGAATGTATATCCTGCATGCGGGCAGGAAAGGAGAGTAGAGAGACCTTGTCACCTGTTTGCTGCTTCTTAATTGCTTTCAGCTCTAAATAATTTTTATGTCAAGGAGGCATGTTTTGGGGTGACAGATTCTGGTTTCCTCCAGTGTTTTGAGTGCCTACCCTGGTCCAGTGTTGTGCTAGGTGATAGAAAACAGTAGTAAAAGATTGGTCCCATGCTCTCAGACCAGTGAGGGAGATAGACGGCTGAACAGAGCTTGTAACTGAGTGCCACGGACCTAATCCCAGTAAAGGACGTCTTTGGTGGCCATAGGAGCCCATAGGAGAGGGTTCAGGAGGACTTCCCTGAGGAGGTGAGCTGTATCCTGAAATCTGAAGCGTGAGTTGGGTAGAAGGTGGTTGTGGTCATGATGGGGCCGGATGGAGATTATTTCAGCAGAAGGAACAGCAAGGTGGGTATTTGGGGAAATTGAACATGTTTAGCGTGAGGGGAGTATGCGTGTGTGCGTGTGCGTGTGTGTGCCAGGGAAATGAGGTGGGCTGGTAGAGGGTGATGCTAGGGAGAGATCAGAATCGAGTTTCTGCAGGGCCATAAACCATTTTAAAAACTCTGGTTTCTTCTAAGCATAGTGAGGAATCACCGATGGGCTTAAGGCAAAGAAATAACAAGATCAGATCTGAGATTTTGGAACTAACCAAGGGGCCAGACGGCACAGGAGAAAGGAGGGGGGGCGGCAGGGAGTGGCCTCAGAAATCCAGTTGCCACCTGATATGGTTTCATCAGGATGGTGACTGTGGAGCTGGACAGGAGGAGACAGATTCGGGAGATGTTTAGGGTCAACGTGGACAGGACTTGGGAAGGGGGACAAGGTGGAGAGCAGGATGGCTTGAGCATCCGGCTGTCATCCCAGAGGACGGATGTGGCGGGGTGATGGTGACGTTTGGCTTGGTCATGATGTGCTAAGGTGGGGGCCAAAAGGAACTGTCTATCAGGAAGTTGGACATAGGGACAAGACGGACCTACGGGATCAAGGATGGACTCATGGCTTTGGAAGTCACCTGCACAGGAAGGAGCCGTGGGGAGCGGAATGCTCTCCAAGTGTCTTCCTAGGTTCATTATAGCCGTGGTGTAGACGCTCTCAGGGAATGTCCGTGGGGAAAGAGGGCAGAGGGCCCAGACCAGAACTGCAGGTAAGGTTCGGGCAGAAGGCAAGGCGCTCTGGAGAAGACTAGGAGGAAGGGGCACAGTGCTTAGAGCGCCAGCAAGAAGCGCTAGCATCCCGACACCCCAGATAAGAGGGTATCTTAAAGAGGAGGAAGTAGTCAGAAGTGCCCGCAGATGCCAAGAAAAGCTGAGAAGGACTGAGATGGGCACAGGGACATTCCCGTTGATGCTGATAAGGCCGGTCTGGAGGTGGGGGTGACAGCCAGGTGACAGTGGGCAGAGAGTTCCAGGGGGGACAGGAAGCAAGTACAGCAAGCCTGCACCCCCCACTTCTGAGTTGCTGTGCGGGCAGCAGCTGGAGGGCTGTGTGGAGTGGGGGCTAATGAAGACCAGACATGCTTAGGACTGGACCGAGAGCAGTCAACGGAGAGGAGAGGCTGAAGGGATGAGCAGGGGGCCGTCAGGGAGGGCTCAGTGCACACGCGGGGGTGGGGTGGGGAGGACACTGGGCAGGGGGCAGTCGGGCGGGGAGCAGCACACACACAGAAATCAACAGTCACGTTTGCACCTACTTCTGGACTCCTGTCCCTGGAAGCCAGGGTCCAGCTGAGTGCACTGCACGATGTCCCCTGGCAGCAAACAGCATGTCTCAAATAGCGGTTGTTGCCCTGTGGAACGGCTCTTGGGTATACGAGCTGGACTGTGTGCGGGGACCCTTAGTTCTTTGACATAAAATGGGAACTCGGACCTTTCACGTGCACCTGGTGCGGGCCAGGTGTGCTAATCACGCCTTCTTTCTGAGACAAGGGTCACCATCACCCTTTTGCAGCTGAGGGAACAGAGGCACAGATGTGGCGTGTTCCCAGCAACTGTGTTTTTAAGTGGTGGGTCCAGGACCTGAACTAAGTCCAACGTCTGCCCACTATGACTTTATCCCCTCAGTGCGTTTCGTTTGGGGAAAAATCCCAGCTTCTATCCTCATTTCCCCCGTTCTGCAAATGGGATTTTTCCTCTCTATGTGATGAGCCACGTTAAAACGATATTTCTCAATGGTTGGTTAGGCATGGGTAGATTCTAATGTGTGGATTTAAGTGTTTTTAAATATTGAGAAATTTTTCTGGGGGAATATTTCCTTACCCCCTCCTCAAAAGACTGTTCAAAAATGACGTTGGGACAAGTGGCCATCCACACGGAAAAGAATCAAATTAAACCTCTAACGTATGCCGTATATCAAAACAAATTCCAGAAGGACTCAAGAGCTAAATGAATCAAGCCAAACTGTGGATAGTTCTAGAAGATGAGAAGGGTTATTTATAACCTCGGGCCAAAGGGGCCTTCCCACACAAGATGCGCGCTCGGAAGCCATATGAGGGAGGATGGATGGGCTTGGTGGCTCGGACGAGGCTGTAATTACAGCTTTGTTGATAGCGGTAGAAAATCAGAAGCAATCTAAAGATTCTGTAATCAGGAAGGACTTAAGTGCATCTTTGAGCGTTTCCATCATGAAGAAGTCACGCGGCCTTGCGGTTAAAAACGTGGCATTCTGGTGCCACATGGCCCGGGCCTGATTGGCCTTTCCGTCACTTAGCTGCGTGTCTTTGCGAAAATGGCCCAAACTTCAAGTTCCTCATCTACGAATTCAGCCTGATGACTTTCTTTATCTCACAGAGTTACTGTGGGGGTGGAGAGAGCTAATCCGTGCAGCACGGGCTTACTTCTGGATGGTAATTCTATTCTGTTCACACACACGCACACACACGCACACACGCACACACGTGTACCCTGCACGAGAACCACACTCTCCTGGTTACTGTTGCTTTGTAGTAGGATACGATATTAGAACACGTGAGCCCTCCCACATTGTTCGTTCTCAAAATTGTCCTGCCTCTTCTGGGTTACTTGCAATTCCGTAACAGGTTGAGGAAGAACTCATCAGTTTCCGTAAAGAAGGCACAGCTGGCATTCGGGCAGGGGTTGCTTTGACTCTGGAGATACATTTAACAGTGTTACATGGGATGTCTTCCTATCACCTGGATCTTCTTTAATTTCTTTCAGTGGCGTTTCATTGTTTCAGAGTATACGTCTTCATTGTCCTTGTTAAACGTAACCCTCAGCATCTCATTCTTTTTGATGGTATTGTATCAGAACTGTTGTCTGCACTTCATTTTGGCTCCTCACTGCAAGTGTGCGGAAATACGGTCGGTCCCTGTGCGTTGCCCTTCTATCGGCAACTTGGCTGAACCCGTTGATCGGTTCCAATCATTTTTTTCCCGTAGGATTTCCCATATAGAACATTATTTCATGATAAGTAAGAAATAGTCTTAATTCTTCTTTTCCAATCTGGACGCCTTTTATTTCTTTTCTTGCTTAACTGGGCTGGCCAGAACCTCCAGTACAATGTTGATAGAATATGGTACGAGGACGCCTCTTCCTATCTTTGTCTTCTCCTGATCTTAAGGGGAAAACACTCAGTCTTTCACTACGAAGCATGAGGTTCCATGTGGGGTTTTTTCCAGATACCCTGTATAACTAGGTCTGGTCTTGTCTTTTCCTTTCCTTCCTGCTTTTCTTCTCTCTCTTTCTTTCTTTTTTCCTTCCTTCCCTCCCCCACCTTCCCTCCTTCTTTCCTTCATTCTTTTCATTCTGTTTACAGAAAAGGTGCAGAAAGAGAGCAGAGCGCTGCCTTGGCCCTCTTACGTAGTTTCTCCTATTACTGTGTTTCACATGGAGGCGTGGCTGTCAAATTGTGAGAAGATGACATTAGCATGTTAGGATTAATGGACCTCCAGACAGACTTTATTGACATTTCACAGAATGCTGAGCAAACCCAGAAAAGAAGGCATAGAAGCATGGCAAGGTGATATCCACTGGAGACACCAGCCACTTGAGAGAGAGCCACCATCGAGAGGCTGTCAATGCTGTGTTTGAACAAGCACTGGAGGGGAGGTCAGGGTGTCTGGCGTTTCTGCCCCCCATGGATTTGGTTCACTGTGTGCCCTGGCAGGGGTGATGGGGTGGGGAGTGGGGGCTGTGAGGGGCTCACTCTTCTTTCTCTGGGCTCAGTTTTCTCATCTGTAACACTGCCGGTGGTGAGAGGAGGGGCTGGATTGCTCAAGCCTCCAGGTCGTCCAGCTCTAAGGGTCTAGGACTGTGGTCTTCAAACACGCTCATGGACCTCTAGACAACGTTTTGGAAAATGATGACCATGCACGATATAAAACTGGTATCTAAGGTTTTGCATCTTCTATTTCGTAATCACAAAGGCTGTGATTTCCAGTACACTCTAAGAATGCACAGTTTACGTATTTGAAGTTGTATCCAGCGGAATCAAAATGTCATGATGATATGGGATCACCCATCCACTTAGGGAAATACGTGAGCAAACTCTCTTTTCCCCCAGCATTTTGAAACTTTGTTTTCCTTTTGCCCGTGGATTCATAGTTTCAGTCCACTCCTTCCACAGAATTCTACGTTCATGTACACATTGTTTCGTCGTTGTGGGTTTTTAAAATTTTTAATTCCAGCCAGTGAACATACAGGGTAATATTAGTTTCATACAATATAGTGATTCAGCGCTTCCCTGCATCAGGACGGGTGCCCTCCTCGTCCCCACCCGTTCCCCCATCCCCCACCCCCTCCCCTCTGGTCTCCGCCAATTTGCGCTCTAGTGTTTAAAGAGTCTGTTTTTTTTATTTGTCTCTGTTTTTCTTTGTTTCATGGTTGGAAGTTTTTTATTGTTCGTTCTGTCATACTCACTACGATGAGATTATGTCTTATAAGTTAAAAACTTTGAATTTGTTTTCTTTTCTATGACTCTAAGGTTTCAGGTGTTTAAAAGTCCTCTGTATTGAGTTATAATTATTAGTAGCACGGGATCAAAAATAAGAACATACATAAAGTTTTGTTAATAATTATTAAATACAAGTAATTTTATTGGAAACACATTCATTAATGAGATGAATGAGGATTTTTCTCAATTATTTCTTTTTTTAAAGAAGATGTTATTTATTTATTTGGCAAAGAGAGACAGCAAGAGAGGGAACACAAGCAGGGGGAGTGGGAGAGGGAGAAGCAGGCTTCACCGAGCAGGGACCCCGGATCATGACCTGAGCGAAGGCACACGCTTAGTCCCTGCGGCCCCTAGGCGTTACTCCCATTTGTTTCTTGTATCTCCTTATGAATGTGACTTGTTTGTGCAATGAAGCAGAGTCCAGCATCTTCCTTTTGTCGATATAAATACCGAGCAAAACCATCCCCAAAAAAGTACACGGAGAACTTCACCATGTCCCTGTCACTGGGTTCTTCGAATGCCCATCGAACACGATGCCAAAATCACACTGATTTATTACCAAGCTTATTCTTAATTTTGTTAAAAGCAGAGAGTCATTTGCTTCATCGATTATGGAGAAAGACACAAAAAAAGCTTTTTCAGTATTATCAAGCCTCTGTTAATGAGCCCAACTCCTTTGACCTAGAGGCACCTTGCTTAACCAGTTTCTGAACCGGTTAACTGTTAACTGTTAACTAGTTGTTTAACCAACAGTTGTTGGCAGAATCAGCGTATTATGAATGCCTTCCGCCTTCGCTCAGACCGTTTTTCTCTTCTGTAGTGCTTCTTACTTATCATGTACTCTGGATATTTTTTCATCAAAACCTTGGAACCACGTTCTGTTTACTGAGTATCTGTGACACGTCTGTGGTACCGTCTGTGTGGCAACGTCAGTCCTCATGGCGAAACCCACCAGCTAAATCGTTCCTACTTTCTGTTAACATAAGCGTCTGCTTTTCCCCCCACTTCAATCAAACGTGCTAATAAGCATATCAAGGACTATCATAAATTTCCCTGGAAAAAGATTAGGGACCAATCTTATAGGATAGATAATAAAAGCAGGTAAGTAAGGGTTAAAGTGGTGCAGAACAAATTAATTAATGTATCCATTTCATAATGTTATAAAAACAAGATCATAAATCAATATGCAGTTTCTGTTTACTGAATTTGTAATAAGGTGATGTTATGTGTACGCAAAAGGACATTGACGAAATAAATCTGGTAAATGTGGGCATGTGCCTGTATCAAATATTGGCTTTGTGCTTTGGAAAATAATTAAATAAGCGTCAAATATGAAGATGAGAAATTGCCCAGTTAGTTTCATGAGACAGCACGCTCAAACTCTCCCCAGACATCGGGTGCAAGAGAGGCCGCGTAGCGCTAACGTCTGGCAGGAGACAGCTCTCTGTTCTGCTGACTGCAGCTGGAAGATACGAGACTTTCTTACATTGAAATACGATGTGAGCTCAGGGACCTCTGGGGTTCCCTCAGGCGGTACTGTGATAGCTCCCCTGGGCCGCGGGGACAGGCATCGAGTGTCCTGGTGCCGGTGCTGAGGACCGTCCAGGACCCCACGGGGCCCTGGTGCCCTGGGAAATGTCTCTGAGCAGCTCTGAGCACGGTGGCAGAGCCTCTGTGTTGGAGGTCGGGGAGGCAGCCCGGACCCATCCAGAACCTCCTTGCTCAAACCTCTCAGCAGGATTTTCTCCTGTTCCTTGAATGTCTTCTTTTTTACCCATTCCTCTAATTTTCTGGCCCTGGTCCCTCCCTGTTCACCGCATCCTGGATGCTCTCGACTCAGTCTGGGGTGGTCCATCAGTCTGTAGCTCCCGTGGCTGGTCCCTGCACGTGAACTTGGCCCAGGCTTAGAACCCATTTTTCCCCCTTTCCACCCCTTTGTCCCAGAGATGAACCGTCTGTGTCCTCCAGCTCCCCAGGGACTGGTGCCACCCTGTGCTCTGCGGGGGCCCTGGGTTAACCCTCGCTGCTGCCCGTGGGTTATTGGGCTCTATTGATGCTTCTACTGATGCTTCCAGGTTTGGCTGGGGGACAGGGGCCCTGTTCTTTATTCAGGGGCCGTCCTGTCCCTACCCATACCAGACCACCATGCCCCTGTGTGGTTTCAAATGCATTAGGCTGCTGCAATCCTGCCTGCTCTCTTGGGGGTTTCCTAGTGACCCCTGGCCCACAGAGGCAGGGGAGGAGGTCAGCACAGCAGGCAGACCTCATGGCTCCGGCCACTGGCCCCCTCCCCAGCTGTGTCCACTGTCAGGCGCTGCAGCCATCTTTCCACCCCTGGGACCCAGTCAAGCCTGGTTCCTGGCCCTCCTGGTGATAGTCTTTCCCTCCCAAGCGGCACGAGGCCCGTCCCCAGGACAGTCCAGCTGGCCCTTCCTGCATTTCCAAAAGGCTATAACCGCATCTGGTTGTCTCTTTGTCACACCCACCTGTCAGGACCGTTGGGTCCCGTGGAGTCACCACCTCTTCCGCACGGGGCTCCTCTCCCTGAATTCCACGGTGTCTAAGGGCGTTGGCTGAGAACATGACTGGGGCAGGGAAAACCTTGCAAAACCTGGATGAGCAAAGAAAGAGAAGCAGAGCCCCAGCCTTCCGATTACCGCATGCAGAGGTGGGACCAGCGGCGTCCTTCCCTGGCAGGAGGGGCCCCAGACGATCCTGGTAAACGGTGGGCACACTGGATCCAAACTGTGCGCATCCAGCAGCCTGCTCAATCCCCCCACAAACGAGGCCCCTCGGGTGATCTATAAGATGACCCAAGGGCCAGGCCACATTCCTGTGCATGCCCGCCATCCGCCTAGGCCCTCTCTTCTGTGCTGACCTTGGCCTCCCCCGGGGAGAATACCAGGGTGCAGGGAGGATGAAGGAGGAAACGTCTCTGGACAAGGTGGTACAGGGGCATCCCCTGCCCCCCAGACTCCCCTTCCTTCCCAGTTTAGGGAGAAGGTCTTCCCTCAGAGAGCAGGCTGGAAGGACACGGGCCTGGGCAGGGGCTCAGGCTGGTGAACTCTAAGGCAGGGCACCACGGGCCCTCTGCTGGAGAAGCAGAAGCCAAGTGGGAGGACTGCCTAGAGGGGACGGATGTGGGCCCCCCCTCCAGGTGGGGGCGGGGAAGCAGCGGGGAATGTGATCTTGCCTCAGAGGGCCAGCTGGGGGACAGCAGTCTCTAGTAGGGAGTTCGTATGCCTACGTATGCCTACGAGGCGCCGCTGGATGCCAGGTTTCAAGGGCTGGAAGGCATTTATGACCCGGGGAAGATGTCTTCAGTTGGAGTTTCTCAGTTTCCCAGAATTTGGGAAACACAGAGGATTCTCTGGATGTCACAAAAGTACAGGCCACATAAGACTTTTTGTTCCCTTTCATCCTGCTCAGCTGTGGACAGGTCAGCAAGGCTCACGAGGGGGGATGGGGGAGGGGCAGAAGAGCAGTGGTGGGAGGGAGAGAGGACTCCCGCCACCAGCTGGACACCCGTGTCTTGGGACTTGGCAAGGGAGTCGGTGTCCTTGGCTTTTCCTCTCTGCGAGCAGCTGACCATCGCCCTTCCCTCTCCCGAGCCTGCCAGTCCCTCCAGCGAGCGCCCAGTCATGCCCCTTGGAGTGCCGACACGGGTCTTCGTGCTCACTCCCCGTGGGCCGCCAGTCAGCGATGGGTCAGCCGTTGGCCTGCGGGCCGTCTGTCCCGTCATCGTCATGCTTGGTGACTTCCACGTGCCGGCAGACGTCTCGTCCTCGGGTCTCCTCCGCTCTCCACACGTGATCGCTTCCTCTGACACACCCGTAACCATGCTGCTTCCAAGAGCCCTTCTTGGTCTCTCTCCCCCACCGCCCCGCACGTGTCCCTGGTTTCAATTGCACCAGTTCTTTGGCCCCGGAAGGACCTGCAGTCCTCAGCGCTGCGTCTTTCCATCTACTGTGAATTCTGAGGGCCGTCCTGACAACAACTCACTCACCTAAGCGCTCCTCTCCCCGAGGCCTCCCTCTGTCACCCTCAGCTCCTCGCCTCCCTCTGCACCCGCAGCTAAGCCGCTGAACGTCCCCGGGGTCCCGCTGTGAATTTAGGGCCACCTGACTCGGCCGTCTTTGGAGACCAGCTACTCCTCACGTGCAATGGGGAAGCGGTCTGGGGTCCTGGTTAGCTGTTCCGGGCAGTGTGGCCCCCCCAGCTGCCATCGCTCAGCCCCAGCTAGGAGGTACTCCCGGACACTCTGCGGGAAGCCGGAGCTACGTGCCGCTGTCCTCCCGGAGCTTCGAGGACCTTGCAGGTTGCGGCGACGGCACTGAGCGAGGGCTGGACCACGCGGGGCCCAAGCGGTGAAGCGTGAGCTGTCAGTCTACTCCCCAGGAAGAAAGTGCGGTCGGTAAAACAGGTGCAGCAGCTGCAACATTGAGATGAAACATGGACGCCTTCCGGAAGGCCACCTGGTGGCCACCATGGCTTGCGATTCCACACGAGCGTGCCGGCGATCAGCCTGTGCTGTGCCTTCTCAGGGAGTCTGGCACAGGGAGGTCAGGGCTCCGTGCAGAAGCGGGAAGAGCCCGCAGCTCCTGGAGCCCCCACGTCCGCAGCGCGGCTTCTCACCACAGGAAGGCGACCAAGGCCCCGCACCAGACCTACCATGTTTAAGTCCCAGATGGCCAGTCCTTACCTGATGAAAGGTTTGCCGATGATGTACATGCCTGAGGTTGATCCGGAGAAGTTGCGGCCCCTGAATAACTCTCAGTGCAAGAATTCCAGGGTTCAGAGGGTCCATTCCGGATGCCCGGTCTTCCCGCAGTTCTCCCCTTCTAGAATGTTCCCTCTGTCCTCTCCTGCCTGTTTAGACCCACCCCACCCCCAAAACCCAGCTCAGAAGCTGCCTTTCCTGTGAAAACTTCTCCTCTCCGAATTTATCCATTCTTCTTCCTGCTCGCTAGAATTTTGTGTTTATGCCTGATTTAGCATTTACGTGTGTGCTCTGCTGTGGAGAATTACTCCCTACCGGACTCCAAGCATTTAAGGGAGGGGCTGGGAATTCGCTCTTGTTTAGGAACTTCTGCTCCCTCTCCTTCCAGGGCCCAGCACAGCACCTTCCTAAACACGGGCTATTTGCTGAGCCTTTAGAATGATTTTACGTACAAAAGCTCCTGTAATCCTCAGAACAGCTCCAGGAAGGGGATGCTATTTTTGTCTCCATTTTACATACTCCTTGACCCAGCAATTCCATTTGTAAGAATTTATCCTCTAAATGTATTTGCACAGATGCAACAGACCCTTGTACAAGGTGATTTATTTGGCACTAACTGTAAGTAAGAGCAGAAACCCAACTGGACCACTGGTGCAACAAATGAGGGCAAATCCGTACAATGGAAACGCCCACGGATCCCCAGTAAGGGCAGCTCAGCACAACCTGCACAGAATGTGTACATAAAGATATATCTGGGGGCGCCTGGGTGGCTTAGCTCGTTAAGCATCCGCCTTCGGCTCAGGTCATGATCTCAGAGCTTTGGGATCGACTCCCACATGGGGCTCCCTGCTCAGCGAGGCGTTTGCTTCTGCCTCTCCCTCTGCCTGCTGCTCCCTCTGTCAAATAAATAATTTTTAAAAAACAGATGAATTTTTAAGTGAAAAGATAAAAAATTGTGTAGATAGTATGTACGCTACCATTTCTGTACAAAATAATGTATTTGTGCACGCATTTGCTTAATGCACATGGTTTATCTTTGGGAGAAAATACGAGCTGTGGAACAGCATTTGGTGTCTCTGGGCATGGGGACTTGTGTCAGGCTGCCTTTGGAGGGATGCGGCCGCCACACGTCCACCTTGGGGGTCATCCACGTCCAGCGTACCTCAGCCCCTTCCACGAGAGCAACTCCTAGTGACGGGGGCTTAAATGCTTTATCTTTAAATCAATGGAGGTTGAGCTAGAGAAATTCATGTGAGAGAATAGTTCTGTTTTTTAGCAAGATGCTAGAACTCCTTCTTTCTAACTAAAGGCCAAAATACGGAGCTGCTGCATCAGCCTGTTAAACCCACGAGACAGTGGTACATTCTGTATTCACAGAAATTTCTGAAGGTAACCCTAGGAAGATGTTTAATTATGATCTCGAGGGGCCACGAACCTCCTGGATGTCTGTGGAGAGTGAACGGGGACCCGTTGAGTGCCCAGGGGACTCTTCCTTCCTGCCCTATGGTTCCTCTTGCCCTAAGGGGCCGGAGTCCACAGCTTTCCTGGAGGCTCTCCAGCTGGGCTGTCACCCTCCTGGGGCTTTAATGCATGGTGATCTCTCCTATTTTCGTCACTTCCCATCTCTTTGATGCTGTTCCATTGTCCCTCCTGCGGGTTGCCCTTTTTTGTTCTTTAGAATTTTAATTAATGTTGTTTAATTATACTTGGCCTCCTGGGGCTTTTAAAGCAGCAGATTCAATGAAGGGACTCGATGAGCGAACTCCTCAGTCTTCTGCTCACCTGTTATTAACAGCTTTGCAACCAGAGGCACAACTAATCATTTCCAAGACATCAATAATGCCAGAAGAAGGGACTTTAAGGGGGGAAAAAAGACCGACAAATGACAAGCTTTTATTCTGTGGGCCCAGCCCTTAGGATGAAGTCATTCTATGATTGGTATTAAACCGAATTCAGCATCTGGTTAGTGATGTCCTTGGGACAGAGATCAACAAAATGCAGCCTTGTAGCAGGTGACACCTTCCAGGGAGGGTCACATTCAGCTGTGTCAATCAGAGCCGCTACCTAGGTCTTGCCTTTGTCCCTTAAAGGATGCACACGTGACCCAGAGCATCACTCCCTGCGCTGCTCTGCATGCCATCAGCCCCCTCCCCTCCATGATGCGGAGCATGCGCTGAGAGCATCTGTGCTCCACTGTACCCCCCGGGACCTGCTGCCTGTCCTGACTGCCTGTAGTCACGGTCTGAGTCTGAGGGTCTCCTCGGCCCCTGGCCTAACAGGCTTGATCTTCCCCCGGCCCTCCTCCCTGCCCTCAGCCTTAGTGGCCTCTCCCTCTCCTTTGTTCCACCTCAGATCTGACGTTTCTATTCTCTAGACTGTGCCCATCCGACCCTCTTCGTCCCTCCGCCGCGGTCCGGGCCCCAGCAGCTTCACAGCTGGACTGCGCCGGTCAGAGGTTCCTTGCCAACCCCTCTCTGCACATCCCCCACCGGATATCCATACGCCTCCCCGCACTGGAAGATAAGTGCTGGTGAACAAAAGCACTGCCGTGGAAGTCCTGCCACGGGAGATCCCTGCTTCTGTGGAAATAAACGAAGAGGCCTGAGTGGGGCCAGACGGAGGCCACTTATCCCGAACCTGCTGCAGGAAGGGAGGCCGCCCCGGTCACTTGCCCTCGGCAGACACTGACGGCCCGTAGAGCCTGCACAGCAGACGGAAGGGAAGACGGTGGGGCACCTCGCGGGAGGCTGTCGGCTCCAGGACACGGAGTGGACATCCTTGGCCTTTGGTAGGGCTCCTTTGGCGTTCCCCAGTTGGTCCTAAGTTGGAAGCAGGGCAAAAATTAGGAAGTTGTCCATTACCAGTCAGTTTGGGGGCATCTGGGGTGGATTGTGACAGAGGCTGTGGTCAGATTTTCTGGACTGGTGGTGGCAGGTTGTGAGTCAGGGTTGTGGCTTAGTGTAGGGTCTGGCCACCTTCAGTCTGTACATTCAGTCTTCTCTTCTGAAAGGCACCATCGTTTGACGCATCTGAAAGTAGAGTAGGCCTCATATTGTGCAACCTGTCGGCGGGGGTCAGGGCCGGCCACCCCGGAATGTGCCACTGGGGCATGTAGATTATCTCCGACTGAAGACGATCAAGGCCCAACAGACCCCAGGGAGCTTCTACCTCCCCTTTAAGGACTGAGTGAGTGGAGGTGGGGGAGGGGCTGTGCTGGGGAGTTCGATGGCTGGAGGTAACTCTTTCACATCAGAAAACGTACCTGTGCAGCATGGCAAACCCTTGTCCACCAGACGTGCTCTCCAGTCTTCCCGGGAGTGGTCCTCCTCTCCTTTGAAGCCAGGGCTCCCACCTCCTTCCCAGCTCAGGGTAAGCCCCAGCTGTCGGACTAGCATGGGGTCTCGTGTCCTTGTGGAGCTCCCACACAGACAGAAGTGAACTTTCTCTCTTGTGAATCTGTCTTCTGTCAGTTTAATTACTGGGCCAGCAAAAAGAATCTAGAAGGGAGAAAGGGAAAAGTCTTCCTCCCCTACAGTGTCCTCAATTAACTGGCAAGGTTCTTTTTTCTTTTTCTTTCTTTCTTTATAGTTCATAAAAGAATGGTGCATTTAACAATCCACAACAGCTTAGGTTTGATGAGATGCAATATTATGGGGGAAAACTGACAGACTTCCCCTCTCAAGAGCTTGTACTTCAGTGAACGACCCGGATCTGAGTCTCAAGGACGAGGAACTGAGTGGAAATAATGATGACTTAGAAAGCGCCTACTAAGGGCCAGACATTGTCCTAGATACAATACATAAATTGGCTTCATTGTAACAGGATGAATTTGGAAAGCCGGGAAAGGTTAGGAAAGAGGAGGCAAACTTTCAGGGACAAATACCCGTGACAAAGCGATAAAGATTGTTAATTCCCCCGCATTTGGAGGAGTCCAAAAAGAGGCTGTCCCAGAAGGATGGCTTAGGAGCTTGATGGTGTGATGAGGCTGGACGTCCCCATGGCTCTTGTTGTTGGGTTGCTCTGTTGTCTTCAGCAGGACGCTTGTCCCTGTAGGGCTACCGGGTGGCTCCTGCAGCTCCAGGCTTCACAGCCATGTTCAAGGTGGGGAGCGTATGGAGAAGTAGTACCGTCTGCATCTGTTCTTTGGAAAAACCAAAGCTCACCCATGGCTTCTAGCAGATTCCCTTAATTTGCATTGTCTGGAGCTGGGAGACATGGCTGCCTCTTCCCTTTGCAGACGCTGGGAAGTCTTACATTTGAGAATATGTGACAGGAGAGGAATTATGGGATTAGACCAAATTACCATCCATCATCAGGGCTGGGGCACTGCTGTTGCAAACAGAATTGAGGTTCTGAGTCTGAGGGCCAGGAAAATGGGAGGATAGCCATTGTGCATGACAGCTAAGAGGGAGCTCCCCTCTGTGCTGTTCGGGAGAGCACACAGTTTCTGCAGAAAGCATGGGAGACGACTTCAGCAGGAAGGAAAAACGGATGAGTGAATGACACCGATGGGAAGTGGGTTTGGAAAGGCGGCATTCCTGCAGCATTTTGAGAAGAGAGGGTCAGAAAGGAGAAGGGGTATGGAGGAAAGCTCACTTATCTCCTCTATTAGTGCACATTCAGTAAGGCTGGGGTGTTGTTGTTCTTTTTTCCCAATCATTTAAAGGATACATTTGAAGCTGGAATTACCGTCCTAGGGTAAGCATTTGCCTTTGCATCTCCTACATGAGTCCCAGTGATGCAACCTTTTAAGGTCAACCTGGTGACATTTTACTGGGCAGGAGCACCTAGTCCTTTTACAACGTTGACAGCTGATGATCTCCAGTTGGTAAAGACCATGACGTCTGAGAACTTGTGCAAAAGACCCTGAATTGACAAAACAATCTTACAAAAGAAGAATGAAGTCGGAGGCCACCCTCCTCCCTGATTTCAAACTATACTGCAAAGTTAAAGTAATCAAAACAGTATGGTATTGACAGAGAAACAGAGACATGGATCAATGTACCAGATTAGAGAACCCAGAAACAAGCCCACACTTATACAGGTAATTAATTAATCTTTGACAAAGGAGGCAAGAATATGCAATGGGGAGAAGACAGACTCTCCAGTAAATGTTATTGGGGGAACTGGGCAGCTACACACCAAGGAATGAAACTGGACCCCTTTCCTACACTAGACGTAAAAATGAACCAAAAATGGTTGAAAGACTTAAATATGAAACCAGAAATGATAAAGCTCCTAGAAGAAAACATGGGAGGGGGGTGAATAAGTGGGACTACATCAAACTAAAAAGCTTCCGGACAGCAAAGGAGGCCATCAACCAAATGAGGAGGCTAACTACTGAACGGGAAAAGGTATTTGCTGATCATGTATCTGATAAGAGGTTGATATCCAAAATAGAGAAAGAGCTCATAGAACTCAATAGCAAACAACAAACGGTCCAGTTAAAAAAATGGACAGAGATCTGAAAAGACATGTTTCCAAAGAAGACATCCAGAGGAACAAAGGTACATGAAAAGATGCTCAAAATCACTCGTCATCACAGAAATGCAAATCAAAGCCACAATGAGCTATCCTCTCACACCAGTCAGGACAGCTAGAATAAAAAGACAAGGAGTAACTAGTGTTGGCGAGGACGTGGAGGAAGAGGGTCCCTGTGCACTGCTGGTGGGAAGGCAAATCGGTGCAGCCACTGTGGAAAACGGTCGGGGGATCTTCAAGAAATTACAGATAGAAATAGCGTAGGATCCAGTAATTCCACTGCTGGGTATTTACCGGAGGAAAACAAAAACACGAATTCAAAAAGATATATGCTCCCCCGTGTTCATCAAAACATTGTTTGTAATACTCAAGATATCGGAAGAACCCAAGTGTCCACTGACGGAGAAGAGTGTGTGATAAGTAACGTAAAGTGGGATAAACCTGTGTGTAATGTGTAATGGTGCACACCTATATATAATGGAATAGTATTCAGCCATAAAAAAGAAATCCCATTTGCATTAAACGGAGCTTGAGGGCATTATGTTCATTAAAACAAGTCAGACAGATAAGGACAAATACCGTACAATCTCGCTTACATGTGGAATTTAAAACAAACAAGTAGAAAAACCAAGTTCATAGATCCTAAGGACAGACTGGTGGCTGCCGGAGGATGGAGGGTGTGGGTGAAAGGGGAGAAGGGGACTGGCAGGTCCACACTTCTGGCTGTGCAATAAATGAGTCATAGGGACACACAGTACCGTGCATGTAGGTTTTGTGTCTACCTATACTGTATGCAGTTACTTCTGTAGTTGCACAGCGGTAACTAGTATAATGCACACTTCAAAGTCGCTCTGAGATAGGTCTCAAAGTCCTCGTCACGAGAAAAAAGACCTGTAACCGCGTAGAGGGGTAGGTGTTCCTGGACTTACGTGGGGATCACTGCACAAATGTGCACATGTCGCATCGGTATGTCGTATGTCTGAGACTAACACAACGTTCTATGTCCGTTACCCTTCAACAATAAAAGTAAGTGGGTTTTAAAAAGATCAAAGAGTCAGTAAGAAGCCTGTAGTGCCCCCAGTAATACCAGATAAATTAGACAATCAAGACAAAAAGGATTTCAGCGATAAAGAGGTCCGGTTCATAACCACAGAAGGGTCAGTTCGCCAGGAAGACAAAACTACCGTAAATGGAGATTTGCCAACTACCAAAGCCTCGGAACATATAACAAAAATCGACAAAGTAGCTAACAGGCGATATTAACACCCGCTCCAGGTAGATGACACGATACCTAGAAGAAACGTCAGTAAATCACGGCTTCCTTGGTATTTACAGGACACCGTGCTCAAGAATGGAAGGGCACGTTTTTCTATCCACCAAGATAGGCCAGTGTGTCAGGCTATTGAACGAGTCTCAATGACTTTAAAATAATTGAAATCATACAGAGTACATTGTCTGACCACATGGAATTCACTAAAAACCAATGGCTATAATATTTTACACAATGCTTTACAGTAGTTGGAAATATTTAGAAATTGAATACGTTTCTCAATAGTTCTAGGGGGTGCCTGGGGGGCTCAGTCACTTAAGCCTCTGCCTTCAGCTCAGGTCATGGTTGAGTCCCGCACCAGGCTCCCTTCTCATCCGGGGAGCCTGCTTCTCCCTCTCCCTCTGCCCCTCCCCCAGCTTGTGCTCTCTCTCTTGCTCATGCTCTCTCAAATAAATAAATAAAATCTTAAAAATACATAAGTCTTGGGTTGAAGAAGAGATTAGAAATCAGAACATGTGGGGTGTCTGTGTGGCTCTGTTGGTTGTGCATCAGACTCTCAATTCTGGCTCCGGTCGTGATCTCAGAGTTGTGGGATCAAGCCCCCATACCAGGCTCAGCGCTCAGGAGGTGTCTGAGGTTGTCTCTCCCTCTCCATCTGCCCCTCCCCTGCTCGTGTGCATGTGCACATGCACGCTCCCTCCCTCTCTCTTAAATAAATAGATCTAAAGAAAGGAAATAAAAAGTGTTTTGAGCTGTATTATAGTAAAAATACAAGTTAACATATACAAAATGGAGCTAAAGCAGTGCTTAGGAAAAATGCTGGTTTCACATTTGAAAATCCATCAATGTAATAGAGAAATATAATTGACAAGTTAAATTTTTTAAATGGCCGAGTGGCAGCACCAGGAAGTAGGCTTGGAAAGTCCGAGAACTTGGAATCTGGGTGCAATTCAGTAGTTAGTGGGAACTCCTTGGTGCTGTTGGCTGGGGACTGGGAAGGGGCACGCTTCCCAGCGGGAAGGGACCTGGAGGCTCATCCCGTCCACCTGCAGCTCTTAGATGGCGCGGGGTTCTGTTTTAGACATATGGCAGCCCAGAGTCAGGTACCGTGGGGCCTCCTGGCGTTGCGTCCCATGTTTTCTCCTCCGCATCCCTGCTGCTCTGTTTCTGCTGCAAAACCGGGCAGGTGGCAACGTCCCATCTGGCTCATCAAAGGCTGATTGGGTGCTTCGGTGGGAGGGGACGGTGGAGGGAAGGAGTGACAAGGTAAGGCAAAGTCGGAGACAAACACATCCTGGGGGCCAGCCAGTAAAACAAGCCAGAGAAGTGGATGGGACGTAAGTCACAGGCATCAGCCAACGTCTGCTTCGGTGCTGGGGAGGGTGGGGGCCGGCACACTGGGGAGGGCGCACCCTTTTGTAAGGGACACTAGCTACACAGACCCGCTGGCTGATTGGATCTGTGAAAACTTGCCTCCGCATTGTGACTCTTTCCATTTCTTTAAAGAGACAGGAGTCCAGTTTTTATGTGAAATTTTGGATTTTAAAATCCGGGCATTGAATTTTAATATAAAATACTAGGTGAGGGAAAAAAAAATATCTTTGGATCGGCTCCAGCCAGTCTCTCACTCTGATAAAGGAGCGTGTGAGTCAGCAGTCCTGCTCCCCACTGGCTCCCTGCCCAGCCGCTGTCCCCAGGGAGAGGTCCCTGGCTCTGGATTCGGGGTGTCCTCCCAGGCCCCACAGTCCTCTCTGCCTGCAGCGAGCACACTCCATGGTAGCTACCTCTTTAGTGGCCACGACTGAGTCGGGGTCTGTACTGGTCTCCCCCATGGCCAGGTGCCCGTGGGCGGTTTCCCATTCCCCTTCCCAGAAGGTCACTGGGCCGGGCATGGAGAGCCAGGAAAAGGGTTGCTTCCCCATCGCGGCAGCAGAGCAGAGCCCCACCGCACCCCACACCTCCAGCTCAGAGCCGGAAGCCTCTGATGGACGTAAGCTGGGGACTTATTTGGGGCTGCTCCTATCCCTTGGCCACCCGCAAACCCCCCTACCCGGGCCCCGCCAACCTGCCAGGGTGTAGGTGAGCCCGGAGTCTGCCCCTTCCTAGGGCTGCGGAGAGGGGCTCCGCACGCGGATGGACATTCCACTTTACTCCTTTGTGGCTGGGGCCGTCCCTCTTCTCTGCTGTGGGTGATGGCGAAAGGACGCCCTTTCTTCCGGACTTCCCACCGGCCACCAAAAACTCCGTATCCGCCAAAGGGACGTAAGCTCCTGTGAAGTTAGCAGTGCTGGTAAAGGACCCTCTGTCGTCTCTAAGAGAATGGGGTAGTCTGGGTTGCTGTGAAAGGATGGCCTGTCCTGTGTGGCCGATGTTCTCAGGGGAAGGGGAAGGCCACCCAGGCAGTGAGGAAGGAGCAGGGAAGGGGTGTGACGGGCCAGGCATGGAGGACTTTATTGCTCTAGGATGCAGCGACCTGGAAGTTCCCTCAGCTGACGCTGCACATACCACCCGAAGCAATAGCAGGATGAGAGAGGGTCACACAGGGATGCAGTAGGACATATCCGTGGAGACCAAGGCACAGACCCAAGCCAGGGATCCCACTTCCCTGGGGCACCCCAGAGGAGCAAGAGAACCGAGCCCACCAGGCAGAAGTTGGCCACCTAAGCAGGGTCAGCAAAGGAGACCGAAGTCAAGAGCAAGTGGACAGCGTGCTCATCACCTGAGGGCGTGCTGAGGGCTTCTTGACGTCGTTCCAAGGCAGGCTGGGTCCTGCAGGCTGGGCCGGGGATGAGCCCTCGGGGCTTTTGTGGGTGGGAGTGGGGAGCGAACTGTGGCCAGGCAGCCCAGGGTTCCGTCTCTTCCAACTTTGATCATGAAACTCGTGTCAACCAAACTGACCATCAGACCTGTACGTTTGAAACTTCCGTTTCTTTTCTAAGAAACGCAAGGGCTTTGGCGGGTGGCAGTACGCTTTAGTTCTTGAGGAACTGAGGGCTGTCTGTCCTGCCTTTCTCCTAACATTCACCACCCAGGATTCTGACCCAACTCCGAGTGAAATAACGTCCTTTCCAGGGACTCCTCCCGTCACGGCACTTCCTCACCCCCTTCTCCTCTTTCCCCATGGTTCCTCCTCCAGACCAGGTCAGTTGGAGCTGGTTCCCATGACTGCTGAGGAAGGTGGTGGAGCCACGGTGAGCGGAGAGCCATCGGGGGCCAGACCCAGCCTCCCGCTGCCTTTGTAAGTGAAGGTTAAATGGGCACAGCCTGTCTCTGCTTTTGTCGGACAAAGGCAGAGCTGTGTATTTGTAACAAAGACGACACAGTCCTCAGAGTCTAGACTACTGGGTGGCATTTGACAGAGAAATGTGTCGTCCCCTACGGTAGAGCAGTCTGGGGTTGGCGCTGAGCACGCCTGGCTTTGGCTCCTGCCTCTGGGGCTTACCGGTTGGGGCGTTGAGGGAGCCGCTCTGAACCTCAGTCTCCTCGTCTGTGGCTTGGGGATAATCATCCCTCCAAACCCGGCTCATGAAGACCGAGGTGGATAATGAACACAGAAGCCCTTTGCGGTCTGCAGATGAGGGCGGCTGTTTCCCCTTTCCTCTGAGCCTTTAGGATTGCTCCAGTTCCTTAATTTTATCCTCTTTGGTTATTCTGGGACTAGCGCTATTAAAACCTGCAATTTGCAGGCAGGACTAATGCTAATTTTCTAGTCAGCCTACCTTCCTGTAGGCTGTCAAATGACAAGGGTGTTTTTAAATAAGCATGAATTATATAAAAGAATTAGTTCATGAATGAAGCTCACAGTCATATATTTTAGTCCAAGAGTTAAAAAAAAATCCAATTTATGTACCCTCTCTATTGAACGGAGAAATTGCACCTGGATGGTAACTATATTTAGATCCCCCATGCCGCCTTCTTTGGTCCAATATTCTCTTTGGTCAGGGCAGCAATCTTGTGCGTGCATTTGGGAAGAGGTTCCAAGGGCTCACAGGAGGCTGTGCTGCCGGGATCTTTCCCCAGGCGCTGGGCTCACCGGCTGCTCAGGGCTGAGCTGCTGAACAGTAGGAAGAGGAACCCGATATGGTGGCGTAGGGAGCAAATAGTCCAGAGTACGGGGTACAGAGAACGTCACGTATATTGGCTTGGTCTCGAGCACAGTTTCTCCCCCCCAGGACCGAGGAATCTACTGGGACAGCAAGAATTGCTGCGTTTGCAAACGGGTGTGCCTTGGGCTGGATAAAGCCTGGAGACTTGCTCTGTTTGGCTTACTTGATGGTGTGATGCATTTTTTAAAGAATATTCGTTGAATGTCTTCAGTCGGAGATGTTTGCTCCAGCGCAGCTCCTGCCCTCCCGTCTCCCTAACGTGTTGTGCAGAGCTGCGGGACCCCATTTGATCGGGGCACGCAACACCTCACTGAGCTGTGGTCATCTTTGTTCATCGTCAGGTCAGCTACAGCGTCGCGGCCCCCTTGGTTCCAGTGAAGACCCCGTTCTTGGGGGAAGAGGTTTGTTTAAACCAGATGAGGGCTCAGGTGTCCAGACCAGGGGATGGAGGCTCAGGGCAGGGTTGTAATATATCCACAGGAAACCGGAGTGTGTCCGGAAGCCCACGGAAGCCCAAACAGCCAGAAGGAGCAAGATAGGAGTGAATGGTGGGACCTTCTCGGTGGACCCACTACCAGCCCCCAAGACTCCAGGGCACCAGACTGGGGCAGTACCCTTGTTTCTAGGTCCCACCCCCTGCTGGATCAGCCCTGCTAACTCCTGTGAGGTTTGGCCATGATTTGCTTTGAACTCAGCAGGGCTCACGCTGTGCCCTCAGTAGAAGGGCTGGAGGTCTGCAGATGCTGGGGACAGACGGGTTGCCTTGCGCGTTGTGCGTTCTGCAGTTTCCTGCTCTCGCCTCTCACGTGGCACGGACCCGAACTGAGTGCGTGTGGAAGTGCGTCAGCTCATGTACAGCAGGGGCAACAGGCGTGATCAGCATTTGCAGACTCGCTGCGGCTCTGGCCTTAAAACCCTTTGCACCAGGAGAGGTAGCGAACATCCTTTTTTGCTCCTGATTTTATTAGGAAAGTGATAAATGCAGGAGTTCATAACCCTTTTCCTATGCCCTGGACCTCTTCTCTGTATTAAGATTTAAACTGCATAAAATGCATAGAAGGCCAAAGGAAACCAAGTACTTAAATAGTTACTGAATTATTACTACCCCATGTTAAATAGCAAGATATAGAGGCAGGTCCAATAAATGACAGAATTTCAAGGCAATGAGAGGAGTAAAAAATATTTTCAGATGCCAGCAACACTGTAACAACTGTATTGGCAAGAAGACCATAGGTAATTCTAACCCTACTGTGGTTTATTACCTATAGCCATGACTGGAGGAAAAGCTGTGTTTCTTTTGGAGTTTAGTGAAAATAAATACGTATTTTTTTTATGCAGCTAATACATAGATTAGCAAACACGATTAGAATCCTTGCTGGTGATTCTACATTAAGTAATTTGCTGGTTTTAGGCTGAGGTGTGTATTCTATTGTGTTCAGGAAATACTCCCCAAATTTTATTTTATATTTATAGTCAATACTAAATTTTACTAAGTTATTTAATTTCGGGATATAGTTGGTTTTTCTCAGATTAAAAAGAAAAAACTGTTCGAGAACTCACTCCAAGGATGATTTTTTTATTAATTATTTTTATTAACATATAATGTATTATTTGCCCCAGGGGTACAGGTTTGTGAGTTGTCAGGCTTACACACTACACAGCACTCACCATAGCACACACCCTCCCCAATGTCCATAACCCAGCCACCGTCTCCATAACCCCCTCCCCCAGCAACCCTCAGTCTGTTTTGTAAGATTAAGAGTCTCTTATGGTTTGTCTCCTTCCTGATCCCATCTTGTTTCATTTTTTCCTTCCCTACCCCCCAGGCCCCCTGCCCTGCCTCTCAAATTCCTCACGTCAGAGAGATCATATGATAATTGTCTTTCTCTGATTGACTGATTTCACTCAGGATAATACCCTCTAGTTCCATCCTCATCATTGCAAATGGCAAGATTTCACTTTTAATGGCTGCATAGTATTCCATTGTATATGTATGTGTGTGTGTGTGTGTGTGTGTGTGTGTATATATACACACCCCACATCTTCTTTATCCATTCATCTGTTGATGGACATCTAGGTTCTTTCCCTAGTTTGGCTAGTGTGGACATTGCTGCTATAAACATTCAGGTGCACGTGCCCCTTTGGATCACTGTGTTTGTATCTTTAGGGTAAATACCCAGTAGTGCAATTGCTGGGTCATAGGGTAGTTCTATTTTCAACTTTTTGAGGAACCTCCATGCTGTTTTCCAGAGCGGCTGCACCAGCCTGCATTCCCACCAACAGTGTAGGAGGGTTCCCCTTTCTCCGCATCCTCACCAGCATCTGTCATTTCCTGACTTGTTAATTTTAGCCATTCTGACTGGTGTGAGGTGGTATCTTATTGTGAGTTTGATCTGTATTTCCCTGATGCTGAGTGACGTGGAGCACTTTCTCATGTGTCTGTTGGCCATCTGGATGTCATCTCAAAGGATGATTTTGAAGGTAGTCTTAGTGTGAAAATACCTTCTGATATTTTGTAAGTTTGATGAAGCTTTTATTTATTTATTTATTCTGCCTTTAAAATCAGAATAAATCATGTTTACTTTGTTTGGCATGAAAATATTACTTAATGGTTCTCGTCATTCTGATGAATTTTTTTTTTTTTTAAGGAGGCTTGTTTTTCGTCCTTGGAAGCCCCTGGATATTGTGTATATGTATCTGTGTGTGTCCTTCAGTTTTATCACAATATGTCTAACTTTTTTCCTCTTTTTATTGACTCTGTTAAACCCTCTAAGAGCCATTTAAATTGCAAATTTACATAACTCTTGAATTCTGGGAAATTTTTAGCCATTAGATTTTCAGATACGTCCTGTCCTCCATTTGTATGTTTCTCCCCTTTTTAGGCAACTTTTATATGATTGCGACAATTTTTTTAATTCAAATTCAATTTAATAAACATATATTAGTTTCAGAGGTACTTTAGTGATTCCTCAGTTTCATACAACACCCGAGTGCTCATTCCGTCACGTGCCCTCCTTGATGCCCATCCCCCACCCACCTTCCCTCCAGCAACCCTCAGTTTGTTTCCTAGAGTTAAGAGTTTCTTATGGCTTGTCTCCCTCTCTTTGTCTTAATTTCCTTCCCTTCCCCCATGTTCATCGGTTTTGTTTCTTAAATTCCACATATGGCTGATATCATATAGTATTTGTCTTTCTCGGACAGACTTATTTTGCTCAGCATAATACCCTCTGGCTCCAACTACATCATTGAAAATGGCAAGATTTCATTCTTTTTGGTGACTGAGTAATATTCCACTGTGTGTATGGTTGCTGCCTGTGTTCTCCTCTAGGATTCTGGTGGATTCCTGCCTCACACTGAGGCTTTTCACCCATTTTGAGTTTATATTAGTGTAGGGTGTAAAACAGTGGTCCAGTGTCATTCTTCTGCCCAATTTTCCCAACACCATTTGTTGAAGAGACTGTCTTTTTTCCATTGGACATTCTTTCCTGCTTTGTCGAAGATTAGTTGACCATAGAGTTGAGGGTCTATTTCTGGGCTCTCTATTCTGTTCCATTGATCTATGTGTCTGTTTTTGTGCCAGTACCATGCTGTCTTGATGATGACAGCTTTGTTATAAAGCTTGGAGTCTGGAATTGTGATGCTGCCAGCTTTAGTTTTCTTTTTCAACATTTCTTTGGTGATGAGGGGTCTTTTCTGCTTCCATACATATTTTAGGATGATTTCTTCCAGCTCTGTGAGGAATGTTGATGGTGTTTTGGTAGGGATTGCGTTGAATGTGTGGATTGCTCAGGGCAGCTTGGACATCTTAACAATCTCATTCTTCCAATCTTCCAACATTCCAATGGGATGTTTTTCCATTTCTTGACCAACACTTTTATTTTTATCCCCCATACCTGTGGTGGTTTTAAAGACATAGCTCCAAAACTCTTTGGCACCAAGAGATGGGGTCTGTGCTCGTCTATTTGAACCTGCTCTCTGTAACTGCTTGCCTAGTAGAATGCAGTGAGTGAGGCTATGGGACTCCTTGGTGGCTCCATCAGTTAAGTGCCCAAGACTCTTGGTTTCAGCTCTGGCCATGATCTCAGGGTCCCAAGATCAACCCCTGCATCAGGCTCTGCACTGAGCATGGAGCCTACTTAAGATTCTCTCCCTCTCTCTCTCTCTCTCTCTCTGCCCCTCTGGCTCATGCTCCCCCTCTCTCTGAAATAGAAAGTGATGCCGTACCACTTCCAGATTGACACCTGAGAAAACTGAAGTTTAGGCCCTTTTATCTCTTCCTTGTCATGGTGGGGGATTGAAAGAATTGACATAAACAGAGCATTCTACATGCATGTTCGATGTTAATCGGAAGTCTCTTCTTGGTTTGATTTTCCTTTTAATCATTATAATGATTAATTATAATTAATTAATTAATTAATTAATTATATAATTAATTAATTAATTATAATAATAATTGTCATTTTTGTTTCAAACTTTTATTTTCCATTTTGCCTGTGTTAAGTTTTACATATGTCTCTTTTTAGCAGTGTGTAGTTGGAGTAAAAAGTCCAGTTGATAGTCTCTGAGGTGCATGTATGAGTTTAAGTTTTTTACATTTACTTTGGTTTTTAGACATTATACTTATTTCTCCTCTCATTTTCTTTTTTCTGTATCCATGATTTATTTATTTCTCCTTTTCTATCTTTTTCTGGAGTAGTAAACTTTTCTTTGCCCATAACCTCTCTCCTTCTTTTTCTCCCTTCTGCTAATGTGTAAATTATGGCTTATATTTCTTTTCCCTTTCATTATAATTTTTGCTTATGTACAAAACTGATTTTTCTCAATGTTTAAGATGTATAACTTTATACTTTTCATTACCTTTTTGATAATATTAACCATGCTTTCCTTAGAGTCTTTTTTTTTTTTTAGAAGATTGCTTTAGTATCTTAAAATTGGGGGGACTGGATTATTCTGTAAGTTGTGCTTAATGTCCGTCTTTCAGGATGTCAGTCGTCCTCAGATGCCTTGCACGTTTTGTGTGTGACTCATGGGAAGGCACTGCTCCTAGGGAAGAACCATCCTGGCCCTTTCTGTCTTTATCGTCCTATTCTCGTCCTATTTATGTCTAGAAGGTTCATAGTGAAACTGGCCACTCCACCTGACCCACTCAGCTCTGGAGTTCAAAATGGTCTTGAGTTGGAAC
The DNA here is from genome assembly GCF_010015895.1 of Lontra canadensis. Classification (NCBI taxonomy): domain Eukaryota; kingdom Metazoa; phylum Chordata; class Mammalia; order Carnivora; family Mustelidae; genus Lontra; species Lontra canadensis. Next base: position 6,958,090 of record NW_022631088.1, read on the forward strand.
CTTGAGGTTCTTGCCCACTGGGACATTTCAGATCCAAATCCTAAGCCAGCGGGCAGCCTGGCCCAGGCCCTGCCTGTGTAGATGTCCCTAATCCTTTCTGCTTCTTGGGCAACAGCCTAATGCAGGAGACAACCAGGAGGTGAGCTCCTGCGAGTCCCTGCTCCTGAGTGAGGGAGCCCAACTCAGTTCTCTTCTCACTCCTGACTGCACACGCCCCGCGCGGTGTTGGCGCCTGCTGAAGGTAAGGAGGGCACCTCTGTCTGTCATGGCCCTGGAGCCCAGAGTCTCCACAGCTCTGGCTGGCCCAAGACCGTGCACTGAGAACATTTAATTACATTTCCAGTTCAGCGAGATGCCGATGACTCTTGTTTGAATATAACTATGATTAAGATTGATCATGACCTTGGTTTGGGGCTGAGGATTGTGTTTTGTCTTAAAATGCGAACTCGCAGCCCCATCTGAAACAGAGTTGAAATGTGTACATTTTCATACTCTTTGACCAAGCAATTAAAAGTTTAGGAATTTATCCCGAGGACACAACTGGGTAATGTGTGTGTAATGATGTTCATTACAGTATTTTACAACCGTAGTGAAAAGCTGGAGGTGACTTAAATATTCATCAATAAGGGATTCGATAATTGATGGTATATTAATAAATTCTGACAGAGCAATGCAGTGGAATGACCCCCCAGCTCTGAGAGACGCTGCTTTGTAATTTGCAAAGCATTGGCCCTTGTGGTTTTTGAAAATAAAAGACCCATAGATGATTCTAATTTGCCTACAGGATTAAGAATCATGGATAGGAGAGTGTCTGATATTCTGGGAAGTAGATTAATTTTAATTCCAGGATCACAGTCTGCACAGGGACCTCCTAACCGAGGATTGTCCTGCTGTCGCCCACAGGCTGCCGCCTGCTTCCGCTGGCTCGTCAGCTAGGAACATAGCTTACATTTTGTGATGGTTCAAAGGAAAAAAGGCAAAAGGAGAATCATATTTCATGATGTGTGAAAATCACATGACATTCCAATAACGGAGCTCAGCCGCACTCCTTCATCTATGTCCCGTTGGAGCTGCGGCGACCGGGGGGCCTGTGGCCCATGGACCTTGAAGTACTGACTGTCTGATCCTCCATGCGGAGTGCTGCGGGGGCGGGGAGCTGCCTCTGTTCTCAGCTAGTTCTCAGTATCGCCGCTGACTGCGCAGTGGCCGTTCAGTCCCTGGTGCTGGTGCGTGCACGTGTGTGTGAGTGTGTATGCGTGTATGTGTGTGTGCGTGCGTGGGTGTGCATGTGCGTGCGTGTGCGTGTGCAGGGAGAAGGTCATTCTCCCTCACTCTGCAGCTGGAAACTGGTTGTCCTGCTGTGAACTGTGAAGTCAGGTCTGTTTCTTCTTACTCCACCAGATACAAGGTAGATCAGCCCGAAGCATGAGTTTGAAGGGAAAGGCTGTGCCGCCCACGGGGTAGGCCGAGCCGCCCGCGGTACCTGGGGAAAGGGCTTTGAAGGTTGCAGGAGCAGCCCAGCAGGCTCCTTCCAGCTCCATGAGCAGAAACTGCCCAAGGTGTTGCCTGGGAGGGAGAGTTCTGGAACTGCTGCCCTCGAGCCGTTCTTGGTCTCTTAGTCGGGTCTCACTCGCTCTGCCCGTTGGCTTTGTCTCCGTGACGCTGGAACCGTGCTGGTGGCCTTGGAGGCTGAGCCCCCATGGCCCCTCCTTCACCGGGTCCCAGCTCCCCCTGCACTCTCTCCTTGCTCAGGCCACGTGTTTGGTTCCCTGCCTGCTTCACCTCTACCCTGGCCCCGAGGCACCTCGCTACCCGCCTGGTATCAAGGGTCCCACGTGGCTTGCATGTCCTTGAGTGGAAAGCTGAACCCTCGAGGCTGACAGATCGTCACACCTGGGATGTCTTCGATCGCTCAGACAGAAGTGGGCCGCATCTGAGGTCCAGATCGATGCTGCTGAGGAATCGAATTTGATCAGGAGCATAAGTGCGGGTGGAAAACGTTGCGTAGCACGCACTCGGGGACACCAGCAGGACCCCTGGCACTGTTGTCAGGGAGCAGTGTCTGAGGGCTGAGATGCACAGTCTGGGGTACTGGGAGGCTGAGAGAGGGCGGGACGGTGTGGGGACAGGAAGCCTTTGCCGGGGAGGTAGCTGGGTGGAGCGGGAGGAGTCTGGAGTGTGCTGTGCCCGTCCCCACCAAGGTCTCCCAGGGGCAGCGTCCCCTATCCCCAGGGCTGCTTTGAGGCTGAGCACAGCACCTGGTGTCCACGGTCCTCCCCCCACGACTAGCCTCTTGCCTCTGTCCCCCTCCCGCACGGCAGCTCTGACCTGTCACCATCATGGCTCCCTCAGAGCCTGGACTCTGGGGCTGGCCCTGTCACGCAGGGAGGCCCAGTGTCCATCATTCATGCCACACAGGAAGGAACCAGAAATGACATTATTTGGTGTCTGTGGCCTCTTTTGTGCAGAGGTCAAAAGAAAGACATTTTTATCTCATCTCATTCTGCTGCAGGGAATTCAGATGTCCCTGCGTCCTCGTAAAGCCGGATCAAGGATTCCTCAAGGAGCACGTGCAAACCCGACAGTCACTAACGGGAACCAAGACCAGACGCCACGCAACAGGGACTGTGGACTCTAGCTGGTCGCGGAGCCTCGACTCCTATCACTGCCCCACGTGCCTCCCGGATTCAGGGGTGCAGATGAGCCCCCGTGTGTCTGCGCCGTGCAGAGGCCACTGACATCTACACGCTGTCCCCACTGGCGTTTCTCGTAGGATGTTGCACACAGAGAACGTCCTGGACAGGCTCTGAGCTCCTTGAGAATGGGGCCCCATTTCTGCCTCACCCTCCAGTGTGGTGCGATCCACAGTTTCTGGGGCAGCAGGTCTGGGGTGGGGAGGACACACTGCATGTCTCATGAGCTCCTGAGTCATGCCAGTGCCGCTGGCTCAGGGGCCCCACTCTGGGTAGCAAAGCTTCAGGGCCTCACTTCGAATCTCATTCAGTGTTTGTCAAATGCACGTGTGTTCTGGAATCGAGTATCACGTATAAAAACTCTCTGAATACCGTAAAACATTTATGAACATAATAGGACCAGATGTGGCTACTGATTATTAAATATTTTTTTAATAAATAGATATGCTGTTCTGATTTTGGCTACTAGAATAGCCTGCTGAAAAGTGAAAGCTATGGACTAGTTATCCACACGGATTGAAAAAAATAAAAAACAGAACGAAACTGGCTGGCTTTTCTTTTCTCTATTTCCATTAGCTGATCGAATTGGCATCAGAGGATATGATTAATGTACATGTATTGGTATGTATTTGGACACTGGCATTTCATCTCTGTTCAATTTAAAAAATGCTATCCCCTCCAAAATCAATCCAAAGTTAATCCACTTCAAGGAATAAGGGAAGCGAGGTGAGCCCTTAGCTGTGACGGGAGCCCGCACAGTCATTAGTGAACTCCAGGCTGAACCACCCAGGAGTTTAAAGTCCGCACAGAGGTCCCTACTTGCCGCTGGGGTTACTGACGTACCAGCCACACAGCACAAGGCTCTGAATACAAAAGATCACCCCTCACCTCCTTCTTGCTCCCCCACCTAGAGCCTGTGAGGCTGCCCAGATCCAAACTGAAGGCTCCCAGACCCACCATTGTGTTCTAGGGAGAACCTGGCATTTTCTCATTTGGTTGATGCTTCTGGCATGGGTTGGCACCTAGTTCAGTGGAATCATGCAAATTGTACCTGATGGTAAGATCCTAGGGACAAAATTCGGTCCTGCCCTACCTGTAGGAAAGGGTTGTGTGAACACGAGCAGGCTCCAGTGGGCAGAACTCTGGCTGCATGGCTAATACTGTGAGCTCTGGGGTTGGAGCCCCGGGATTGACATCCTGGCTCTGGCACTGGCCGCAGATGAGCCATTCCAACATTCTCTCCCCCGTGTGTCGAGCAGGACCCCCGTGAGTGCCTACCAGAGAGACGGTGGGGGGGGGATGACTGGACTCACCCATACTAACGTGCTTGGTGCAGGGCCTGGCGTAGCAGACACTCGGCAAGCACTGAGTACTTTTCTGACTGTTCAGATTTTGGCTGCGTAGGTGGACGTCTTTGATGGGCCACAAGCCGCGGCCTGCTGGGAGCTGAATTAATCAGGACGCTTCTAGCAAATAGCAGAAAACATCTGTAATGAAGACATTTTTCATGTCGCCTCCTGAGAAGAGGAACGGAGGATAGGCCCCAGGGTCACGTGAGGCTGCATCCTGGCGTTGCTGCTGAAGAAACTGCTCTTCTCTGCCGGCCCCAGCGGGTGGCCTGATCCCGAAGCCGGACCCCGTGTGGGTGCAAGACAGCGGCCGTGCGGGACGGCATATGCTCTTCCTTGTTCACACTGGGCTGCGGAGTTTGAGAGTCTCTCCCTGGACCTCGGGGCGTGCGTGCTCCCCCGCGGTGTGATCAGGCCAGACAAGGTCCCGTGTTGCCCTTCGCCTGTCTGCCAAGGGGTGGACACATTCCTGACCCTGGACCAGGAACCCCAAGGTCGCCCAGATCTAGAAGCGCATGTAGACATTGTAACATTCGGATTCCCAGGCAGGCCCTGCTGCGTGAGTCACTGTTGGTGGGGCCCAGGCACGCACACGTCGAAGATCACCCTAAATTATGTAGATGGTTCAGGAGCTGCTCCAGAGCCGAGCCCAAGACTGACTCAGGCAAGGAGCCGTGTGTGGGAGGAGGACACCAGCGCGGAGCCACACTCTGCCACGAGGGAAGGAAGCCGATGGCAGCCCCGTACCCTCTGCAGGGCTGGATAGGCCAAGGGCCTGGGGTCCAGACGGGGACCCCCGGCCAGCGGGCAGCGCGGCCGTCCTGGAAGGCCCTGCACTCACACACGCACGCACTTGCTCACTCATTCACTCGGGGTCTTTTGTGGGACGCTCCCTAAGGCCTGGTTCCACATGGGCCTGCGGGCTTCCCGCAGCGAGTAAGTCCCCAGGAGCTGCGCACGGGCTGGGGGCAGGCAGACACGTGCGAAGGAAAAGGGGACAGATGGGCCCACGTGTCTAGAGTACGAGGGTAACCAGCGCGTGGGAGTGGGGGCCCACGGGGAGGGCACCTGTGCACTCTCTCTGCGGACCCACAGAGCCTTCCAGGGCCCAGTCCCCAGGTCAGTAAGGCCGGAGCACCAAGGCCAGCAGCTCCACTGATCCCCGGGAGGGGACTCCCCGAGGCCTCACAGCCTGCTGATGGCTGGGGGGTGACAGGTGCGGGGGTGGGAGTGTTCGGGGCCCCAAGCTGCTGTGTGTGCCCGAGTGCTGGTGAGTATTTGCACGCAGCGTCGGGCCTGGCCTACTTCCACACTGACTCATGTGCGGAGGACGACTCGGACAAAGAGCCCAGATGTGTGTTAAAGACCGTTCTCGTTCACCTCCAGTCTGAAAGTGTCCTCCCAAAGACAGACGCCCAGCACCACCGAGGAAGTCACCGTGGCAGTAAGAATTATAACACCGTATGGCTCCTGAATGCAGGATTTCCCCGGAGGGCTCCCAAGCAGCTGATCTCATTCGGCGTCTGGGATCGGGTGATGTCTGGCGGTCCGAAGCTCAGACTCGCTCTGCCTGGCCCGTCTGGCGCTCGTGTTTGCGCCCCGCTGCAGGGGGGTCGTCCGTCCCCTCCCCGTCCAGCCGTCTACCCACACCGCTGCTGGCCTCTTCTCAATTGTTGCTGTTTTGCTTTAAAATAGCTTCCCGAAGCCGTCAGCCGGACAGTCTGTTTCTAGCGTTGTCTCCGCAACTGATTTCCCCTGACAGTGTCCATACCTCGTCGACTCCATCCCGGGCTAGAGCTCTACGAACTGGGGATATATTTAATGTGAAAAGAGACTCTGCTTTTGCTAAAACGGAGAGTTTAGCTAATGATGCTGGACAAGAGAGAAAGGGAGGAACAGCTGCCTCCCTCTGAACACCCCCTTTCCTCGAAGGCACACGGACCTGTTTTCTCCGCAGCTTCAAGTCTCCCGAGAGACAACTCGACGACCTCTCGGCGGGTGCACGCCTCCCCATGTGACGCCATTCAGGGCACGCATGTCCCATCTCCAGCCCCTCTGGCTTCGTTCACTGCAGGAGCTAGGGCACAGACTCAGGAGGCTTCCAGGTGGAGACTTCCCTCCACACTGCTGGCATCTGCGAAATGCCACGTGGACCATTTGTCCGGTGCAGCTCCAGCAGCTGCTGCCTCAGGAAGCCGGGGGTTTGGAGGGGCCGAAGTGGGGCAGTCCTGGGTCGAGACCCCAGCCACCTACTAGTGAGCTGTGTGTTGCTAGGTGCCTCATGCAACCTTTCTGAGCCTCTGTGTACGATTCCGATCACCATTGACTTTCTCTCTGGATCACAGGCACCCGGTGCCTGGATGCTTGTAGGGTCCGGAGAGCAATGAGTAAGGATGTGTGCCGTTGCTCCCAGACCAGAACCTGTATGTAGGGGCACGAAGGAGGCCCCGCTCAGTTGTCTCCTGCCTGAGGTTCTTCTGGTCGTGACGCTGTGTGATGAAAAGGCAGACCCCGTGCTGGTTGTTGATTAACCACAAGGGATTACCTATTGATTACCTGCTGTGACCCACAAGGAGTCTGCAGTTCTGGGCAAGTCTCTGGACCAGCCTGTGTTTGCAAGAACACAGTAGTTCTGCCGTTATGACTTCCAGCTCCCCTGGGGTCGGCGGCCGGGGAGGGACCAGGAAATACCCTTGAGAAGCCTCCCAGTGCTGCGGACCCAGGTTGATGAGCTCCACACCCCTCTGTCCTATTCTGAAATGCTGGGGGGGGGGCACCACATTCTGAACAACCACATTTGGGGCCTTCCCTGTCCTTCCTGGATGGGCCCCGATGGGAAAATAATGCCAGATATTTGCATCCTCGTAGCCCTTGGAGAAGCCGACTTCAGGAGCCAGGGCAGTGTGTGTGTGTGTGTGTGTTTCTGGTCTGTGTGTCTGTGTAACCCCAGTCTCTCAGTTCCTTGTATCTCTAAAATACACACAGTTGGGGGATGTCTTTTACTGTCCACGTTACTCATCCTGAACGGTAAAGACACTGATGTCCCCGGTGGGCAATGTGTGAAGTTTGCTGATAGAACGGCCATGGCTACTGAGCACAGAGGAGAGCAGACCAGATGCTGTCGTCGGGGAGGGTGTAAACCACCAGCTTCATCAGAGGTCTCAGGTACGGGGTCTGGAAGTCCCCAGGGAGGCCGCTGGTTTCTGAGGATCAAGCGGTCACTTTCCTGGGTGCACATTTCCAGCCGCCGGCCAGCTTGGTCCTCGCTCCGCATAAATTCATACTGTTGTCTCTGAGTCCTGCTGGCCCCCAGCCGGGGGTTCCTCCCCGCCTCGCCCTCCCAGTGCCAGCTCTGCAAACTCGGGGCCTAGGGGCGGCTCTGGCCCGAACACTGTTGCTTGCCAAGTGCGATGATGCCATCTTTTAAAAGAAGCAACAGATTTTACATTGAAAAATGCATAGTTTGGGTTTGTCTGGCCACGTCTGGCCCCCGTGGAAGCTCGTGGCCAGAGCCGCATGCACCCTCAGACAGGGACGTGCTTCCCACGTGCACGCGGGTCCAGTCGCGCTGCCGTGAACCCCAACGTCGGAGCCCAAGTGTGAGATACCGTTCCAGCTCCGCGCAGGTCTGGGAAGCACGTCAGGAGGCCAAGAGGGCCGGACAGTGGGCAGAGGGGCCAGCAGAGCTGGCAAAGGCAAGAAGAGAGGGAATCACAGCGTTCCTGTAAGTAGTGAGCAGTCGGTAGGACAGCGAATTCAAGATGGGGAGTAAGAGGGTGAGGCGTGTCTCTGGAAGGCCACAGGGAGGACGCTTCAAGGTGATCAGAGGAAGATGCTGAAGGGGGACCCCACATAGCAGGGACCTGCGGAGAGGTCAAGGCAGATGGACAGAGCGATGTTCGAGGGTTCTGACAGATGCCAGCCACATCCGTGAAGCCTCGGCCCACGCCTCACAACACCGGCTCACGTTCAAAGCGTCTGTATCCGCCGTTCCCTCTGGCCTGAGACGTCGATCCAACGATGGCCTGACGCGGGCCGGATCGCACATGGGGACGTTAGGGCATTTCTGCCCCCCACGCCCACCCTGGCGAGTCGAGGCCGACCTGACCGGCCTGTCAGGGGGAGATGAGCGCGTCCTGCCCATGAATACGCAAGGACGGAGTCCGTCCAGAGCAGGTTTCTGTTGTCCCTGCGGTTTCATTCTGACCGTCGCTCCCGAGACCATTGCATTTCAGGACGGAATGGGCTTCCCGAGGCGTGCGGACCCGCAAAAGACGAGGGACGCGGACTCAGAAATCTTCCTGAGTTGATTTGGAAAGAGGCCATCCCCCACTCAGCAACGTCAGATGCTGGCCTGGCAGGGGCACGGAAGGGCATCGGGTTCTCCCCTCCCTCCCCCCCTCTCCTCTCTGGGTACGGCTCCCCTTGACCACGAACCTGACCATTTTACTTTCCTGTCCAAGTATTTGCGTGATCCTTGGGCTGCACAGTAGGGGCGACGCTCCCCAGGGCGCTCAGAGCTGTACGCTGCATCTTCGGACGACCGCGGTGCCTGCCTGGGAGCCAGCACACTCTCAGACGGGCTGTGCGGTTCGGGGGCAGGGCTCGAAGCTTGTTTTCACTGATATCCATGCTAAAGATTAGTACAAAATCATGATTATTTGGAAATGTATCAGTGCCAGATCTTGCTGGTTTTTTTTTTTTTAAGATTTATTTATTTTAGACAAAAAGAGCACGAGCCGGGGATGGGACAGAGGGAGAGAATTCCAAGCAGACTCCCGCTGAGCATGGAGCTGACGTGGGGCTCGGTCGCACGACCTGTGAGGTCAGGACCCGAGCCGACAGACGCTCGGCCGTGCCGCCCAGCTGCCTATTCCGGATCTCGCTTTAACTGCGGCTTCCTTTGACGCCAACTCCACTTGTAGACAGTGTTTGTCAAGTGCCCGCCCCACTCCAGGCTCACGCCAGCACACCCTGCATCGCGGCCGCGGTCTGCGGTGTCTGCAGCGGGTCAGGAAAACTGAATCGCCGCGTGTAGATGCCGGTGTCTGTGCAGAGATGAGCCCCTGTGCTCCGGACCCACGCATTCCGTCTTCTGTTTCACTGATTGATTTCCCATTTCTTTCTTTCTTTTTCTTTTTCTTTTCTTTTTTGGTCTTCTCTTGTTACCTGTTCAGCCCAAGGGGCCAACGGCAACCACGTGCGAAGCCTTGACGGGAATGCATATCCTTGCTTGTCCTCCGACGTCCAGGGCGAACAGCTCGGGCTTGAGGGACGGGCGTCTTGTTCGCCGGCAGGATGTGCATTTTCCACTGTCCCTGACCTCTTCCAGTCATGCTTTCTATGAGATCTTTAAAAATCCTCTGCACCAAGGCCACTCGTTCTCTGATTAACAAGAAGGGACAGTGAGTAAAGGACAGGGAGAGGCCAAGATGTGCAGGAAGACCGACGGGATTCACGAGTTCTCGCCTGTCTGCGGTCTGTGCCTGTAGCTTCCGTCCACCGCGTTACGAGTGCTTCGTTATTCCTCATCCCTCACCACGTCTCCAGAGAGCTGAGAAATAGCCATGTTTCCACGTGGACGTCGAAGAAATATGTGAAAACCGCGCAAACCCCACTGGCCGGGCCGAGCCTTTGGGGTTAGCCTGAAGCCTAGAAACCAGATGTTTTATGATCCTGGCTCTTTCTCCCTGAGCGAGTTGGCCCTGCTCTTTTCCCTGAGAGAAACTGTTTCCCACTGAGACGCAGCTTCCGTAGGATAACGGGTGCTTCCAAACCCTGAGGCCAGGATGTCTGTCTGTGTAGCTGGACACCCTCGTTTCCTGGTCTCCAGAAAGCACACTCCTGAGCCGATGGGAGCAGAAGGACGTCATCGGGTGGGGCTTCCGGGAAACTCTTTCAACCGGGGGCCGGGGGGGGGGAGCGGGGGAAGGGCAACCCCGGGGACATCTTGTTGCTTTTCTCACCTCTGTGTATGTCGGATGAGGTAAGACAGTAGTCACCTTCCAGCGACCATGAGTCAAGTCCCAGGGGCGTCATCCCTGCTTCCCCCGAACTGCCCCATGAGGTTGGCAGCTCTGCACTGGTCATTGCACGAGAAAAATCGTCCTTCTCCTGGTCGGTTTTCTGTTTCGTTATGAGCAGCGGAACACACGCCCCAAACGGCGTGCCTGGTAAACATCGTACAGACTCCAACCTCAATGCATCTTCTGCCCATTAGAGAAATATTAATAATGCTTACATCCGTGTATGCTTTCTATTTCCTGGAACTTTCCAAACCAAAAGCACAGTTTCCAGCGGAGGGACTGGGAGTAAATCCTGCGGGAGCATGTCGGGATTGTCTGAAAGCCGCTCGCCGTTCTAGTAAAGGATCAGGTGTCAGGGAGCGGGGAAGGACGCTGCGTAGGTTATTTTGTATTTACTAGTAGCCGCTTTTCGGAAGCCGAGGCGAACAGATGCAATTACTCTAAATATTTCATTTAACCCAGTGTATCAGAGGTGTTACCGTTTAAATGTAACCAATATGGGAGTTTTCACAGGATATGCCGTGGAGGGATTTGGAAACTAGTCATCGTTTGGAAGCTAATCTGATAACGAGAGCAGATCTCAGTGACCTCGTTCTGAGTATGAGCTAGCTCCCGCCCTTCTCCCAAGGATTTTAGATTCAGTCATAGTGACTTTGATAAAAATCAAACGGAGAGCTTTCCTCAGTAATCCCATGCACGTGCTCCACGTCGAAGCTTCCGGAATGATTTATCTCCTAAAGACTTCCTGGGAGCCCCGAGGCTTTCTGGTACATCCTTCTTGCTTGCTTCCGCTGCCACACCATCACTGCGGCCACTGTCACCGCCAGCCCAAGCTGAGCTCATTTCCCCACCCTGCAGACTGGTTCTGCTCCGTGCATCTGGCTGAGGGTCCCGGGAGCTCGGTCCCGTCTTCATCCCTCATGTCAACCCCACGGCGGGAGACGGTTTTCCCTCTCAGGTCTCACTTCTGTCCTTGCCACCACCACTGCCCTGACCCAGTCTCTGCCCCGGCCCTGGACTGCCTCGGTGCTCGTGTACCGGGCCTGGGTCCTGCCGTGCCGTCCTTCACAGAGCAGCAGGGTGAGCTGTTACGAAACCCAAATCAGAAGCTGACAGTCCTCAGCTCACCATCTCCTGTGGCTTGTAAACTCACCCACTGGGGGAGCTTGGCAAGGCCGGAAAGTCCTGCGTGATGTGGCCCCCGCCTTCCGCGCTGGCCTCTCCTCGATCCCTCCCCTCTTCTGGGGTGCTCTGGCCCCTGCAGCCCCCGTTGTGCCCCCGGACTTGCTGAGCTCGGTCCGGCTTGCATTATTTTTATTTACGTCCAGTTAGCAGCATGTAGGACATCGTCAGCTGCTGACGTGATTCTCTAGTTGCGTATAACATCCAGCGCTCGCATCACGTGCCGCTACCCGAGACCTCGGCCCTGTGTGCTCCCGAGGCCGAGAGCTCACGGTGCAGAGGAGTCGCTCGGCGGCCACGTTCTCTGAACCACCAACTCCGCTGTCTCTGGCCCCCTGTTTTCATTTTCCTCAAAGTCTCTATCATCTTCCAGAATTTCTTACTTGTTAGTGCACGTGCCTGTTCATTCTCGACGTCCCGTCCCCTGGCCCTGGGGTGGAGATGCCTGGTTAGGAGGCTCCAGGCTGGTGTTTGGTGCCCGGTATCAGCCCACCGGGAGGGCTGCAATCCCACACTGGGGAGCACGGAGATTCGGGGTGTGGGGTGAGGAAAGAAAGCAGGGAAGGGGGAGGAAGAGCCGTCCCTTCAGTGGGAGGAGACAGTGGCTCAGGACCCCGCGTCCTTCCTCTATGTTGTGGGTCCGCCCTCCATCAGAGCTCCTCTCCGCTGCCCCCGGGGACCCAGGCTGGAGTGTGGTGCACAGGAGACACGGCCCTTCTGCCCACCTGGCCAGCCTCAGCCACACGGAGGGTGAGGGAGGCTGGCAGTGGGGCCAAACCAGGGGAGGACAGGCGCTGGGCGTGGGGACGTGTGAGCCCACAGCACGCTGCTCCCCAGGGAGCCGTTCTGAAGGATGAGGCGACATGGGCTGAGATGCACGTGGGTCTGCCTCCTTCCAGCAGACGGCTGGGGCGGTCGGGGCTGAGGTCCCAGAACTCAGGCCCCCGCCAAGTGCCCGTGGGTCTCCAGGGTCTGACGCGGCTGCGCTCTCACCCGGTGGCCACGGGCAGGAGTGTGGTAGCCTCTTGGGTCAAGAAAGATTGCCCCATGTTTGGAGCAGGGCCTGAAAACGGCTTTCCCCCCTTTAGAAAAACGAGGACGAGGACGCTCATTCCGCCCAGAAGCTCGTCTCCATAGCCTGCAAGCTACAAACCGTGAGCCTCAGGGCCTGCCCTCAGCAGGCCAGCAACAGGAAGCAGGAGCGAGTTCACCGTTTTAACTGTTTAGGAGTGTACGTCGGCAGCCCTCACCCCACACCGACCCCCATGCCCGGGAGGCAGGCCCTTTTCTGTTCTCCCCCAGCCCTAGAACCCTCCGTCTGTTTTCTGTGTCTGTGGACCTGCCCCTTCTAGATCTTTCTAGAAGGTGGTGCGAAGCCCACCTTCATAAAATGTCCATAACCTGCTCTGTCTTGGACGGGGCCCCGCGGGGCTGGGCAGGCAGGAGGAGAGGCAGGAAGGAGGCACTAGGCCATGTCCTCCCAGAAGCAGAGCTTGAAGCCTGCGGCGGGTCCTCGTCGTCTCTCCGGGAGATGATCCCAGAAACGGCGGGAGGTGAGACAGGGAGGGAAGGAGGTGCGGCCCCAGCAGGTGCCCACTGCGGCCAGCGTGGGGGCTCAGTCCTGCTGGGGGCCCCTGGGAGACGGCAAAGGACCGTCCTCAGGGTTCTCTCTCCCGAGGTGAGGGCAGGGGCGCTCATCCAGCAGCGCCGCCCACAGGTGCTGAGGGCTCCCTGGGGACTGGAGCTCCCCGTGGCTCCGGCCAGCCCTGGAAGAAGGAAGCTGGAAGGACGGCGCTCACCTTAGTGCAGCCCGTGGCCTGCCTGCTCCTGGGTGGTCAGGCCTGGAGCTCAGTGACAGGGGGTGGATTTCGGTCACTCCTTCTAGTGGGTTTAGACACGGCACAGCCATCAGACTCTCCTACCCCCTGAGCCGCACCCAGCCCTCTGTCCCGTCATTACAGAAGCCAAGGGGGTCGTGGCTCTGAGGATAGACTCTGGACACTCAGATTAATCACGCCAGACACTTTGCCTCCTGCCCCGAGCCCAGCTGAGCATGCGACCCACATTAGGGCTGATTGCCCTGTGTCCTGGAACCTCGTCTCTTGGATGGAAGGACCCAAGAAATAGAGACTGGTGAGGGGGTCATTATTTCCAGACTACGGGCTGGTCCCCAGCAGTTGAGTCATGTTGGTCCCCTGGGGCCTGTGGTCCGGACGAGTATGTGAGTGTGCGGACGGTCCCCTGCTGACCTTAGTCTTCTCTGACTCCAGCTCGAGCTGGTTCCTGTGGCCTGTGAGCACAGAGCCTGGCTTGCCCTGCCGTCGTGCGTCCTATCCCTCTGGCACCGTCTCTGCCTCGCCCAGAGGGGGTAACAGGGTCTCTGCACTGTCTGGGCTTGCTTACGGGGCAAGCTTCCCCAGGCCAGGCCCCTGTTTTCTATACTGCTCTCTCCCCGTGAATCAAGAACAGTGTCTTCATTTTTTTAATCCATTTGGCAAATGCCCACGGAGCTCTCACCACGGGTCAGGCGCTGCGAGGAACTTTGGGGACCAGGTGTCAAATGCTGAGCCCTTGAGTCGCCGCACGACTGGAGGAAAGTGGACTCGCACACACGACTCGCTGTAGGCAGGCTTGACTAGGATGACATCCCAGAGGACATGGATAGACACGCCCAGGGCAGGGGCCAGGAAGAGGCCAGGGGCAGGGGCCAGGAAGAGGCCGCTGGAGGGGTCGGCATACAGTGGGTGTTGAAGGGGGCCGCGCTGCCTGCCGCGAGGGCAGTGAGGTTGATGGAGAGTGTGAGCTGCAGCCGGGGAGGTGGCAGAGGAAACGCAGAGGCGTCTTCTAGTGTGGGGTGCGTGGAGGCCATCCCAGGGACGCGGGGGCAGGCATGGACTAGCAGGCCCTGGGAGCCCTGAGAGCCAGATTCGGAGCCTGGACTTTATGTTGTAAGCCTCAAGGAGGACCTGACGTGATGTTCTGAGCCACGGAACGGCAAAACCGGCCACAGGAGTCCCATTGTGAGTAAACTGAGTGGGGTCCATGGTCTGTGGACGGCCTGGTGCTTCCTCAGCTCCCGTGCTCCGTTCCGGGGAGGTCGGCGTGAATGAGAGACAGGATTCCTGAGTGCCAGGATGAGGCGGACCACGCATCGGCCCCGTGCACGGCACGAGAGGACACTTGATGGCGGCTCATCCCACCCACGTCCTTCTGGTCATGACAAGCATGCGTCTGCGGAAGGGGCCAGCGTGTGCTCTAGACGCGGCGGGATCGTGGGGTGAGGAAGGAGCGTCACCTCGGGTCCCCGGGGATTCCTGGTCGCTGCCCCCCATGGCCCCAGGCAAGCGGCTTCCATCTCCTTGGCTGCCTCCCGTGACCTGGGGTTCTGTGAGCCTTAGATGCACTGATGTAAGACACTTAGTACCGTGCCAGTCACACACCAGGCATGAAATGTGTCTTATATGCCCTTGAAAATAAGCGTTGGGCCTCCCGGGGGGTTTCTCCCCTGGCTTTGTCAGCAGATCGGCCAAAACAAAGGGAAGGTTCCTTAGAGATCTGGACTCCCTTGGAGGGTTTCCAAGTCTCCATCCCTCCAACAGGGGAGAACGAATGTGAGTCTGTGACCCTGGATGGCGTCCAAGGCCAGCGTCCTGCCTCCTCCTGCCGCTGCTTCCTAGACCCCCGTCTTTACCCGACATCAGAGGCCTGGTCCTGTCTCCTCCATGGACACGTGCTGGGCTCTCTCCGGACCTCCGGAACCCCTCCTGGAAGCAAGCGGAGACGGGCCTGGGTCGGCGGTTTCCCGCCTTCTTTGTTGTTACTGTGATGTGTGGCCATTAGGGACACCTCTGCTCCAATGGGATGTAACGGCCCACTCTGCGCGTGAGACGAACTCAGAGGTGCTGTGGCCCTGGTGGGGCTCCGGACAGGAAGCAGCTTGGCGCTGATGGTGGCGGCAGGCAGGTGATGGAGAAACAGACTCTGCCCTTGGAACGGCCCCCATCATCGGGCTTCCCTCTCCATCACCCCCTCAGTCAGCCCCGGAACACAGAGATGCCATCTGTTGGGGGCTGAATCATGTCACCCCAAAGAGACATTGAAGTCCTAACCCCCAAGTGCCTCAGAAGATGAGCTGCTTTGGACAGAGGCTCACTGCAGACGCACTCAGTTAAGACGAGGTCACCCTGGAGTAGTGCCAGCCCGTAACCCAGTCTGGCCGGTGACCCCACGACAAGGGGAGATGTGGACATGGGCACACGTGAGGGGCGATGCCATGGGGTGGCAGAGGCAGGGACGGGAGCTGTGCCCAACTGGGCTGCCAGGGGCCCTTCCCAGAAGCCAAAGGCAAGGTGGGGCACAGAGCGTCCCCACAAACCTGGGGGAGCGTGGCCTTGCCCACCCCCTGGCTTTAAATGCTTGGCTTCCGGACCGTGAGACAATACATTTCTGTTGTTTCCAGCCCCCAGCATGTGGCCCTTTTGTCGTAACAGCCCCGGGGAGGAACCCTACGCCCTTCTCCCTCCTTCCCTTCCAGCCCCCGCGTCCTCCTCCCAGCTCAGGACCCCATCTGAGCTCTGGGTTCCCCCCGTCCCACTTTCTCAGAGACGCTGGTCCTCGAGTCAGGTCCCCAACCCTCTGCACCTTCAACTTGCCCCCCCCCGCAGCACGTGGAGGTGCTCCGGCTGCACCCCCCCCAGCTGTCTTCCCCACCCCCCACCCATCTGGACCCAGGCTCTCTCCTCTCGCCCCATTTCAAGATGACGTCTTAAGAAGAAGCAGACGCATGTGGCCTTTTCCTCACCCCGTTCACTGGCGGACCACCGGGATCCAGCATCTGTGTCCCCCTCTTCTCAGTCCTCCTCAGCAAGTCCTTGCTGGTGTCCCAGCCATCTCCCCACAGCGCACTTCCGTTCCCAGCGGGGCTCTTGTGGTTTTCTTCCTGCCTCCTGCAGTTGCTGGGGTTTCGTTTGTTCTGGCTCTTTGTAGGTCTCCCTCCCTCGGCTCCCAACATCACAACGTTTTGTGTCTCTAAAGGCCCCCCACGGGCCAGGCAGAGTGGTCCACACACGCGGATTCTGGGCTCCAAGGAGTTAACCAAGGTGGCCACTGGAGCAGGTGAGGACACCGCAGGGAGCCTGCGTCATCGTGGTCCTCGGAAGACGGTCCAGAGGGCGTGTGCCAAGGTCACGAGCCAACGATGCCCTTGTCTGCCTAGCCACGGTGCCGTTCACAGAGTAACTCTCTGATGGATGCCTCCTGCTTGTTAAACACGTCGACGGGGCAGTGAGGCAGGTCCTCGGTGACGACCCAAAATGAGACAGAAAGGGACACAGCTCCCGTTGGTGGCCACTGGTGTAAGGATAGGCCCCGGTGGCTTGAAGAGGGGTTAAGAGTGAACACGGCAGGGATTTCGTCCTTGACCGTCCCCTTGCCGACAAGCCCGAGTGTGTGCGCGCACACACACACGTACACATACACACACACGGATCAGCCTACACCCTTGTGATTCAGCTGTCACCCGTGACCACCGGCTCCCACGCTGGGGCCTCGGTGTCAACACTGCGCTGACGTTTGCTCCTTGGAAGAAGAGTCTCCTGGTCCCGCGAGCTCGGGCAGCCGCGCTGCAGGGTCTCCTGAAGTTCCCTCTCTGCCCCAGGGCCATCTCGGACTCTGCCCAGGATGAGGACAGAGACTCGGACACGGAATACGGTCTTCTCCTGCTGCTCCCACTGTCTCTTCAGAAGGTGCAAGAAAAATATCTCGTGGAAAACGAATTCCAGCCCAGACGTCTCCCCTGCGGCCGGTGGTCTGTCCAACTGTGTAGATTTCTGCGGAAACCTCAGGGTGCGTGTGTTGGAAACCAGCCTCTCTGTCCTCCGGGGCCCGATCCCTGTGCCCAGAATCACTCTCCTAGTTACCAGAGACCCAGAGCCAACATCGGTCCTCCGGTTTTCCCCTCCTCTCTGGGTCTAATGCAATCTCGGGCTTCCTCTAATCCGATAGTAGTCTCGGTTCTCTTTCCTGGATGCGTGTGTGAGCTCCCTTCTTTCTTCATCTCCCTCCTGGACAAACATGGTGGCTTCCCGAGTGACTCCCTTCCCTCCAGACTCTCCTTTCTCAAATCTGCTTGTCACATCTGCATCAGGACGCAGAGCAAGTCCCCATTTGCCCAAGACCCTTCCCTTCCACGAGTCCCGCTTGCCTGGGGGCTAAAGCCCCCTCCCTGCCCCCCTCCCCTCCTCACGCAGGCTTCAGCCACCCAGAACTTCCCACGCTCCCTCCTGCATGAGGCCTCAGCTGTCTTGGTTCCTCCTTGACTGTCCACTCCCCTGGCTCTCACGATGCAGCCTAGGGGTCTGGGGAGGCTTAGCTGTTGGCACCCATCCCTGGTCAGGTCTGGGTGCCCCCCACCCCGTGCTTGTCCTTCCCACCAACTCTGCACAGTCATGACCACACACCGTGACTCATGTTCGTCTCGAGACCGCCTTTGAGGCCCTGGAAACCAGGAGCCACGTCTCAGGTTCTCCTTGCGGGCTGCACACTGGCGCTCCCGAGGGAGTCAGCCAAGGACACGTGGACCCACTCTGCACGGGCACGGTGCTCTCGTGCCGATGACTTTGTGGAGACTGCCCCTGGCGACTCTCGCCTTCCAAAATCTGGTCTTTTGAGCTGAACACAGGAAAAAGGATGGTGTTTCTACAGAGCTTAGGGGATGTGGGTTTCTGCCACGGATTGCCCCAGTGGAAGCCCCTTAGCTGCCTGCGAGAGTCGCTGTTCACCGTTTACTCCCACAAGAGCTCCCCGTTGAAGAGCGTCACCAGGCAACACACACCCCCCCTTTCTGTAAAAAGCTCCAAACGCGTGTCCGGCTGGTGTTCCCGCGGCAGTTCTGCTGGTGGAGTCGCCGGGACAGGTGAAGGCTGGTGGAACGGTTACGCTGGGCTGATGTGAAGGGCGTCACCCTGCCGTATTTCAGTCCGGAGCTGAGTCTTCAGGAGTCTGAACTGTGATCGGTGCCACTCGATTCAGCTCAACGACACTTTGATTAAGGGTCTGCTCTGTACCGTGTGCGGACCCTTGGAGGGGCTGGGGGACGAGGAAGGGCTGAGATGTGGCTCCTGCCCTCTGCAGCTTGCTGTCTACCGGGGAGGCAGAAATGACAAGCCAGTATAGATCGTGGAGGGAAGCAAGGGGGTGTGCAGAGAGGAAAGTCTTGTGAAGGGTTCTGTGAACCCATCTGAGGGTTCTGCACGGTGCAGGGTAACATGCAGGGGAACCAGGGGTGCGGGATCCCCTTTAAAGCCCATCTCAAGAGCACAGGTAGGAGCAGGAGAGCAGCCAGAGAGAGGGACCATTAACGTCCCACCCCAGGGCCGTGGCCGCCCTTAGAATCTTGAGGTATAGGTGCCTCTGAGGTTGGTACGGGGCTGCCCACTGCCCGAAGTCTCCCCTGCCCACTCCCCACGCTTCCCTTCCTGCAGCTCCCATGTCTCCACGTCCTCTGGACAAACCACGGCCGCGGCGCTCGGAACACGGTTCTCCCAGAGATACGGAGCGGCTGCGGCGGCAGCAAGCAGCTCCCCGCAGGGGGCTGTGAGACACGTGTGCCTATTAGCTCACACCTGTGAGCTTAACTGTGGCCGAGATGGGCAAACCCGTCCCCAAAGGGCTTCTTGTTCTGTTAAACGAGACAGAAGTGAAACACGGTGAGAGTGGGAAGGGAATTCCTGCTTCCTCTGAATGACTGCAGGAAGTGGTCATCGGGGAACCTTTTCCTCAGTCCCCAGGAAGAGGCAGATCGGCCCCGCGGGCTCCGCAGCAAGAGCCGTGTTGACGCCTGGTCCCATATGGAATTGAAATGGAAGCACCACAGAGCTCTGAGATCTGGGTCCAAAAGTCCCCAAATACTCTGACTTCCCCCGTGATGATGATTCAGTGCTCCTGTTTGGAAATAGCCATGTTTCTAAAACAACAACAACAAAATTGTTTCTCAGTTCTTCATTTCCCTGCCTCACCCGTCTGCGTCGTTGGCCTCGGGAGAGCCGGTCCCTCTGGGTGGGCTTGGCGGGGCCTCCGCAGTGCGACTCACTAACCTTCGCTGGGGGGAGACTCTCTTCCTGGCTGACGTCTGCCTGTGCGTCTCCCAGACCAGACGGTGACCCAGTCCAGGCCAGGAACCGTGGTCCTTCCAGAGACTGGGTGCTGGGTACAGGTCCCGGCTTGGGGCGATGGTGGGGTGTTGGTGACCCCGTCCAGGCCTGGAATCTTCCAGAGACCAGGTGCTGGGTACAGGTCCCGGCTCGTGGTGGGGGAGGGCTGTTTGCTGAGTGAGTGTCTTTGATCACATGCAGTCTTGATGGTCAGGCAAGTGGATAACCCGGCAGCTGAGGCCAGCAGGAAGGAAGACGAGTGTGGACGGTGCGGGATGGAGCCCCGAGGCCCGTCCCTGCTGTGAGGAACCCCCAGAGGCAGACGCGAGCTTGGGGCCAAGCTAGACGGAGCTCTGGCTGGCACTGCCATCCATCCGTGGAGGGTCCTACGGGACACAGATACGTGTTTCTGGGCGGGTGGACGAGTCAGAGAAAACCTAGCTCTGGAAGTCCCAGGCTCAGCCTCCTCGCCCCTTCTAGCCCAAGAACACCCAGCAGAGGGAACCGAGGCCCCAGCTGGGTTGGACACAGAAGGGAAGGGGAGGGTCAGGGAAGGACTCTGAGTGGAGGGACCTTGGCGAGCCCAATGCTCTCCTAAACCTCTGGCCATGAGATTAAGTCTACATCCTTCTTCCAGGGGAGCTGTGGCTCCTGACCCTGACATCGCCCAGCCTCTAGCTCAGGGCCCTGCGTGCCTCGGTCACGGACACTAGAGCTGCCTGCCCGGAGGAAGGAGGCCTGCATCTTGTTCCTTGGCTTGCGTCTTTAGAGACGGGCTCACACAGACCCGTGTCCAGCGTCCCTGCCCCCGGTCTCATTGGCTGTCACAGACAGAAAGGGGACAAATGTCCTATCCCTTGTCCCGGACAGGGTGTCTCTGCTGGGCGGGACGGCAGGTGCTGACCAAGCTAGGAGGCCAGGGGCAGAGTCTTGCCTCGAGGAGCAAGTGGAGAGCCCGGAAACGTAGAGCAGCTATTCTCAGGCGCGGGTGGTCTGCAAATTCACAGCCTAGATGACAGATCTTGCACATGACCCAACACTGAATCTATTAGGACAGGAACTGTGGGCTTCGTTCTAAAGCCTCCACTAACACTGCTTTGGCTTAGGGGGAAGACAACAAAGGGGCCGTGTGGCAGACGCCGCAGAGAATCACGGTCCCGAGTCAGCGTCACTGTCGGCTGATCTGCCTTTTGAGCAAAACATTCCGTCCTTCCTGCAGGCTGCGGTGGGGGAGGGGAGCACGCAGGCCCGGGGCCGTCGGAGCGGCCTCTCAGCCGGGCGGGCGTCCCCACATCTGCCAAAACACGGTCGGAGCGTGCCCTTGACACCGCCCGGCAGGTGCAGAGGCCCTCGGGAGACCCCGCTCTGCTGCCCTGCAGCCTGGCCCAGCATCCGTCCGTCTGTGCGTCCGTGTGAGTCATGCCTCCCCAGGGGGGCGGCCACCGGCTCCGGTGCCTCTCCCGGCCGTGGGGGCCGCTGCCAGGGACGCTGCCCGGCCAGGTGCCGCGTGTGAGTGGGCAGCCGGGGGAAACGGTACCTCAGATCATCTCACAGTAACGGCTCTGCGGAGGGCGCGACCCCCGACTTGAGAGGTTGGCGCGGAGCTGCCGCGTGGAGCTGCTTCTTGGGAGGTGATATTATTTCCCAGGAAATCTGCTCTTCCCTTTTTCCTTTGTTTCTCCTCTAAGCCATGCTTGCAGTTTTCGCCTGCGCACCTAGCAGGAGCTCCAAGCAGCTGCTGCTCCCCAGAGACGGGGCCATTATTCTCGTTTGGGGTCTGGGGGGAAAATGAATATTTCAAACCGCATATTTGCAGGCAATCAGTGAGTGAGACGTTTGATTGTTTGTTTTCCACATTTTTAAGATGTCATCTGCCTGCTCTGACTGGGAAGGGCCCTTCCCACGGCGTCTTCAGAGCCCCTCTGCGCAGCAGACGCTGAGATCTTCATCCCGTGGGGGAGGAAACCGGGACAGCCTGAGGCCCCGCCATCACGCGGCCGGGCCTCTGGGCACCAGCACACGGCCTCGCCCAGTTCTTCCCCCATTCGGGCCGTCAGCCCACCGCTCCCAGAGCCTGCCTCCCGCTTTCCCGGCCTCGACTTGGACGCTGGGAATACAGAGGCGAGAGCACGGTGTTCACCTTGGAGGACTTCGCAGTCAGCCCGGCAATCCAGAACGTCAAGTCAACGTCTAAGATAACTGAGGCTAAATTTTTCAATTGAAAGTGCGACGGTGCGATTCTCCGAGCCGTCACGCGCGGCCATTCCATAAGGGACAGCAGAGCTACAAAGGCAGGGAGGACACCAACCCCTCTGTTAAGTGTCCCAGGCTTGCTGCCAAGGGGCACAGAGCGTCAAGAAGTCTTTTCCTGCGAAGTCCGGCTGGGGAGAGACACACCCATGTGCCCACGCTTCGACCCAGCTCTGTCCTGGCTCCCTTCGTGGCGGAGCAGGGGTAACTCTCCTTGGTCAAGGGCAGCATCAAGGACCTTACACTAGGGCGGGTTCTAGGCTGTGGGGGTGATGACGGGTCCACCCAGGTCAAAGCCGAGATGCTTATGCTTTCTGGGAAGCCTCCATATCGCCCGGGGCAGGGGCGGCTGGGAACATGTCTGCTACCCCGGGCCGCAGGTGTGTGTGTGTAGAGGTGAGGGAAGTCACCGGGGGTGTCTCTGGGAGGCTGGCTGGGGTTCCTCCTGCTGCACGCATCCCATCCTCCTTCCCTCCCGGTGACTGCTGCCTCTGCTGGAGAGAAACGTGATCCGTGGCACCTGCTGAGGGCAGCAAGGCAGACGTCCTTCAAGGAAGGTCTGCCACCGTGGGGGTTAGCAGTAGGGGAGAGGGAGTGAGCTCAGCGGGGAGCGTGACGGGACCAGGGAGCAGGTGGCCAGCGGACGGAAGTCCCTAAGAGGAAGCATCAGGAGGGGATTCTGGTAATTAAGCGACAGGACTTCTGCTGAGGGCAGCCCTGGGCGATGGGGCTCCAGGGTTGGGATGAGGAATGTGGTCCGATATCGGTGGGGGGGATTCTCCTTATGCGAAGCCTGTAGGACTGGAACTAAGAGAGCAGGGACAGAGCCCGAGGTTGGGGCCTTGTCATAAAGAAGACGCAGAGGAACGTGTCCTGGTTCAAGGTGGGTCAGGGAGCATCTCTGTCATGTCCCCGGCCCTTCCCTCTCCTGGGGGAACCCGCAGACCCACCTTCTCCTTCCCTTACCTCTGTTCTCCCTTCTCAGATCTCCCTCCCGTTTCTCCGTGTTTCTCCTAGAGGAATCTAGAACAGTCTCCGTGTCTGACTTTGGTTTCTGGAAGGGAAGTCGGGAAGACAGGCAGGCAGTCTTTATTTGCTCTCCTCCCCCAGGCAGTGAGCACAAGCCAGCGTTCCGCAGGGGTGGAGGGAGGGGCACGAGGGACGGGAAATGCTCCAAGACTGGACACACAAGAAACCACGGATCAAAGACTGAGGTGTTGTCCTGCGACCCCCAAACATGGAAGGGTCACGCCTGGATGTGGGAGATGGAGGAGTGCCTAGGACAGAGACGCAGCAAGAAGACCAATAGCACGTCCCTTGTAGGCGGGAGGCAGAGGAGCGATCCCCCCCTCCCCTCCTGCCCTCTCTCCAGGGGACATGAACCCCAGGGGTCTTCAAAGCCAGACGCTGTGGGGACCTAGCCCTCAGTGGCATTCTTACAAGTTGGGGTGGCTGATGTGGGCTGTGAACACTTCACCCCTCGGGGGAAGCTGTGGGATCGGCGTTCCCTCCCGACTGTGGGCTGCACCAGGGGTGGGCTTTGGGACCGGAGTGCTCTCAGCCTTTCCTGCCCACTTTGATGAGTTTCCCTCCCATTTACCCGATGGGAAGGGATGGCTCTGCCAGTTTTTGGATTTCTTTTCAGAGATTTGGTGTGTCCTGGGAGGAAGTGGGTCCGGGATCCTTCTAGTATGCATCTCAAGCGATTCCATCTTGACATTCAGGAAACTGAACCCTTTCTCCTCGTATGCTACTCTTCTCCAGTGGCCTCTGGTTGAATTTCCTCATTTTCTTCTGAAGTTCTTCAGTGCACTTGTTACGTTTGTGATGAACGATGGCCAACACTACTGTGAGCCTTCTCTTGACCTGGTCTGAAAGGCACAGTCTCTTCTTGGTTCCCGACAACAAGGAAAGGACCGTTATTAGGATCATTGTACTGAAGCGTGTGACGTTCAGTGAGCAGGTCCAAGGTTCCAGACCTCAGAGGTGGCTCTCCAAGCTGACGTATCTAGCCCTGTCTCTTATGTCCCACTGAGATGAACAAGGTGTATCCCCTACCCCAGCTCATGGTCCTGCGGTGATAGGAGGCTTTTTATTTGTTCCCACAGTGTACTTGTTGTTTCTATTTCCTTCTGGGTCAGTTTTGGTAACTGTTTTCATTGACAATTGTCTTAAAACTCATGGCCTGGGGAGTCTCACGATGCATCGACAAGCCATTGGGGCTGCTGTGGAACAGAGACTGTCCCTGGGGGCTCAGTAGCAGGGTTTTCGATGGCCCTTGGGGTAAGCCTTTAAAGCATCTATATTCCTTTTTTTAAAGATCTATTTGTCCATTTTAATGAGAGAGTGCACACATGAGCAGGGGTAGGGACAGAGGGAGGGCGACAGTCTCAAGCAGATCCCCCCCGCCCCGAGCAGGGAGCCTAATGTGAGACTCGATCCCAGGACCCTGGGATCATGACCTGCGCTGAAGGCAGAGGCTTAACTGACTGAACCACCAGGGGGTCCCCAAAGCATTTTTGATCCAAATCAAAACTACTGGTTTTTGATAGATTTTAAAGTGTTATTCTGGGGTGCCTGGGAGGCTCAGCTACTAAGCGTCTGCCTTTGGCTCAGGTCATGACCTTGGGATCCTGGGATGGAGCCCCGCCATTGGGCTCCCTGCTCAGCGGGAAGCCTGCTTCTCCCTCTCCCACTCCCTCTGCTTGTGTTCCCTCTCTTGCTGCGTCTCTCTCTGTCAAATAAAAAAAAAATTTTAAGTGTTATTCTTTCCTTTTTTCTCTATCTGTAATTAGATATTCATGCTTAGTCCTAAATTCAGAGGATCACTTTTTTTTCCTGGTTAGATAAGTGTTGCCTAGCTTACGAGATCAAGGAGAAGAAACAGCCTCAGGATGAACTTACCAACTTTCCTTTAAAAAAAAACAAACTGATTATTCATTGTTATTCATATTATTCTTCCCTCCTCTCTTCCGTAGTGTTTTCCCCTCTGCCACTCATAGGAAGTTAAGTACTCAATTTTTCTTTATTCTTTAGTAATAATTACACTTTCTATAATGACTTTGTTTTCATTATTGCTGAGGTATTGAAATGTAACATTCTCGTTTTGTTTTTCTAAACATTTCATAATTGCTACTTATTTTAATTCTAGTATAGTTAATACACAGTGTTATAATTGCTATGATTTTTTTCTCTTACCTTTAGTTATTAGGATCCTGCTTTCTAAAGATTTTCAAGTCATTGGATTTAAAAAATATTTCATTAGGCTTGGAAAATGAGCCCATATGGTTTCTACTTTGGTGAGTTTCTTATTAAAATTTTCTTTGTAGTCCAACACAGACCGTGTCCGACACGGAGAAAAAAAAAGGTGCAAGGTTTACAGAAGCCAGATTGTAATATAAATGTGTTAAATTTTATTATTATTTTTTAAATGTGTTAAATTTTATTGTTAATTTTATTATCGAGGCCCTTTACGTTCTTGTTTCTTGTGTGTCTTCGTCATCTGTGAAGCCGAGGGAAGCGTAGCGGGGCCCCTCACTGCTCTTCCTTCATTCCTTCCTTTTTTCTCAAACACACAGAGATGCGAGGATATTTGTGAACAGTGCAGCTCGCTAGAGGCTCAGGCCTCCGTAAAAGGCATTTCACAAGCAAAATTCCTATTCCTGCTGTCTCCGCTGTTTTACCCTGGAACGCTGCCGTTTTCTGGTACGGATCCTGCAATCCCTGTTTTTCTTCACATTTTCCTGATTATCTTTGCCCAGTCTTGACTTTTAGCACCTTAGCAACTCTCTCTCTTTTTTTTTCAGATTTTATTTATATATTTATTTATTTGTGAGAGAGAGAGAGAGAGAGAGAGAGAGAGAGAGCATGCATGCAAATGGTGAGGAGAGCAGAGAGGTAGGGGCAGAGGGAGATGGAGAGAATCCCCGGCAGACCCCCTTTGGGGCGCGGGGCCCAACCCAGGGCTCGATCTCGAGACCGTGAGATCAGGACCTGAGCTGAAACCAAGAGTCAGAGGCTCCAACGACTGAGCCCCCCAGGTGCCCCTTAGCAGCTCTTTCCAAGATTACCGGGTTCCCTGGCTCCCAGGAGCTTTGTTGTTGATGTTCGTACACAAAGTTTGCTCATCTTCCAGTGGGAATTACAGCCGCGAGAGCTGCTCCGCGGGGAGCTGGGAGAGTCCCCGCAGACCGCGTGTATCAGATTCTTACGGGCGCGTTCCTGTGAGTCCCAAAGCAGCAGGATCGTGAGGTTCATAGTTTTCTGTTGAATTAAGTTCTCCCTTGCTGCGCTTTGCACCCTAGGTTGCCTCGTCAGCTAATGAAGTCTGAATTTAAATAAGCGAAAAACATACACCACCTGTGAGGTTACTTGTGAACGTTGTCCCGTCAAGGGGGCTCGCTCCTGCCTAAATGCTGGTGTCCCCCTCAGATTCATAGCTTGACATCCCGACCTCCTCGTACGGGTGTTTGGAGCCCCACGAACAGGATGAGTGCCCCGCACAGGAGACCCCACAGGGGCCGCTCACCCGTCCCCACGTGAGGACACAGCAGGAAGGTGGCCGTCTGTGAACCAGGAAAGGGGTCCCCACCGGACACGGCATCTACTGGCCCCTTGAGCTCGGACTTCTAGCCTCCAGGACCATGAGCAATCAATGTTTTAGTCCAACCGGGCCCAGCTTCCCAGATGGACGGAGACAGGATGAGGCCAGAGCTCCCCAGACACTCTAAGTTACCAGTTAGGGGACCTGCTTAACAAGTGACAAGTCTCCTGGTGTCTGAGGGGCTTCCCGGCATCACGGTTCAGAGCAAGGTTGGCTGCCAGCACCTGCGTGTGCTCCTCTGCTCAAGGCAACGCATTTCGGACTAGGATTCAGCCTCCACCTGCACGCGCTCCTCTGTGAAATGGGCGTCCGGGCAGCACTCCTCCTCAGGGGACGACTGAGTGTGCTGGTTTGCACAAGCGCATGAATGCCCAGCAGGTGGCAGGTGCAGGGAGAGTGTGACCGCGTCCAGCCGTCCCTCACGCTCTCCTTCCTCTTCCCTGCCAGCTCTCGCCCAGGCCCCTGGAGCCGCACACGCACAGTCATCTGAATTAATTCAGCTGCACACAAGAGGCATTTTTCAGAGCAGCTGCTACGGTCCCGGTACCATGTTACTACTTGCTGGAGGGTCCAGAACGATGGCGGGAGATGGACGTGTAACACAGGGCGCTGTGCGTGGTACTTGACAACAAACTCAAAATAGTAAAATCATCCTTCTAAAGCAGTGTCGTGCATGGGAGAGCCACACAGAGAACGGGCAGCTACGCTGCAAGGACGGGGGTGGGGGGGCGCTCTGCGGGAGGAGAGGTGCCCGTGGACGGACTCTGGGCTGCGAGGTGTCGGACCTGGATTTGCAGGCAGGGAGACAGCACACGGGGAGGCCCGGGGCAGGTCCAGGCCACCTCATGCCCTCTACCTGTGAGCGTCTCTCCAGGAAACGCTCCTGCCTCTTCCTGGAAAGCCTAGCTGAAGCCTCATCTTCCCCAAGAAGCCTGTCCCAGCCTCTGCGGCTCACCTGCTCTGCCCCTGCTCTGTGTAGAGCCCTGTGAGGAGCGAGCAAGTGTCAGGAGCTCGGACAGACAGGACAGACTGTCCCTGCAGCCTGTCTCCCTCCGGAGCACACACCTGTAGGCGCCCGCCCCCTCCCCCTCCACAGCCGCGCAGTGTTAGGTGCAAGGTGACGGATGGCCCATCACTCAGACAATCAAATAATTAATGCAGGGTCCCACCACCCTGGTCACGAGAGCCCGTTTCCCACCAAAACCCCCTTTAGTCTTTGAGAGGAGTGATTTGTCTTTTGGGGGGCTCACAATCCACACTCCCCTTCAGGAATCTGAGGGAGTGGAAGGGACCTGGCTCATGCTTACAAACTGGCTGGGGACAAAAGGGAAAGGGAGCGGAAACCTGGCGGAGGCGGCCCTCACTGCTGGAATGTCAAAGCCACCGGAGTCGAGCCCATCCATCTTGTTTTATTGTAAGAGTCGGCGTCGGCCTGCAAAGGCGGCCAGAAATTGATGGATGGGTTTCCCTGCCTTCACCCAGCACCCTGGCTGCCTGGGAAACCAGATCTCAGAGGAACAGGGAGAGGAAATTAAAACGCCTTTCGAGGTTTTTCAGTAACGGCTGGTGGGGGTGGGGGGGCGTTTGGGGGCTCTGGGTGCCAGCTCGCTTACGCTTATTTTTTATCACATTTTTATAAGCAAATCCGTCCTGAGCCATCACGGTTAAGTCTTCAGGGACTCAGTGAACCGGTCCACAGACCAGCTGCACCTTAACCGGACCGCGTCCCTGCCCAGCACACTCTGCGCTGGGGGACAGATGTGTGCGCATCCTGTGCCCTCATGGGGGCAGGAGCCTATGGGGGAGACAGACAGACAGACCAGAACCCAAATTCCACGTCCCAGCAATGTGGCTGATAAGGCTGTTTCCCCCGAATATCTCCCCCGGTTTGCATATAATTTTTGTTACTTTTGAAGAGCACAGCAGCAATTCTAGTTTTTAACTGACATTATCCTTTATGGGTCCCCCATCATTGGTTACATGTGCATTTCTATTGCCTTTTAATTATTTGTGGTCAAATTTTTTGAAATCTGAAATCCAACTGAAATTCACTGCAGCGTTTGATGCGTGTGAATGACACGCCTTCCTCTTCTAAGTGACTTTGACTTTGCAAACGTTACACAAAACCCTGCATCAGGCTCCCTGCTCAGTGGGGAGCCTGCTTCTCCCTCTACCTTTCACCCTGGCTTATGATCTCTCTCTTTCTCTCAAATAAATAAATAAAACCTTCTTTAAAAAAGTAAATAAACACACTTACTACCACTATGTGCTGTATGGATGGTCACAATGGCAAAATGGGAGCTACACAGGTTTTATTGCAATTAAGATAGAGTCCCCTTATCCCGTATCCCACTCTCATGCCCCTCCTAAGGTTACCAGAGAACATTTTCATGAATTTCATCTTACATATTTACAAACATACATATGGAACTATGAGAAGTTTAAGATGTTTTGTGTTTTCTAAAATATCCATCCAAAGCAACATTCTGCAAGAAACATTCAGCAACTTCACATTTATTAACATTGTTTCCCTGTGTCTGTGTTTAAATTGCTGAATAGATACAATGTCATCCTATTAAGATACATTGTATTCACTCATTTTATTCATGGCTGTGGAGGTGCTTCTCAATTCTGTTTCTGTTTCCAACAGTCCAGTAGGGTGGCCGCTTGCTGACAGAACACGTGCCAAAGATTCTCTGAAGTGTTTGCCGGGGACCGAGCTGCGGGGTCACGGTGACCGCAGGCAGTTATCCTGAGTCGTGTCCGTTTGCTCGGAATGCCGCCGCGCGAGCCACGCATCTGCAGGACCGTGTGCGGGCACCGGTCTCCCCACAGCCCACCAAACCCGCTGCTGACACAAACATTTGTTGCCTCTCTGATGGGTGTGACATGCTGTCTCCTTTTTATTTTAATTTGCTATTCCTTGGTTACTAATGAGCTTAAGTGTATTTTCATGCTCTTATGAGTCTGGGCACTCTCCTCCTCCCCTTGTTTGCTTGTTTTTTTAATTTTAGGTGGTTTTTGTTGTTGTTATTTTTATTTCCCCCTTTTTTCTCTTCATTCCGTTGCTTCTCCCTTTTGGTTTTTTTCCTAGTATTGTTTAATTTCCTTTTTCTCTTGATGTGATTTTCTGTTCCAGGAGTGTTAAGTTCATTCCTACCTCTCATCCTCTCTCCTCCCTGTCTACCTCTCTCATGGTTGTAATTTCCTCTTTGTCTTATTTTTAGCTTCTGTATCTCTGAGTTTTTTCTTTATAATATGTATTATGAATTTTTAACTAACTGCTTTGTGATCTCAAAATATTACCTATAAAACATTGGCTCGTGTGTGTTTATATTTTATGATTTAGTATGTGATTTTTTTTTTTTTTTTGCTTTTTCCTCAAAAAGAAGTAAAATTTCTGTTGTTTAGCCTTCTGGCTGTGTGATAGTTTGTTATGGCAGCCTGAGAAAACTAGCGTAAACACTTAGTCTGTGCCAACAACTGTATGAGCCCCTATGACATGTTCCTGTCCCCATTTTGTGAATAAGGAAATTGAGTCTCAAGGGAATTGAAAACGGCTTGCGCTAGATCAACAGCTTGAAACTGGTGATACTAGAAATTAAAATCTGTTTTGACAAGAGCTGGCAAGGATGGAGAGAAAGGGGAACCCGCATGTACTGTTCGTGGGAACGCAAGCTGGTGCAGACACTCTGGAGAACGGTCTGGAGGTTCCTCAAAAAGTTGAAAATAGAGCTACCCTACGACCCAGCAATTGCACTACTGGGTATTTACCCAAAGGATACAAAAATACATGTGCATCCCGATGTTTATAGCAGCAATGTATACAGTAGCCCAAGTATGGAAATAGCCCCAGTATCGATCAACAAAGGAATGGATACAGAAGATGTGGTATCGATATCGATGTCTATCTATATCTATCTATAATGGAATATTACTCAGCCATAAAAAGGAATGAAATCTTACTAACATGGATAACATGGATGGTCTGGAGAGTATTATGCAAAGCAAAATAAGTCAGAAAGACAGATTCCATATGATCTCACTCATATGTGGAATTTAAGATAGAAAACAAATGATCATGTGGTAAAAAGACAGAGAGACAAGCCAATAAACAGACTCTTAACTCTAGAGGACGCACTGCTGGTGACCAGAGGGGAGCTGGGCGGGGGACGGGGGTAAAAGGGGATGGAGATTAAGGAGGGCACTTGTCTTGATGAGCACTGCGTGATGTATGAAAGTGTTAAATCACTATATTGTACACCTGAAACTAATGTTACACTGTATGTTAACGTCACTGGAACTAAATAAAAATGAAATCTGTTTCCAAATTACATGCTTTTCCCTCTATATCATGCCTCCTAAGAAATTGGAAGAAATTCAGATTCTGGTTCCTCTAAGTGGAATCTGCTTTCACTTCTTTGCAAAGCGTGGAACGTTATTTCAGTTGCTCATGTTGTTCTATGCAATGGTTCATGCTGTTCCACATATCAGTTGTTCATGCTGTTCCCTGCACCACTGCATGCTCTCCCACATCAGTTTTCATGCTGTTCCACGTGTCAGCTCTTCATGCTGTTCCATGCACAGTTCATGCTGTTCC